>NC_142208.1:35779823-36079823 GCF_049639895.1 Pseudopodoces humilis | reverse complement strand
GATAGTGAAGGGCCTCAACAAACCAAACCAGGCTGTCTTAAATCAGAATCAAAGACTGCCTTGGGTTGGAAGGGACCTTCACCTTGTTCCAGCTCCCCTGCTGTGCTCAGGGACACCTTCCAGTAGAAAATGCTGTTCCAAGCCCTGTCCAACCTAGTCTGCATCTTCTGAGCACCCCTCAGTGAAAAGGGACTCAGCTCCCTCCCCTTCTCCTTAGGCACAAACACAGTGACTGCTGCCAAGACCAACCAGAAACACCCCCATAATAATTGTATTTCAAATAGTAATTTACTTTATTGCAAATTTTTTTAACAATAAAAGATTAGTCTCTTCTGCAGGTCCAGCAACCACTCAGGGGATGGAGCAAACACTCTAATCCTTCCTAACACGATCCATGGCTGAATCACAAATCCCATAGTCCAGTAAGACCTCTTCTGTGATGCTCATGAGGGCACAGTTACATGGAGAGATGTCAACACTTACTCAAAAGGAAACCAATGAAAAAAAGCTACATGTTAAGAGCATTCAAAATTGGCTGAAATTTAATTTAAAAAAGGGAACTTTGTAATTTCCTTCTTAAAAATAACTACACAGAACTTAAAATCTAATAGTCTAAGCCAATGATGTGGTCCAAGATAATGATTTCTATCAAGATGCCATTTCTCATTTGCTATCTTCCTCTTTGGCAAAGGTACTTCAAAAGCTGCAACACCAAAACAGGCTTCACCAGATCACATTGCCTAGAGTCATATTCAGCTGGGTTTTGAGTATCTCCAAGAACACTGATTCCACAACCTGGAATCTGGAATCAGGTTCTCTGCTGTCCCCTCCTGTCCCGGGGCACAGACAGGTTCTCTGCTGTCCCCTCCTGTCCCGGGGCACAGACAGGTTCTCTGCTGTCCCCTCCTGTCCCGGGGCACAGACAGGTTCTCTGCTGTCCCCTCCTGTCCCGGGGCACAGACAGGTTCTCTGCTGTCCCCTCCTGTCCTGGGGCACAGACAGGTTCTCTGCTGTCCCCTCCTGTCCTGGGGCACAGACAGGTTCTCTGCTGTCCCCTCCTGTCCTGGGGCACAGACAGGTTCTCTGCTGTCCCCTCCCACACCCTCTGCTCCAGCCTCACAGGTGCCACTGCTCTGCTTGCTCCCATCTGCCCAGATCCCAAGGAAGAGCCTGGAGATGTTGATGTGGCCTTGGAGTGCCAAGCAGATGGAGCAGTCCCCTCCTGGGACCGAGCCCACACCGGGATCCTGGTGGCCTTTTCTGCCGTCCCAGTACAGTGCTGGATTTTCTTCACCTTGCTGTCCAAACAGATCTGTTTAACACAAGCCTATGCTAATATAACCAATAAAAAGGTATTTGCAACACAATTTGTATTTCATGACAGCATAAAAATACAGCATTTCCTACCAAAGCCTTCCTCACACACACGTGAATACCGGTTTAAGGTCAGCAGTGTGTCTGAGAAGCCGCTTTGCCACTCAGGTACTTTTCCAAGGTGTAACTGGAGCTCTGACATCTCACTGTCTTAAGTCCTCACCAAAAAAAAAAAGCCCTTTTTAAAATCACCATTTGAAAACTGGTAGTTACATTCTGCCAGCTTTTCCTTTGTGAATAGAGTCCCTGAGGAGATTGTGCTGACCTTTTAAACCCCCCCAGAACTACCACCTACATAAATAACCCCTGCTACATCGGGGGAAAGGACCTCCAGGCAGCATTAACATGAAGAGAGAGGTTAGAGAGGGCTAATGTCAAAAAGCACTGTGAGCAATAAGTAATGCACACAAACCATGATTGATAATGATCAGCACAGAGCCTTAATTCATCTTTTCTCCATCATTTTACTGAGGGGGACCATATCAAATTAAATAGTGACCCAGAAAGGGTTTATTCAACCATACAAAGCAGGGCATGAAGGAAAGACATATTAAAGTGGTGATGACTGCAGTATAATTGCAGCTCCTTAAAGGAACACCACAGATCAGAGGGAAACCTGAAACAGGAATCAGCCAAATACTGGCAGCAAGAGGAACCGAGGCACTGAGCAATATCCAGCACTGACAAGCCTTCATTGCAGTGGTGAGAACTCCTCAGAGCCTTACACAGGAGCCATGTTTCACTGGCCAGGAAACAGCTGTATTATGGCAACTTGCCATAAAAACAATGTAAAATGCAGTTCCTACCTCAGAATTACTTCCTTTCTTCCCTTAGATCAGTTGCTTCAGTAACTGTTTGAAGTCAGCAGCTCCATAATGCTCCAGACTGAGTCATTGCCAAAAAGCAACAAGTGATGGACAGAACCAGTGGAGTTTGGACCCTTCACCTGGCCCAGAGAGAAGCCAGCACAGGCAACCAGGGAGGAGCTTAAGCTCACACTGGGAAAGCTCACACAGCTGAGACTGAATAAAGCAGGAACACCTGTGCCTCTCTACTGTGAAATAACACTTGTTTCATTGTGCAACCCCAACCTGCAAACTACCTTTAGTTACTTCTAACTTGAACACAATTCCTTTAATTCATTAAATAATTCAGTTATCAATAACTTGCCTGTTTGACATTAGGAATGCAGAAGTTCACAGCCTTCAGGCCTCCTAATGCAGCCCAGGAGCTCAACAGCTCTGACATGAAGAGTCATCATCAGCTTTAGATACATCCTGCAGCTGAACAACATGCCTTCTGTATTTCTGGATCATGTATGTGCTTTACTATTTCTAAATGAAGTATTTGGAATGCAGAAAGTTTTGGAAACAGAATGTAAAGAAGAACTATAGTTTGGGAAGGAGGAAAGAGGAATTTTCTCTTTTTTGCAAAGCAACGATCTTTATTTTTACTTTAACAAATAGTCACTAACTGCTACACCATCTGTAAGCCAGCATAAAGCCAGGTGGAGATGACATTGGTCATCTTATGCTCTCTGGGAGTGATCTACATTTTAAAATAGTGAAAGAAAAACCTACTTCATGTCCCAGAAAAGGGATACCACATCTTTCACCTTACATTATTAAGTCTCTTCTCAGATCCTCCTGTTAATAGGATTCCTTTAGCCAGCAGATGGATTGTGAATACAGGCAGTTTCATCTACTAAAAGACAACATAAATCATAATTGAGAAAGGAGAGACCGCAGTAAGGTTATCACCATACAGCCTCCTCCATGAAAGGTTTGCATTAAAGCATTAGTGAAATTAATTCATCTTTCATAAGAGCTTTGAGCAGTATCTGTGATCTATGATAACAACCAATTTCTCACTATGAGAAAAAAAAATTACTCAGGCCTGATAGACTACACAAATCTGCTTTTTTTAAAATGGCCTAACATTATCTAGAGTGTTGCTCCCAGAGGCATCATTTGAGGTTTATGCCTTGCCAAGAGGACCCATAAATCAAGGCAGAAAGTTTTGTTAGTTTTATATGCAGTGGGCTGTAATTATTTTGAATTGCATTATGCCTCAATCACTGTAATTACTTTTAGATCATCCTTAAACAGCTGCAATAAAAAGAAATCAGTCTAAAACCATTTCTCACACAAAAAATTGCAGATGTGATAAGAAAGGTCTGGCTAAAACACACAAGAGCATGTCAATGCAACATCTGAGCAAACATGCTGCGCATGCCTTCTGCTGGGTAAACACAAATTTCCAAAATACTGTTTTGTGTCCTTTTAATTGCTATTGCTATTACTAACATTAGTCTAGAGAGAAAACACGTGATAGCGAGATTGATTTTAGCTTTACATATAGAAGCATGCATATGAGAACCGAAGCTGTCTCCGTGTGGTTTTTGCTGTTGCTGTGTCTGTGTGTTACACTTCCTGGTCTCCAGCTCCAAAGAGAAACAGTGTAGTCTAAAAATCCCTGCAATTGTTTTCTAGCTTGTCAAGTCACATGAAAACACACTGGGCTGGCACAGGGCACAGGGCAGGGTGCAGGCCAGGCGGGCACACGAGGTACAGAGCTGCAGCACGGCTGCATCGCTGCAGAGCTGCTGAGCCGTGTCCCTCCCTGCTCCCTCTGAGCAAAGCTCTGCAGCAGCACGGCCCCAGCCTGCTCCATGGCTCTGCCTGCAACAGCATTCCCAGGAATTGTGCTGGGGGCAGGAATAAAACTGAACTTTCAAGGAGCTTCAGAGATTTGTTCATTACTTAATAACATATATTTGTGGATTTTCTCTTTTCCTGTTTGTTCCTCCTCCAGGTAAACACTATCCCTGGCAATCCAAACACAGAGGATTCTGCTTACAGCAGCTGCTGAAGGCACTGGAACCACTGGGAGCAGTCTGAGGGTGTCCACAGCCTCCAAAGGCTGCTCCTCCTGCTCCAGACCCCGTAGTCCCCGTGCTCCCATGTAAAAGCAGCACAGGAGGGTGTCCCGAGGAGGAGCTGCAGCAGATGATGAACATGGGAACACCTGATCCCTGAGCAGCCACAAGGAACCAGCACCATTCCTGCTCCACAGAACCGCGAGGGAAAGCCCCAAGACTCAACCACTGCTGCAAGAGACTGAGAATTGTGGATGCAAGAGGGGTGATAGACAACGCTGAGCAAGTTCCAGCTTCGCCAGTCCCACGATGAAGCAACAGCAGTGAAATAAATAAAGGAGGAAACCATTCTCCCTGGGTATCAGTGAGCAATCCACAGCTTGTCCTGGTCTGAGAGGCACAGCGCTCACGGTGCTGTGCAGTGTTACCCTCACTGCACCGAGGGGAAAAACAAACACCTGAGGAAACGGCTCAGGCTCCCTCAAAATGAGGTAACAACTTCAAACAAGTATTTGAGATGTTTATTCACAGGAAGTAAATGCTTTGCAAAATTATGTCAAAGGCACTTTTCCTTCCAGTACAGAGATATAAAAATAAATAATTTAGTATCAAAGTCAAGAAAAAGAACAACCTCCAACCCATCAATCCTGTAACTATTCATGCAATGCTCTGCCAAGCACACAAGCACTGTGTAAATATCTCTAAGTGTGTATATTTACAAATTCTAAATTAATTTTAGGGGTTTATTTAGTTCTTCCTTGTATTAAAGTAGTGACATGCCTGTTTGATCCACAAATGTTATAGCAGTTCAACAAATTTATTCACTTGGTTTGAGGAGAACATTAACCATTAAACACTCATGTTCGAGGTGTTCTTAAGAAATTAGAACTGAGAAAATTAAAGGAAACACCAAAGAAAAGAGAGTCTGCGCTTGCAGGTGCAGTGCAAGAAACCCCTCAGCTCTGCTTGTGCTTCTGGCTTTGACAAGAGCATCAGTCTCAAACCCCAGCACTCAGCTCTTCCGAGAGCAAGTGCAAGAGGGAGTGAGGGCAGCCCCAGAGGGCAGCACTGGCGTGTGCTGGAGCCAGGTGTGCCTGGCACCAGTGTGAGCTCCCCATGCCGGCAGTGTCCCCTGGCACAGCTCCTGACACAGCCCTGCCACGGCTCACTGCCACACTGTCACCCTGCCACACTGTCACAGTGCCACACTGTCACCCTGCCACACTGTCACAGTGCCACACTGTCACACTGCTACAGTGCCACACTGCCACACTGTCACCCTGCCACACTGTCACCCTGCCACACTGTCACACTGCCACACTGCTACAGTGCCACACTGTCACACTGCCACACTGCTACAGTGCCACACTGTCACCCTGCCACACTGTCACAGTGCCACACTGTCACCCTGCCACACTGTCACCCTGCCACACTGCCACACTGTCACCCTGCCACACTGTCACAGTGCCACACTGTCACCCTGCCACACTGTCACAGTGCCACACTGCCACACTGTCACCCTGCCACACTGCCACACTGTCACCCTGCCACACTGTCACAGTGCCACACTGTCACACTGCCACACTGCTACACTGCCACGCTGCCACCCTGCCACAGTGCCACACTGCCACAGTGCCACACTGCCACACAGCCACAGTGCCACACTACCACACTGTCACACAGCTACACTGCCACACTGTCACACTGCCACACTGTCACACTGCCACACTGCCACACTGTCACCCTGCCACACTGCTACAGTGCCACACTGTCACACTGCCACACTGTCACCCTGCCACACTGTCACAGTGCCACACTGTCACACTGTCACAGTGCCACACTGTCACAGTGCCACACTGTCACCCTGCCACACTGTCACAGTGCCACACTGCCACACTGTCACCCTGCCACACTGTCACCCTGCCACACTGCTACAGTGCCACACTGTCACACTGCTACAGTGCCACACTGTCACACTGTCACACAGCTACACTGCCACAGTGCCACCCTGCCACAGTGCCACAGTCACACTGCCACACTGCCTCACTGCTACAGTGCCACACCACCACACTGTCACACAGCTACACTGACACACTGCCACCCTGCTACAGTGCCACAGTGCCACAGTGCCACAGTGTCACACTGCCACCCTGCCACAGTGCCACAGTGCCACACCACCACACTGTCACACAGCTACACTGACACACTGCCACAGTGCCACACTGCCACAGTGCCACAGTGCCACAGTCACACTGTCACACTGCCACACTGCCTCACTGCTACAGTGCCACACTGTCACACTGTCACACAGCTACCCTGCCACCCTGCCACAGTGCCACACTGCCACAGTGCCACACTGATACACTGCCACCCTACCACACTGTCACACTGCTACAGTGCCACACTGCCACACAGCTACACTGACACGCTGCCACAGTGCCACACCATCACACCGTCACACTGCCTCACTGCCACCCTGCCACAGTGCCACACTGCCACAGTGCCACACTGATACACTGCCACCCTACCACACTGTCACACTGCTACAGTGCCACAGTGCCACACTGCCACACAGCTACACTGACACGCTGCCACAGTGCCACACCATCACACCGTCACACTGCCTCACTGCCACCCTGCCACACCACTGCCACAGTGCCACACTGCCACAGTGCCACACTGATACACTGCCACACTGATACACTGCCACACTGATACACTGCCACACTGATACACTGCCACACTGATACACTGCCACACTGATACACTGCCACACTGCCACACTTCCCCGGCTTCACATGCACAAACAAAGTCTTTTCATCACTGTCCTCACCCTTCACAAGCATTTCTTACTGCATTTTGGTACATAATGCCATGACTTAAAACATGCACTACAGGTGTCAAGAAATCTACAGACATAATTCCAAGATTCTATTCTGCCCTTATCACTGAGAGGAGCTGCTCAAGAGTAGTCAGAGGAAATCAGAATCAAACCCAGTGTTTGGGAATGCTTCACAGCTCTGTACATACCTCAGGGAAATAATCCTGTGGAAACTTCTCTTTTTCCAGCATGGGTGTGCTTTCTAAAGTGTCAGAGTAGATTTCTTTCCCAGTAACTTTTTTATACTTCTTAGCTAGGAAGAGAGATAAACCAAAATTAACATATATAACTTCAACATTATGAGCATCTTCTCACACTTACTGGCAAAGTAGCAGTATCTGCCAAACAGCTGGTAAATCAACAGGATCTTATAAAAAATGTGCAAGCGCTGAACTGTTCTGGGAGAAAATAAACACCTCTGTTTATATCAGACACCTTGAATTTACACAGTTCTGGAATTGTCATTTCTACTATCCAGAGCCCTATGAAGTGTTGGGACTCTAATCAGGAGCCTGGTCTCTGTACATCCTTGCACTCAAATCCCACCTCAGCTGCCTTGAGACCCTGGAGCCCCCAGGCTCCTCAGATCAACCCTTTCTGGCCATCAGCACATGAGGCATGGATTTGCACTGCTGGAATGGGTGTTGGGTTTGTACAAGAGACCCAACAGTGATGCACAACGCTTTCCAAAGTCTCCAAAGAACAGTTTCATCATAGATAGAATCAACACAGACTCCTATGGATCTACTCAGCTCATGAATGAGAGGTTCTCCTTCTTGATCCACTTTGCACTTGGTTTCTCACCTGATGAGAGCAATGTACTGGCATATCTAAGGTGAGAACCTGACTTAGTTTAGCTCCTCTGACACAGGAGCTGATGTACAGCTGCCATTATGCTGGACCTACTCAACTGGATTCAGTTTCAGCTGAGAATGTGTAAGAGAAAAACTCCAACTATTATCAAGAGTCCTAAACTGTTCAGTCCTACTGGATATCTGAGGAAGCATTTACTGTAGTGCAGCATTATGTCTTTGGGGGAAAAAAAAGGTATCATTCTTCATGTGCCAACCACTCTGAAGCTTGGCTCCCATAGGACAACTGAACAAATATCCTGATAAACGGATCTGGCGTTATTCTGAGTAGAACATGGATGGATGCACCTCTTTCAGCAAGTTTAACTGTGTCAGCAAAGAGATCCTGATGCCTTTTGAGTTACAGAAAGGACCTGGCAGAACTGTAAGGCCTGAAGGATCTGCTGGGAGAATTACCCTGAGGAGCAGCAGTTGGCAAAGGGAGTCACCTCTCTCTCCATCACCCACGTGCATCGACAGGAGCCAGAGGCTGCTGGCAGCACTGCTGAGCAGCACACAGGGGCAACACAGCCTGTTCCAACTAACACCAGCTCTGCTCCACTGCTGACTTCAAACCAGAGAACAAGATTCTCTCTGTAAACACAAGTGGTCAACTGGAACTGGCCTGAACCCCCTCTCTTAGAGGACATCCCTTCAGAACAGACAGCTTGGCACTAGTTTAAACTGTAAGCAAACTTCTGGGCCTCTGACCACTGTGAAAACAGCCCAACAGATCTACAGCATATAGTATGTGAGGCTGCAGGAGAAAACTGTTCCTATTTTAAAATGCAGGTATGTCTTCCTGAGATCTGAAAAACAGCGGCAATCTTTTTTTTTCAGTCTGTATTCAGTCACATCCAAATGTGCAGTGAATTTTGAACAGCAACAGAGATGTTCCAGGAATACTGAATTGTGTATAAACATCTATTTTTTGCATGTTTTTGAGTAGAACCAGAATTTCATAATGATTTTTGTGCAGAGAATGTTTGTATCCATTTTGATTTTTCTTCTGATTTAAGAGCTTAATACACTGTGAAAATGTCAATAGTCATGAGAGAAGAGGCAGGTTTTACATTTCCCCTGAAAGATGGGAGCCTTTGGGGTCATATTTTACAAACCCTATGCTGGGAGATGGATTCTGCTCTGTTACAAGAACAGCATGTGACTTACAACACTGATTCACCCATTTCTTTGGATTTTTATTAAAGTTTTTCCTTCTAAATGATGTTTGGGCCCAACCCATCTTTATGACCATGGTTCACATTCCAGTTGGCTCTGCTATGGTTTTACCAAGTAAAACAAAGCAGTGACCATTTAAAACATTTATCTTCTTGAACAAGCATTTGGTACATAATGCTTGTTATGTATTATATTATTTATTATTTATTTATTATTTATTATGTATTATTTATTGTTTTCCTATGAATTGTTTTCCTCTATACTTTTTTCTTCCATTTTCTCACTTTTTAAAAATTCTTACACTTTCTTTTAAAAGCTGTACAATAGCAAATAAGCTGCCAACAAAAGACTAATAAATCCAGAAAGCTCCTCTTTTCCTAAAGCAGCTGTCATTTCCCTGCCAGGTATTGCTGGAACAGGACACCACCCCTCTGTGATCATTGGGAGGGACCTTCAGGTGGAGTTTGGAGCAAAACTGCTGCTGCTCCTCCAGTGCTGATGGGATGGAGCTGAGGGCTCGGGTGTGCTGAGACAGTTCCTGTACCATTGGCACACAAAGCCATTTGCATGGCAGAATGAACAAACAGCCACACAGAGGACAGCAAAATGTCCCACCCAGGGCCTGGGGGCCACCTGGGAGTGCCCCAGCTTCCCCCAGTGTCCCCACCACGTGCACACTTCATTCCTGAGCTTCTGCAGAACTGCTCTTGTCAGGGACAAAGCCCAGGCACGACCCCTCAGGAGTGCCAACAGCAAAAACATTCCTTCAGCACTGAAACCAGTGGTAACAGGAGGACTTATGCTGGCTAAGTCTTGAATTGTACATACACAGAACTACTGTTCAAATATTTCAGGGCAGGAAGACCCTGTACCCTCAATTACATAAGCAGAGAGAATCTGTCTGCTGAGAACAAAAATAATTCATCTATATAACTATAAAAATTAGTTCAGTCCATAGTCACTACCATTTTAAACATTGCCTCACTTTATTGGGATACTAGGTGTAGTATTAATGTGACTCAGCTCAGTAAGCTAAATGAAGCTCAGGGTATTTTTGTATGAAATATATACAGTTCTCAATTGAAGTAACATAAATGTTATATAATCTTTTCTATATTCCCCTCAGGAAGCATTCAGTAATTTTCTATGATATTTCTAATATTTAATGTATATAGTCTAGCATTACTTTCAAACTTGTGAGACACAGCAAGACCTCCAACCTGAAGGATCATTGTGGGTTAAAACAGTGCTACCCTCCTACCTGCTCTGCTCCCAAGTAATTTAAGCCATAAATCTATGACCATCACTGTTGGACAGTTAAGGTCTTGGTCCTGTATCTGATCTACAAGGAAGAACCTTGTGGCCATTCAGAGCTCTTCTGAAATCCTTAGGCATCACCGTGGACCTAAAGGTGCATGGGAATGATTAATGCTCTGGCTTGCAGCCTGTGGCCACTCCATTGACTTCTTCTAAAAGGTCAAAGAGGTAAGAAAGGTCTAAAGGTAAGAAAAGCAATGCCTGTCACCATGGGACCTGCCTGCATTTTACAGGGGTCTGCATAACATGGAAACACTGCCAGGGTACCACCATCAGAAAAGTGGATGGAAAAGCTGCCTTGATGTACAAAGCCAATTGACCATTAAAAACATTTAATTCCTTTGCTTACCTTTAAAATCAAACTGGTAGATGTTTTTCAAAGATTCATGAAGAAAGTAAAAACTTCCTAGAGCCTGTAAAAAAAACAACCAATAAAACATGAAATTATAAAAAATACATACTTTGGCTAATGAAACCTGAAAGAGCATCAGGCTTTCCAATTAGAAAAAAATCCAAACTCAAGAAATTAGTTAGCAATAAATAAAATTACTGATGTTTACATTTTCTAAGATCTATAAATACATTAATTTCTTTTGGTGCTTCTCTGAAATATCATCAGTCATTATAAATTTGACCTCTAACAGCTGACTGACCATGACAAGGGCGCTGCCAGGTGGATGTGATCAGTGACACAGATGCCTTTCTGAGCCCCAAAAACCAACCCTCAATTCTGTTATAAAACCCTGACAATTTCTTCTTTACTTTCAAAGCAAAACCAAACTTTTAGAGCATGCAGCACAGGAAACAGGGCAATTTTGAAGTTTTCTAACTTGCACCTAAATCCTCTGTGGAAGAGGTTCCACGACTTCCCAACTCAGCCTGAAATGGTTTTTCCCCACCCTGAAACGTACACAGCTCCTCCACAGGGACAGCCCCGTTTGCCTTCCTGCAGCAGGCACCCTCTGCGTGCCCTCCTCTCCAGGGCTGCCCACCCTGGCACTCACATTCCCCCCCTGCCTCCATCTGTGCCACGGTGACACACACAGGGACCGTCACCTTGCTGCTGGCCTTGTCTTCTCCACAGACATGTCATTTACTGCTTCTCCACGGTTAATGAGAGGAAAATTGCGTATCAGAAGAGAGCAAATGAAAATCAAGTAAGAAATAAAAAAAAAACAAAACAGGGCAAATAGATTTTATGGTGGAATATTAAAAAAAAATAAAAGGAGAACTTGATGAGCCTTTAGATACATCTGATGCACCCAACAGAAACTGAGAAAAGAACAGCCTGCTACTGGGTAAACTCTTAGAAGAATTAAAGAAGCAACACATTAACCAAAAAGGATGATTTGGTTTCATTGCATCTTTTCCTCTCCAACAGCAAAGCCCCGCCCAGCACAGCAATGCTTGGTTTGGTGACTGCTGCATTATTTATGAGATGCTGCACATCCAGAGAGCAGACATTGCTGATTTGTCAAAAGCACAAACATGAGGTCCTGCCCATCTCCTTGACATGTGAGTCCATCCAACAGAAAACAGTGCCACATGTTTAATGTTTAACATGTGTCCCTGTGATCCAGGCAGATTCCTTGGGGCCTTTGGGTTTCTTTTTTATAACATGGAGGAGGCAAACAAGTAACTGCAGGAGACATCCCTGGGAAGGACTCAAGGTTAAGGGTGCTGCAACAAGGACACATTGCCAGGAGAAAACAAATCCTGGTACAAGACAAAAACACCACCACCTGATATTCCCATCTGGCCCATCTCTTTCTTCAATGCATAGGCAAAATCTGACGTATATAAAGGTAACATTTTGCTATATAATAATACTCTTTAAGAACTAAGTACAAGGATACACCTATTTTTCTTGGCCTTCAGAAGAAAAAGAAAGGAGCCTTGGCAAGCATCTGGAAAGTATCATCCCAAATGCCTCAAGTCTGAAAAATTTAAAAGCAAATGAAAAAGGGATCCTGGAATGTGAAATCCTAGGCTATGTCAGTAACACATGGCAATCCAGCCTACCTGAAACATCTAAGTGATGTTTTTAAGTGAGCTTTTCCTTTTCCCCTACAGTGCAGGGCAGCAGAATCCTGCTGTGAAGGGACCTTTGAGGTCTCCTGTCCAACCCCTGTCCCACGCAGGGCTGTCAGTGCAGCTGCTCAGGGCACTGTCCAGGGGACTCAGAGCTCTCCTGAGGTGGAGCCTGCCTTCCCTTCCGAGCTACTGCTCCTGTGTCTGAGCACCCTCTTGGAAAACTTTTCCCTTCATTCTCATTGGAATTCCCCATGCCTCAGTTGAGACGGAAATCTGTGACTAAGTAAAGAAAAAAGCATTTGGAAATAGTGATCGATCCAAATCAGGTACAAATAATGTTAAAAACAGGTGATCATTTAAATCTAGGTGACAGAATTGTGAATTCTGAAGCTTCTCTGTGTCGCTTATCAACAAGTAAACCAAGGAAAAAAACAGATGCTCTAAACCCTGTTTCACTTAGGGTGTCATAACTCTATTAAAAACAGTACTGCCATTCATGCTTAAGCTACAGCTTCATTTCTGAGTGTCACAATTTGCTTATTGCTTACTTTGTACAGTTTTAATCTCATTTAAAAAAAACGATTTGTAAGACACAGCAGAAGTTTGGTTTGACAGTCTACACTTGTGGCACTGAGTGTCAAGTACTCGTGCACAATGAGTCTGGGACAGTGATGAAGTAACTCTGTCAAGTTTCAGGAGCTGATACCACTAACACTCAGACTGGCTTGGACTGTGCAATTCCAAACACCCCACTAAAAAGAATCAAAACTATAATGGAATGGAAATTACAGCTATCGCTATCTTCCACATTATTATAGACTTAATCAGTCTTAGGTACATAAATGTAAACTTGTAAAAGTGATGGAGTGCACTTATAATTCCCTGCCCTAACACAATGAAATATATAAAATAAAGCTTTCTGGGGCCTACTGCCTAGGCCCTTTTGTTGAGGCGATTATGTTAATTCACTTTATATCTCATAAAATGTCAGTTTGACAATAAAGTTAAATGAGATTAATTTAAAATTTAAGAGCTTTGCTCTTATTTTCTTATTTACAATTTCAGTATCCTTTGGAAAAAGCAGTACTGGTGCATACAGCAGCAAGCAGCACACACAATATCTAAGTGATACAACACAGGAACACATTACAGATTATAAACCACCCAAACATCTTAACTTTTAAACATCTCAAACACAGGGAAAGAAAGCTGTTATTTGCTCCATTTGAAAGGTTGCTGAGATGGATGACTTCTGCAGTTTGCACAAACTCACACCACCTGTAAACAGGTGCTGCTGCTCAAATGGAAGCTCAGCAGTCATGTTGTGTGCACTGTCCCCCCCTTCCCAGTCACAGTGACATCAGTGGCTGCACCTCAGCAGACCCAGGAATACCGCAGTGTATTGCAGCCCTCTTCACAGCAGCCCTTCTGGAGCAGAAACCTGGAAAATAACACTGAGGGCCACTGAGCTTGAGTTCCCCACACATCAGGGACGATGCACCTCCTGCAGCTGTGGCCCTCCAGCGAGTGCTGCCATCTCCCCTGAGCAGATCAGCCTGCAGGCTGCCACCTCCAGAGCACTTCTGAGCTCAGAACAGGGCTGAACCGCAGGGCTCAGGGCTCAGCCACAGCAACACTGCCAGCTGAACGGAGCTCTGCTGCCCCACGGGATGCCCAGGGGATGGCACACGCTCTGCTGACCAGATGTCTCACTGCAATGAAGGGAGGGCAGCAGCCACAGGCTCCTCTGCTTGATTTTCCCAGCAGTCTGCAAACACAGACCAGTTGTGAATTCTATTTCAGAAGCCTTAGGGCAGAATGATGAAAGGATGGCTCACAGTTAGGCTCAGATCAGAAAGTTCCCAACTCATCAGGCCAGCCTGGCAGCCCCTGGGTCTGTGACTGGATTGAGGTCACTGTACTCAGTACCACCGAAAGTTCTGGACCAGACCAAACTGCTGGCCTCAGGGATACAGGGACAGCACATTATTCCCAGGACTGATCAGCCAGGTGAACTGGGCAGGAATTGTTCCTGGCAGGGTGGGCAGGCCCTGGCACAGGTGCCCAGAGCAGCTGGGGCTGCCCCTGGATCCCTGGCAGTGCCCAAGGCCAGGCTGGACATTGGGGCTGGAGCAGCTGGGACAGGGGAAGGGGTGGGAACTGGATGGGTTTTGAGCTCCTGTCCAACCCAAACCATGATTCTATGAATCCCTGATTTACACTTTACTAATTCATCAGGAGCTGATAAGATAGAAAGGACTTCACTAGAGTCTGAGGTTCCCAGTTAGGCCCAGAAGCACATGGACACTTCAGAGCAACACCCTGGCCATGAGGAAACACCACAGTCACTGCCAGAAACTCAGTGCCAAAACAGAAAGTCGGGTGGCACGCTCATGAACAATACTCATTTGTAGCTTGGCCAAGTTCTTAAGAAACACACAAGAGGTGAGACTGATTCTTCTGCTGTCCCCCTGTTCACTATAACCAACAACTTGGCTTTAACACCCCTGAAATCAATCAGACAGCACCCAAGACCCTGTAGGCACAGCAGGGAGAATTTCCTTTGTAAACTCCCAGGACCTCTTTTGATATCACAGTCACTAACTGCAGAGTACACAGGCAAACACATCCTGGCTTTTGTGAGAATGGCCCTTATGGAAACGCTCAGGAGCTCAGGGAAAGCCAGGCATTTTATCTCAGGCAGTGCTGCTGTTAACAAAATGCTTTTTCCGGACTGACAGAAGTACCTGACCATTCCCACCACGCCTGCGTGCGCACCTGCACTGCAGCTACAGACACGGGCAGCAACATTTAACCCAAGGTGAGCACATCCATTAAAAGAGCTCCACATCTCCCCAGAAATGTATTATGGAGAAAAAACCAGGCCTGTTCTGTTAGCAGACTGAAGCTGAACATTCACTGCATTTAAAAAGGTTCTAGAATGATACTCATTACAGCATTAGAGATTTCTTCCACTATTCCATACAGAAAGACTCGTCTGGGAAAACTAGTGCTGACGGCAAGAGAAACAATTGGTTCTGATGGATCACACATCTGGCATTATTAAAAGCACTATTCCTTTAATTATACAGAAATTTTGCCACAAAAGTTTGAAGATTTTAATAACTATAGGGTTTTTTTAAACAGTTAATTGGCATAATTTCTTTTCAAAGTCCACCATTTCAACTGTGGAGATTAAATGCAAAAAGGAAATAGATGAATAAACTGTACAGAGTAAACATCTACTGCGTTACCTCACTAAATGTGACAGTTAATATATAAAGATCGCTTTAAATATATTTAAAATAAATTGCCAATGATGACACAGAAACCGTAATTCATGTAGTCATAAAATCCATAATTAGCTTTAATGAATATTTAAAGTCAAAGTTCAGCCCAACTTTTTCAATGTTTAACCTCCTGTATCAATATAGTTCAAGGAATTCATTTATCATGGAACATGACAATGTCTGAATATGAATTAGCACGAGCACTGCTGACAGGAAGCCCTTATCTCCTACCAGCCTTTTTGGCTCTGCTGAATGTCAACAGTGAGTTTGGCACGCCTGACTCTATTGATTGCCCGCCTGCTTTGCTACCAACAATTAAAAAAGTATTTCACATGTTTATAAACCCGAAGATCAAGAGCAGGCATTAGTTTCCCATTAGCGAGATGGAGTCTGTGAGCGGCCGCCCCTCGCTCAGGGCCAGCCCAGCCCCGGTGGCTGCTGCCACCCCAGCAGGCTGACAGCAATGGCACACTGGAGCTGCCACGGCTCTGCACCGAGACTCCCAGCCTGGGCTCGTTAATGTCACAGCAACCCTTGAGAGGCCTCAAACAGAAACACCTGAAATGGGAGAGAGCGGAGGGCTGGCCCAGCACAGGGGCTGCGGGTGCCCTCCTGCCCCAGGGACTGCGGGCACCTGAGCACGGCCTCAGCCGCTGGGCACCTGCTCTGCAAGGTACCCTGACTTGGGAGAGCCACAGCAAAACAGCTCCGAAATTCCGCTGGGAAACAAGCCACGGCTATCTTGGATTTCTGTGGCAGTTTGGAAACACTTCATGAAAACATCTCCTCTTGGTTTGCCATTCAATGTCGGTTTTGATGCAACTGATACATAAACAAAGGAAGGGCAGGCTGCAGTACAGGCTGGATCCAACACACCTGAGCAGGGAATGACAAAGCACCGACACACACGAGGGATGGAACAGTTTTCACCTGTGGTTCTGTGCACACTCAATCCACTACAGCCAAATTAACACCAACCGTCTAATACCCATTCAAGGTTAAAAGACCAGGCTGGGTACACTGATCAACTCATTATAAAATACTCTATCACTTCTTATTTGCAAACAAATTAGGTGTCCAGCAATTTATCATTTCCTGAATTAGACTTATCAGCTAAAGCACATACGATTAAAGTGCCATTGAGACTGCCGGAACAGCCCTGCTCCACCTGAAGCGCAGACAGACGGAGCCCGACCCGACCATGCCAAACAATTACACCCCGCTCCTGCAGCTCTGCACTGCAAACACAGCTATCAGCTTCATTTCAACAGCATTTGAATAATTACACCTTTAATAAACTGTCAGAGTGAGTGGGCTCCAAATACTCACTGACAAACTTCCAAAACTCTCTTGAAACAGACCTTGGTCTGTATTAAAACACCTGTTCAGTTCTGTGTGATATTTCCATTAAACCGAATAGAACTGTCCACTCAGAAGGAGTGGCAGGACTGGCATTGCAGATTCTCTTACTCCATAAAACCTAAGCCAGTATTATGCATCATAATCTAAACATACAATGTCCATAAATAAACAATACCTATGTTTTATTTGTAATACCCATGTTGTGAAGAAGCCACCTGCAGCTGCATCTTAGCAGTGTCTCCGGTGTCTACTTCCCAGTTAAGTCAATTTTGTTTGAGCATTAGAGACTTCTGGAAACAGCAGATGCAGCTGGTGGGGATAAAAAAGGGTGACCAGCTCTAGGAGTCCCTAAATCCTGGGAATTTCTTGATTATAATTGTATTTGATCCATACCATTAGATCCATTTCTAAAATAATTTCCACATACTGGTTTTGTCTTTAGAAGTTCTTCTGCCTTAAAAAATTCTGATTTATTTGTAATCCATTAATTTCATGGATCAGCCAATTTTTCAGACCTCCTCTTCCAGCGGCACATCTGCTTCAGACTGCTCTGTGCCAGGTGAATCACCTCATACCGCCATGCTCCCAGCTTCAGTGAGCTGTCAGAACACTCACAGTGGTTTCCAGACATCCTTAACTCATTTTAATGCCAGTTTTTGCTGTGCAGCTGTTGTTGAGCATCAGCAGATATACCTGTAACATCTAGCACTGCTTCCATACTCTTCCCTCTTTTCTTCAGAGCAGCCCTTTCAAGTGTGAGACCAATAACACTGGAATCAACACTACAAATTTACCAGTTAAAAAATACAAATTATTAAAAACATAAATTCTAAATTTTTGGTTTACTTTTATAATACTTGAATTAAACGTAATTGAGGAAACAATTGATCCGTAAGTGTTCACACATAGCTTTATATCTTGTACTGTTTATTTCTAGTCTCATTCACAAGATTTTGGTATATTCAGATGGGTTTATCTGTTTAGGTTTCATTCAAGGCTGACACTTGTCTACATGACAGACTGGAGTAACTATTTTAAAAATTCTAAGATATCTAAATCTCAAGTCATTTAAATGCTTACTTAAGAGATCAACATAAAAAAAAACAAACTTGCTTGCAGTCCTGGTCATTACAGATACCTCAGAGAGGTCTCTGCTAACAGTAACCAGCATGGTGCATTTTCTGGAACAAAACCATAGCCCCAGGAGCTTTCATTTTCCTATTCTGAAGACTAACAGAAAAATGAAGGATCTTCAGCTAACATAATCCACCTTTATCACATTCTCTTAATAACTTTGTTACAGCAAATGAAAGTCATATTCAATTTAAAATCATTATTTGGGAGATAATTTAAGAAGAGAAAAATTAACAAACAAAACCTCTGAGCTTTATATAAACATAAAAAACCACGTCCAGTGAGTAAATGAATAACCTATATGTAACCTAATGAATGGACAAAGAATATTTAATGCCACTTTTGACACTGACGTATATCACAAAAAGATTTCATATTTTAATTACAAATCAATTAAATTAAAAAATATCAGACAGAGGTTCCTTTTCTGAAAACCGAGATTAGCAACAGACCAAGGAACCAACCCAAGCTAAAGGAAGTGTATGTGTGCTGAGCACTTATAAAAAGCGCCACTTATCAATATTCCTGAACGCAAAGTAGAGCCTTCACAAAGTCATTAATCACGTTGTTATTTAATATTTCTATTACTCAAGCACTCTGGAGGCCCCAATCAGGCTAAGAGGCGCCCAGCTTGGCTCTGCACCAGTGCAGACAGGAGGCTGCTGGAATTCAGGATTCAGAGCTGCAGCCCAGGGCCGTGCTCTGCATTCAGCCCCGGCCACTTGAACTTGCCGGATGGGTGAGTGTGCTCAGAGAGCCAAAACCTCTGCTGAGGATGCTCCAAGGGCTTCCAAGCCAGTGCCAAACCCCCTGCCATGCTCAGAATATTCACCAGCTCCTCAGGATGGGAAGGGACAGGAGGAAAGTCTAATTTCTAACTGTGAGCACAGTAGAGGATAAACATAAGTTCTCTTCAAAAGATACACAGGTAAATGATCACGGTTATTTCAGTGTCAAACCTCATGGAGAGCCAAAAATATTTCCCAGGAAGTTACAAACTCTTGACAAGCTCAAAAAATTATCCAAAGATCCAGATTTATCATGTGGATAGTGGCAACACTTTTTGAATTTCAAAAAACAGGGCTTGAATCTCAAGTTGCAGAAGGTAATATGCAGGTGCAGAATATTATTTTTCATCTGTATTGTACATGCTGTTTCACATTTCTATTTGGAGCTGGGGCCAGCTGGCAGGAAGAGCAGCATCAGTAAAACCCCATCCTGCACGGGACAGGGTCTGCCCTCGGCAGTGCTGCTGGAACTGGGACCCAACCTGCACGGATTCTGAGCAGATGGAAAGACTGACATGTTCAGGGCTTTACCACAGCTTTCTTCTAGTGAAAAAAAACAAAACACTTTGTCTTGGGGAAAACTGGTAAGCTGTGTGATTCCTACTACACTGAGTTGATGCTAAATAATTTTAATTTTGAAAACTTTAAATCAATACAGTATTTCACTGATATATTCTTACATAATACACTCAAGATGACAAATTCAATTTGATGAGGAGGCATTAATGCCCATTTCATTTAGCATTATACAGGTCATCTACAAATAGGAAAGTACCATGTGGTAAAAGGTTGTATTTAGCGTGTCACAGTCACTGGTGGTTGTTTTGTATCTCAGAGAACCTTTGTAGCTGCCTCAAAATAAGAGATGATTGATTTACAAAGTACCAAATTTCAAATTTCATATTCTAGGACTAAACATCAAATAATTGGACAAAGCTGTCCCCTTGTCTGACCCATCACAATCAAGCCCCTTTCAAGGTTGACTGCCTGCATAAGAAATATGTGCATAATTTCATTTTGTCTCCTGTCCAACATCCAATGTTAGAAGTTAATTAAATTGCTTGTCCATTGTATTCATCCACTTACAAAGTTAATGATATTCTGTTCTTGAATTAAAGAGAATTTTATAAAGCCTGCACTATGGAACCTGGCATGCTGTACACCGAGGAGCTGAACCCTGTCATGGTTCCTGATTGCAGCTCTCCTAATTAGGAAACAAAATGAATGTTTCTGTGTCTGCCAATGCAGAGGACAAGTCATTCCAACAGCGAAGGTAAATGCTCTGTACAATAGCAACTTAATAATATCTCATGTTTGACTATAATAAATTCTGCAGGATTAATAAACCTGTTAAATTTTTAAATTAACATAACAAAGATGAGCTGCAGAAGAACAAGGCAGCCTCGAAAGAGGGTCACAGGTTTGAGGCACAGAACAGCTTCTTGCAAGGGCACCAACCTTGAGGACACTGAAATCATCATTTCTCGTTCTTGCACAGATGAAGAAGGAAAACACAATGCTGTGGCAACCTGCTGGAGAAACTGGGATTATTAATAATTCCAGCACCTTTGGTGCCTTTGTCTTAGTTACACTGACTTGGTACTTCTGCAACTTCCTGGGCAGCCACACAGCCAGAAGTGTAACGCAAATCCAGTACCTACAGCAGCAAGCTTGCTGTCCAGGAATGCTGCTGGTGACAGCACTGACCATCGTGTGCCAAAGCCAGTATCCAGCACAAAGCCTGCATGCCATGGAGAAAATATAACCACAAGGTTACTAGTTTTTTCTACTCCACTCTACTCTACTGTACTCTAATTTTTGTACATGGTTATTATTCTACTCAACCGTGAGGCTGAGTAGAGCCCCTGAGCACACTGCCCTGCACACACTCCTGTTTCAGTACACTCTTTTCCACGTTCAGAAGGAAGGTGCCTCCCGAGGCTGATGTCCTTGGGGACACTGAGTCTGTCCCAGCTCAGCCCTTGCTCTGAGCACTCTCAGGTGTCCTGCCTGTGGCAGGGGCTGGAAGGGGATGGTGCCCAGACGGTTCTGGGGCCCTGCGATCCCTGCCCAGGTGGCAGTGCCAGAGCTGGGAGCGCCGGGTGGCTGTGTCCCTGCCGTGAGCCGGGTCTGGCTGTGCGGCCCTGGGGACACCGCCACATCGGGCTGGGACACCGCCACATCGGGCTGGGACACAGCCACAGCAGGGTGGCCCTGGGGACACAGCCACAGCGGTGTGGGACACAGACACAGCAGGGTGGCCCTGGGGACACAGCCACATCGGGCTGGGACACAGACACAGCGGGCTGGCCCTGGGGACACAGCCACAGCGGGGTGGCCCTGGGGACACAGCCACAGCAGGGTGGCCCTGGGGACACAGCCACATCGGGCTGGGACACAGCCACATCGGGCTGGGACACAGGCACAGCAGGGTGGCCCTGGGGACACAGCCACAGCGGGCTGGCCCTGGGGACACAGCCACAGCAGGGTGGCCCTGGGGACACAGCCACAGCGGGCTGGCCCTGGGGACACAGCCACAGCAGGGTGGCCCTGGGGACACAGCCACATCGGGCTGGGACACAGCCACAGCGGGGTGGCCCTGGGGACACAGACACAGCAGGGTGGCCCTGGGGACACAGGCACAGCGGGGTGACCCCGCACGGCTCCCCGGGGCCAGCTGCAGCCCGGCTCGGGGATGTGCTGGCCCGGAGCCGGCAGCCGCGGCCTCCTGCTCCTGGCTCCGTGGGACATCCTGAGGGCCCGAGCCAGGGCAGCAGGGCCTGACACACAGGGGACACTGCAGAGCCTTCACACACGGTGTGCCGGGGACAATGCGCTTGGGACCCCTTCACAACACCCTCCCCAAGGCTCTCAGCCTTCTGTGCAACAGAAGAAGCCTGGAACTCTGAAAACACTACCAAAACCTGAGGTTTTCAGTGCCTACTCATATCACCATCACTACGAACTGAGTGACAAATACCATGAGAATTGGCTATATTTGAAAAGCAATCTCTACTGACTTTTTCCAATTTAATACAAAATATTTTACAGTAAAAACCAGAAAGTGTCTCTCCCAGCTTTTGTCTTTTATTTGATGCTGTTAATACAGAGACTTAGCGTTAACCCTTGGACGTGTCACTGGACTGAGTGAGCAAACAGAAGTGACCCAGAGCAGGGACTGCACTGCCCTGCCCTGGATGCTGCCGGGTCACACACAGACAAGGATGCAGATTATATGCTTTTTAAAATTATTATTATTGCTAACAAGGAGCCAAACCTGGTATTTCCTAACAGGTTTCACTTCACTGAAATGAAGGGCAATGCGATTTATGTGATTAAATATTTTAAGCCCTTGTGCCCTTTGCACCAGCTGATTCCATAAAGGAATAGTGATACAAACCAAAGCAGTAACAGTAGAACAACTTAAGCTTACTCTGTCAAGGTTTAGTAAAAATACTGAAAACTGAGTTATGAAGAATCTTAAAAAAAATTCAGTGTATGCAAACTAAAAATAAAAGCATAAATGAAAACATGTGCAGCATGTCTGGTTTAGCAAATATAAGAAAACATCAGGATTACTGGCAAAAAATTAATTTTCCTGGAACTATACAGAAAAGCTGGATTATGCAGAATAACTGAATGCATGCTGCCATTTTGCATTTCTTCATGTACACTTCAGAGCAATATTTTATTGTAATTAACTTTAAATTATGCTCAGCATTTTCTTCAAGTGGTTGCATTTCCAAAATAAAGCTACATGGACCAATCCCAAAGATGTATTTCAACTAATGTAACTTTGGTGAACTGAAACTCATTAAATGGTATTGACAAATCAATAAGGACATAAAGATGTAAAGCATTTCTTTAAGAAATAAACCAGATTATACTCTTCTAATCTAAATACTAAGTTAAGTCTATTGATAATTAAATCACATGGAAAACCTGCCTTGTTATTAAAGTCTCTTCAGAACGTCCATGCAAGTTGGAGTATGTACATATATAATGCATATTATTTATATTTCCACCTTTCAGAACTTTTCAATTTCAATTAAAATCCTGTAATTTTTACTGGGAATCACATTACATGCATGATAGAGATAAGTTAATTAAAGGACAATCAATTCCAAGAGATGGCCAACAATGAACCTAACCAGTTTACAAATTACCTACTGCCATTCAACGAGAGCATGTAATGTCTGTGGATAATCACAAAAAAGCTTTAATTGATTTTTAAAATTTCAATAATACCTTACATTTTATACATTCATAAGTACTTTGCTTGGGCTTTGTTTTTTAGCATTAGAGGAACTGCTGGGACCACCACTGCAAACTCCTGGACAGTGCAGAGCCCAGATTTAAAGCTCCAAGCAAAGCTGACACACCCTGTGCCCCCAAATCAGCCATACCTGCATCTCAACTTGAACAAATACCCATTTAAGATGGCAATATTTTAAAGGAACTCGTTCTTGACTAATTACGATTTAGTACTCTCCAAGTTTGTTACAGACAGGCAGGTTCCACTGCTCTGATGGCAGACTAGAACATTATTCTCTGAAAATTCTGGCAATCCAACCAGATCACTCAAAAACAAACAACTGTCACTCTCTGACTCCTAATACAGCAAGCAGGACTCCTTAATGCTCTTTTGCCCCAACATCCTACAAAGTCTGAATGAAAGGTTTGCCATGACCTGTTTCCACTGCCTCCTCCTTGCCTCACTGCAGGGAGCTCTGACAAGTCCCAGAGCACCAGCTGTGAGAAGCAGGGACAAGCAAAGGCTGGGCCCTCAGCAAAGGCATCTTCTCACTGTGGCAACCCCAAAAAAACTCCATCATGCTAGGAAAAAAACTCCAGTGATTCTGCAGCCAGAGCACAGAACAGGACACTTGTAACACGCAGGGAACTCTTTCTGTGAGGCTGCTCCTGTACGACAGACATCACACAAACAGTTTGTGAAAGCAAATGCTGGCTCACTCCTGATCTGCTGGGAGCCTGGAGATGAGCAGGGCACTGGGACAGAAGTGCCCATATCTGCCCAGCTCGGATCCAGCTTTGACAAGCCAGAAGAAGGAGGCATGGCTCATCCAGCCGGGAATTATAGCTGGGCTCCGGAGCCACCCTGTGCTGCCTCACTACCAGGGTTACTGTGCTTTTACACATCAGCTTGAGCACAACTGAATGGAAACAAAATTCTACTTTTCAACTGGAGTATGTTTTCTTACAGGAAACAGATTAATTAAAAGGCCTAAAAAAAGGGGCTCTTTCAAAGGAGTGCAAGGTATCAGTCAGTTTTGCTGTTAGCACACCCACAAGAAAGGCTTTTTATCCTACAGGCTCGCAGCTGCATTACTGAGTAGCCACCATCAGAAAGGAATGTTTCAGTAATAGTGGAAGTGAGAAAGAAAACCTCTATATAAATAGAAGCAATAACTCGAATTTTATTTTAAAACTGAGAAGATAAAAATAGTCTGTATAAATCAAACAAGTTGTCTCTTCATGTCACTTTTATGATGGACATTAATCTTAGTTTCTAGACAGAACTGCTGTCTGATGTAACCACGCTTATTGACTTAATGGGAAGAAATTTATATTAGTCTAGGAAGCTGTGATGAATGCAGTCTTAAAGTTCAATGACTCAAACACTTAGTAACCTCAAACATTGACCCAGATAGACAGAAACTTAAATCTTAATCCTGGAGCATAAGTTTATGCTTCATTCACATTTTGTTGTCCAGGCATTTGAATCTTCATGTGTTTTTACATTTCCCAATGCACATATCTGTGTGCACACACTGTACACGCAGTGCACAGCATTTCCACGCAGAGAGGGGCCGGCCACTCCCGGGTCAGGCTCTGTGTCCCTGGCTCTGCCCAGCCCAGGGGATGCAGCTGCTCCCAGCACGAGCACCAGGCACACGGCTGATCCACAGCCTGGCCTCTGCTGTGCAGCAACTGGCCCTATCCTCAACCACTTCCACTTCTTCTGGGTTCGGGACTCAGATCTGATAAACAGCCTGCACGCCTAAATATGTTAAAATATGTGTATTCAATGAAAAGAAACATTCCTTAATCTGAGATCAGATAACATCACTGCAGCAAAAGCTGTTCAGCTGCTGGGATGTCAGCAATTTAATGCAGCCAAGAGTTTATGGATCACAAATGCGATTTATCACACAGCTGAAAACCTGTAATACTGACTCTTACAAAGAACAAGGCTCAGGCTTTTGTGTAATTCAGTTTGATTTAGAAAACAGGACAAAAAATAAAACAAACAGTTAATGTCTTATGGCTCACACATTGAAAATTGGAAACTCCTGATGTGAAATAATACCTGAAATATCTGAAAGATCTAAACATGTATGGACACCAGATGCTTGATTTGTCACGGGAACTGTAGTGCAAACACCCCAATTCCACCTGCCCCTACTGCCTGAATTTGGAAGATAGTAGTTAACTAACTTATAAAATACATTTTTGTAGTAACACCCATTCCATACATCAGGAGAGATTCCCAGCTGGATGTATCCTGAAACACCGGAGTTAACAAAATGCACTGAAGACAATCTAAGTGGGACCTTCGTGAGAAGACGGTGCATGGAAATAGAAATGTTCCAAGTCAGAAGGAACAAGGTAACCTCATTTAATCTGATTATTCTGAGGTTGAGGCAACATATTAATCAAGTGGACAAAACAATTCTGTTAATGACATTCAAAAGGTACAGTACAATAATCAATCATTTACTATATTGCAAATGATAAAACAAGCATCCAGAAGGGTTATGCTAATTACATGTTTCAAGTCAAATGAACCCATTCCATGCTTTGTCTTGTTTAGACAAATAGAGCGTTGTGCCATTTAATTGTATTTGGGATGTCTGTGGCAGTGTCTGCAGCGATACATTGGCCAGCAAAGAACTGGGGATGGACTGGAACCACCAGCACAGGAGCAGCCGCTCCGCTGAGCCACCGGCACCAGCCCGGCAGTGGCGTGGGACACGGACACACGGACACACGGACACACGGACACACGGACACACGGACACACGGACAGTGGGACACAGGGACACTGGGACACAGGGACAGGGGGACACAGGGACAGAGGGACACGGGGACAGAGGGACATGGGGACACAGGGACAGAGGGACAGAGGGACACACGGACAGCGGGACATGGGGACAAGGGGACAAGGGGACAAGGGGACAGAGGGACACTGGGACACTCGGACAGTGGGACACAGGGACACTGGGACACAGGGACACAGGGACACAGGGACACGGGGACAGCAGGGACAGAGGGACACGGGGACAGAGGGACATGGGGACACAGGGAC
Organism: Pseudopodoces humilis; assembly: GCF_049639895.1. Taxonomy (NCBI): domain Eukaryota; kingdom Metazoa; phylum Chordata; class Aves; order Passeriformes; family Paridae; genus Pseudopodoces; species Pseudopodoces humilis. The sequence continues at coordinate 36,053,405 of NC_142208.1, read as the reverse complement.
ACAGGGACAGAAGGACACAGGGATACAGGGACAGAGGGACACAGGGACAGAGGGACACTGGGACATCCCGGACACAAGGACACAGGGACACAGGGACACTTGGACACAGGGACACCCGGACACTGGGACACAGGGACCCCGGAGAGAGCGAGCGCCTGGCCCTGGCCCAGCTCTGTGCCTGCACATCCCCTGCTCCACCTCGGCCACAGCTGCCCTTCCTTTCCAATTGCCTTTTCCTGCAATCAGCCTGAGCCCCCCAGCCTCGCTGCATTCACCACAGCACCTTCCTCACTTGCACAGGATTCAGCAGGTCAGCCTTCAGGGAAACAGCAACATGTTTAAGCAAAAACTACTAAACTGATAAAATCAGCCGTACCCACAGAGAACTGAGAGCACCCAAGTGTGTTCCTAAGTCTGTAATTAAAATAACCCCAAACCCAAAGATCTTCCCCCAAATCCCAATCAAAACATCCTTTTGGCAAGAAAATTAGATAAACACAAATTTCCTTAGTTTTCAAAAGGAAGTTGTTTTTTAAAAAAGCAAGCATAAATCATTGCTATGTCTCAGAACCCTAACCCCATGCCTTTTTCTGTCTAGCAACAGATTACAGTTTTATTCAAAGCATTTTCCAGTGAAAGCAAAAAAAAAAAATGTAAGCCGTAAGAAAATTCAACTTCCCGCATTGCATCACCTTCCTCACTTTTAAGGAGCAATCCCTTGGTAACATGCAAGGAAAATGGGCTCCTAAGGAAGCTACACTAGCTAGTCCACAGATGCTACTGACTTCTATGGGCTTCCTTGGGAATTTACATATTTACCAAATTTTAAAAAAAATTAACACCTAGAGTCAGTGGGGGTGATCTGTCCCTACTGTTCTCTTCAGTAAGAAAAATGTCCATTTTCAGAAGGAAGACACTTGATTTTGAATTGCAATGACTGTAAGTACCCTGACTCACCTGGTATCCTGTATAGTTACAGTACTGGTTATGGTTTTCCCTGGTAAAAATAAAATGTAAGGCATAAGGAAAAGTAGCCCACTAGCTCAGGACAGGGAAAAAAATATCTTTGCCGTTATGTATAAAAACACAAAATCAATTTTGTGCAATTTAGTATCCACATTTAATTTTGAATTTTTAAACTTTAAATTATTAAAATAGCAGTACTTTTTCTCTAGCAAAATTTCAATAAATTATTATACAAATCCAAATCACTGAAATGAAATTTTTAGCCTTAAAATATTCCATATCTATCTGTCCGGTCTTTTAAAGCATGCTCCCTACCAGAGTGGTGACATTTTTAGGTTGGAGGTTTTACAAGGATTAGTCATCATTTTGGCTATTGTACGCTATATAATCACCCATGTAAACTCGTGTCAGCTTGCCTTAAATTAACTTTAATTCAGGTTTGCCAAAGAAGAAAATCAGACTGTAACTAAATGAGGTCAAGGACTTTGAGGACCTCATCGAGTCCCACAATACCTGGATCTCTTTATGAAGTCTGTCTGCTCATCATGAGTCACGCAAATGGGTGCAAGTATGGATGGCAGATTAAATAACTCTGTTTAATATTAGTCAGAAATAAGAAACAATAACTAATATTTGTAAAAAGTTACACCTGAAATATTCCACTCTGTCTTATGTTAAATGTACTTAGCAGAAAGGTCAGAGCTCCTGAATTTGCTAGATAAATAAATGTTGGTGAGGTGGATGAATCACTGGAGAATTGGTGCATGGCAGCGAATGAATAACCTGCAAATGCTTCCCAAACCCCATTATTTCCCTTTTTCCAGTAGGCCAAAGATTCATGTCCCTGCATGCCGCCAGTTCATTACAGAGAAATATCATTCCTCTCCTGGCACTCTCTGGGCGGCCTCTCAGCCCCACGAGGACCCTTTAATGTTTAATTCCCCATCATCTGCTCCAGTGAACAGCTTAATCTCTGCTTGTATGATCAATACTATATCAGTGTAAATTAAAATGACAATTTTAAAGTAATTAAGCCTGTTAATGCTCGATTCAAATGTCATTATTTGCACAAGGGATTGAGGAGAAATTACATCGTGTCCAGGGTGACAGGAAAATGTTTGAGCCTTCTCAATCCTGTTGCCGCTGTGCCACTGGAGGCTTTAGCAAAGCAGATTAACTTCTAGCTCCCACTGCCAGGATACCTATCCAATTTCAAAAGAGGATAACACAATTTGATAAATTTAATTCCAGCTACAAACTCAATTATTGTGATAATGGATGAAAACTGGGAGGAGACACTAAAAAAGACTCACATAAAAAATACACTTAACTTCAGAATGAGATACAACAGTAATTGTTTTATTTGATTTGCTCTATCCCTTTTGAAAACCCTTTAAATAATTGTGATTGTTAGAAGAATGGCCAGCATTTATTAAATAGCATGAGCTCTAAGATCAAAGTGGCTGCAGTTTAAAGGATTTTGGTCACAATGGAAATGTTTGCTACCCTTCGTTGTACAGCTACATTTATTAGACAAGTAAAATTACATCATTACAGTATTGGATCTCATAAATAGATCTATAAAACTCAACTACACTCAGATGAAATCTCAGCCCATTCTACATGCTGGCCTTTCCAGACCCTACCTTGACAGCATGTAGTCATTTATTATTTCAAAGGAAGATTCTAATAGCAGAAAACCCTAAACTTTATGAGACAGCCATAGGAGTGGGTTTGGATTTCAGGCCTGACCAGTGGGAAGTGCAGTCCAGCAATTGTTACCTGAGCTCATCTTTAACCTCAGGATACAGAAATCCACAGCAATTTAGGCAAAACACTGGACAGAGCCATCAACATTTTATATTTTGAAGCAGAGAGCAAAAGTGAAACCCTGAATGTCATGGTTTTAACTCCATGGTAAGGAAAAGTCAGAAACCTCTTATGCAAAGGAAGTTTCAACAGCATCATACTCCTACTGCAAAGGTACCACCAGCCTGAGAGGTCCATCAGCATTCTTGTCACTGGATATTGTTTAATAAATTCAGTTTATCTGACCGTTTGCATTTCCCGAAGTTCTCTGAAATAATTACATTGAATTTTTATTAGTGCACATGAAACATTTTTGGCTTTCACTTCTTTGAATAATAAATGGCATATATTAAAGCGCCTTACAGGTCTAATAACTTGCATCAGATCCATGTAGGCCTGTCTTATTAACTTTTAGTTTAAATTACAGCAGAATTCATCAATCAGTGTTTCTAAAAAGCAGACTGCACATTGCCACAGACTCTCAAGAAAAATGGATCTCAGGACAATTAAAACATCTACTGTATCTCAAGTATTTAATCAGAAAATCTATCAACCCACAGATTTCCTTAGATGAACTGTCTAACAAAGAACCCTGAAAGGGTAACCAAAGCCTATTAAAAATTTTTCACAATGATGAAGCAAATGGAAAGAAATAAAGAACTGAGCTTTAAAAACAAGCTTAAGTTTTTTTAATTAGATTTGCTAACTCTAGCACAAACACAGTTCTGAAATGAAAATGAAGTCCAATGATGGAGTGGTGTGCAGTAGGCTTGGTGTACCCTCGCTCGCCCCTTACACACAGCAACTGCTGCCATGGCAGAGTCCAAACCCGAGTCCCAAGTGCCATTTGATGCAATGAGAAAGATCTTTCTCCTGCAGGAACAGCTGCAGATCCAAAATGGGGAGGCTACAGGAATGCTACTGTGAGTTAATTACATTTTGCTCTGATAATTAAATCTTTAAAGTATAAAGCTTCTCCACTGAAACAGAACCAAACTGCTATCTTTAAAGAAATGACCAGAAAGCACATGAAAGGAGTGAGGCCACTGCTGCTCTGGGATTCCCCAGCACCTTCAAACCTGCTGTAGCCTCTCCCTTCTCCCATCAGCGACAGCCCTTGGCTGCTGCCATAGCATGCGTGAGCTGGGCAGGGGTTACTCTTCTTCAAGAAACTTGAAAGAGGAAATTAAGCAGACATCTTTTGGAGGGTTTTTAAAATTAAATTAGGAAATATGAAGTAACATTCTTTTCATACCACGGTGAAATTATCACCCCTAACAATTTTATGAAGTATCTGCACTGACAGCTCGAAATATTTCCCTGGTTATACAGCACAGAAAATGAATCCAGACATGAGTCCACATCTGGTTTCTACAGCTGGCTGGTGGAATTCACAGAGCATCTATTGAAAAGGACTAACTAAAGAGTATTGACCAAGGCACTTCTCAAGCATCCAAGGCAGAGCAGGGAGCATGGTTCACCAAGGATACACACGAGCACAGTGGCCTAACCCCACTGTTGAGAGCAGAGGTCATTGTCTGCTGCCAAGACAGACTGACTGACAGACAGACAGACAGAAAGAAAAATGCAACTTTCAAATTAGTGCCTGAACAATTAGAATATTTTCCCTTGTACCTCACCTGAGACCTGGGCACATGTTACCACAGCTTTCCTGGCTTGCATTACTGGTGGGGAGTGTTAATGGACATCACACCGTGTGGAGCAACACATTAATTGTTTCCCTATGTACAATAATAGCTCCATTTATCATGCACATGTTGACTCATGTTGGCTTTGCAAGCTTAATAATCATCACTGATCTCAGTGCCTGAAGAATGAAGGAAGCACAGGTAAAATTTACCCCAAGTGACAAATTCATTCAGATTTATTAAACATACCTTTCCCACTGAAGATAGAAAAAGGGTTCAACCTCACTTTGCTTTTCAAATTACACTGGCAGACTTTTAAAGAAGTAACACAGGTCAGTAGAAACAAACCAAACATTACTGGGAGTCCATCAGATTTATTTATCCTCATCACTGTTCTGTTTGAAAACACCTCTTTCTTGTAATACTGTATCTTGTATGAACTGATTTTTTTCTACTAGGTTTTTATTAATCTGTGAGAAGATAAGGAAAACAAAGTGCTTTAACAGATTATTAATCTAACTTGATCTTCATCCCTCCTATGCATATTTCGTTCATTTAGCAGCTGCAGTAAGGAGGGGCTTCACCTGAGTGATGGAGGGTCTTTGTACTATGCTGGCAGCTCCACAAGAAGCTGTTCCCATCAGGTACCCATCTTGGGCAAAGTAAACCCAAATAAACCCTTTTTGGTGAGGCAGCACATGGCCATGTTAGACCCAAACACTGTGGGTACAGCCACTTCAGCAGAACCCATCCAAACACACAAAGGACAGCAGAATTTTGTAAGAAATGACTAGGACTTTTCTGCAGTTTGACAAAAGGAATTGATGAATTCCCTGAGCACAGGTTGTTCAGCTGTAGGGGATCTCAGCCCATGGTGGGAAGAGGCTCACAGGTGCCAGGAGTGCTCTCAGTCCCAGCACAACACACGAGTGCCTGTGCAGAGCAGGATATCGAACAGAACTGCAAATCTGAGTTCTGACACAGCCATTGTGACTCTGGCTCCTTCGTCTTCTGTTCACTGCTTCAGTGGGCTTCTGTCAGGAAATGCTAACATGCCTTTAAGCTCTTTAAGAGCTTAACAAATTTTCAGTTTGCTCCTACAGATTTTGTGCGGAATATTTGTTTCCCACACGTGGTGCCATGACACAGCACTCAATCATATTTGTCTTTTGCCCTGATATATGGCCCAACCACAATACACTTGGACAACCCTTTGCCAGCCTGTCAGTTACAAACTGTTTGTACTATTTAGGAAAGTCCAGTGACAAGTGATTGAATTAAAAGACAATCTGGGCATAACACTGATCTTAACAGAAACAGACAAACTAAACACAACCAGCAACACCTAAACAACTACTGACTTCTGTTTTTTAAATATCACAACCAGGGGAAGGTTGCTAAGGACAATGTGAGGTGACCAAGGTTCTGCTACAGTGCTTCAGTAGCTGAGGATGCTCCTGCCATGTGACCTCTTAACCCTGGCTCTGGGATTATCAGGTGTCAGGACGTTCAAAGCTCTCCTTTTTGCCAATGAAATAGAACCATTTTTGAAAATAGAGAAAAATACCCAAATAGATAGCAGACTGGACTCTCTTTATTTTCCAAAATAAAACAGAATCTAATATTACTTTTCCACTTGGAAATATTCCTAAATAGGAAAGGAGAAAAGTTTTAGTGCTGCTGTGTTAGACACAGCTGTCAAACACACACGACAATGACTGCAAAGCTAAGAAGGAGGGAGACAACATTTAAAGACTGTTACTGGTAGGAATTCTTTCTCGCTTTCCATCTCCACATCGCTGCATGTGAACCCCTGGGTTTCTGCTCTTTTACTGGCTCCTTGGCCTACACTCTTAAAGACTTATTCCATTCCCATTTTTTTGATTACTGAACTGAACCTTTTATGAACAAACCTTTTTAAGAATATCATTAACCCACAATCAAAAAAAGTCCCTGAAAATAAACACAGGATCTTTGCTATTTAGCACACTCAAAGAGAATATCAGGTTTACAAACTGCATTTACAACACTCACATTAGTAAAAAATCCAATTTCTTTTTTTTTTTTCCCCTTTGCGCTCACTACAAGTGATGTGAAAGGACATGAAACACACTGCCAGATTTCCCAGGACACGGGGAGCCCCACCTGTGAGCTGGTACCCACCTCACCTGTGTGTGAGCCTTACAGCCCTGGGAGCACACTCACATGCCATGTCACGGGAATACCAGAAAAACAGATACAGGTTTATAAAAGATAAATACTATGAACCCCAGGAATTTTAATCCAACTCCTGCACGCTAACAATGGCTGATGAATAACCTGGCTGATGAAATGCAGCTATGGAGGGAAGTGGACAATAACCAAACCTGCCATCAGCCCAATAAGTAATTTACAGAGATCCAGTTTTATTCCTCTTAATTGATCGTGTCTTCTTAAATTAAACAGAATAAACACATGATCCAGGATGTGGATCCAGGAAAAGAACACTGCAAAATGGGAACCATGGGAATACGTCAAGGTATTGATGGGGACAGCTGGGGTGCAGTGAAGGCTCCACAGGACAGACCCACCAGCTTAAGGGTGTTTTTTAACACTGACCAAACTCCTCTCTCTGCTCATGGAGAGGCCCCTCCCATGCCCACTGCAGCTCTTTCCTGCCACCTTTCAAGACTGAGCTGGTGCTCTGCCATTGCTGCAACAGCTGCCAGAGAACAGCAACATCAATAAACCTGTTCAGAAGAACATTTTGATATCTAAAATTCAACTGGCTGCATTTTAAGAGAAAATGGCTTTTTGAAAATGCAGGTGTATCCTTTCCACTAACCAGAAATACCAAAACACCTCCACGCCCAGAGTACACAACGCTGCAGCGCCAGGGCCCGAGCCAGGCCCGCTGCAGAGCTCATTACGCTGCCGCACACCTATTGCTGCTCGGATGTAAAATGAAGTTAAACCAATGAAGCAAAAATAATCCATTTAATGCTTATGCTCTGTGATGCATTTCTATGGGGTTTCTATTGTTGTTGTTACAGTGCTTCTGTTCATTCTTATGCTTTAGTGGTTCAGCTGCAATTTATCAGCCTGGAGTGGAAAATACCTGGCACCTACTTAAAATGCATGGAGCTAGCAATAAAATTAACCTTGTGGCAATTGTTTTCCCACATGTTTGATAGACCAATGTCAGCTCATCTGTTAGAAGGAAATAAAAAAGTCAAGCCTAAATGTACAAAAAATTATGATGGAAGCCTTAAATAAAGCAAGGGTAATGCAAGTTTATTGAGTCAAAAATCAATCAATCAATGACCGAGTGGATTAGGAGCACCTCATAAGCCCCAAAGAAATAATTTGCCCAAACACTGAGATTTAACGGTAGAGGACCAAATTCCAACACTTTTAGGAAGTAAGTAATGAAAAATCAATTTGAAAGGAAAAACAGATCAAGAACCCTGGATTCTGACATGCCGACACATTTATTGCTGAATACCATTTCTTGGCTGACCCGAAAACTTCGGAAGGTGTTTATTTACTTTCAACACCTTCCAGAGATCAATATTTTTAATTTGGATCCGAGTTATTATTTTTCACATCACAGCATCGGGGAGTGGAGTAAAGTGGCTCATATTTTAGTGCTAAAAAGATCGATATGACAGTTTCACCTTCACTGCAGCCCCCCGCAGCCGCACGGGTGCACATCATCACGTCCCGCAGGGGGGTGCGGTGCCGCGGCACAGGGAGCAGGTCATCACCCAGCCCCAGCTCCAGACAGCCCATGATTTACCTGGTCATGAAGGGCCTGGTGCCCTTAGAAAACCAATCTTGCTTCTCCCACTTTATCAGGCCTGTCTCTTACCCGTGTACGGGAAGGGGGAGGGGGCTGGATGAGGGAGAAGGAGAAGAGAGGGAGGGCAGGAGCAGAGTGAAAGACAATCAGTTTCACAAAGCAGATTACGTCCCTCATCGTAAATGCATCCATTCGTTTTTACCTTCCTCGAACCAGGGCACATCTGTAATCGATAATTAATTTTCCATAAATTTCAAAATATTGTTCTGGTGGCTGGAAGAAGTGGAGCGCACAGGGGAAGCAGGAGGGAGGATCCCTGTGGCACGAGGGGCTGCTCGTGGGCTCTGGTGGCTCAGTCGATCGGTGCTGCAGGGCTGGGGAGAGCCACAGAGCCAGTGGGCACTGCCCTGCAGGACAGCTGCTGCTCCAGGAGCCACAGCCAGCGCCCAACATCTGCCCTGCAGGACATCCACAGCCAGTGCCCAACATCTGCCCTGCAGGACATCCACAGCCAGTGCCCAACATCTGCCCTGCAGGAGGACATCCACAGCCAGTGCCCAACATCTGCCCTGCAGGACATCCACAGCCAGTGCCCAACATCTGCCCTGCAGGAGGACATCCACAGCCAGTGCCCAACATCTGCCCTGCAGGACATCCACAGCCAGTGCCCAACATCTGCCCTGCAGGATATCCACAGCCAGTGCCCAACATCTGCCCTGCAGGAGGACATCCACAGCCAGTGCCCAACATCTGCCCTGCAGGAGGACATCCACAGCCAGTGCCCAACATCTGCCCTGCAGGACAGCTGCTGCTCCAGGAGCCACAGCCACCCCTGAGCCTGGCTCCCCTCCACCAGGACATACCGGCCTCCAAGGCACCTTTTACAGACTGGGGCTCCAAACCTCCCTTCCACAATGGCATCACCCTTCCAGGGTAAGAGACTCAGATGCTACACAAACACCAACACAGCTCTTCAGGAAAAGGACGAGTGTTTCTGAATACTGAGAAGAGCATTAACTGCAGGGTTTACTGTGCACAGGTCAGTGAAATGGAGGTCAAGGATGGGATGTGTGTGGCATGAGAACAGGCCTGTGGGACTTGTGGCTGGCAGAGCTTGGAAGACTCAAGCCTACCTGGGCATGCATGCACTGCACATGTAACTGCTGCAGACTGGCTCTGCTTTCTTGCCAAAGTACTCTCATGATCATAGAACCACAACTCGAACCCAAGCACTAATTGGACTCCCCGAGTGAGTTTGTAACAAAATGGTGATGTCCAGCCCTGGGAATTCATTGGTGATGGGATAACATAACTGTTAGGATAACATAGCTGTTATTTAGTGCAGTAATCAGTTCCTTAAAGCACAGCTTACTTGAAACTAGGGGGATACCAAAATGGGAAAAGCATCTACAAGTAAGAAGCGTTTATGAGGATATCTCACATTTCTTCTCTCCGTGTCTTAAAAAACAAGCAGCAGAGACAAGGAGGAAATGTGTCTCTGCAAGATGGGCTGCTCCAAGGAACACATTCTTTTCTCAGCATAATTAATAGCTCACACTCTTTAAAAAATTGCCTTCATGAAGTCCTGTGCTTGAGAGAGTGATAAATGACAGTCATCCTCCTGGGGTGTGTTCCAGAATACTAACTGAAAAGTAAATGCAGGACTATTTCTCCAAATTATGTATCCGAGCTAAAGGTCATATTAAAGGAGCAGCTTTATGTAATGACATTAACTGAAAGCCAGCAGCTTCTGGCTTACTGACAGCATCACTACAAAGTCAGGGTAAGGAGACTTCCTGGGATTCGTGGGGAGGTTTCATTCTATGGCAGCACTCAACTGCACTCGCAGCAGCCAAGCACGCTGGCCCCGATACGCCTCTTCTGCATGGAGAGGGACTGAAACCACTCCGAAATTCGAGTCATTAAATCCTTCTAGATTCAAGTGGAGACCTGCAGTGACTGACAACCCAAATGTGTGGTTGGTTACCTGTGTTTTTGTGACACAGTTTAGAAGTAACAGTCTTTGGATTTCACTGCAAAGCATCTAATTTCCCAATTAAATCTTGCAACTCAGTAAGAATTCTTGGTTTGTTGATCTCTGTCAGTCAGAAACCAAAGGGATCCAGACTGACAAATGACAGTTTTTACTCTTATGTTAGTATTAGGAGATCAGAAAACAAACACTAAAATCTGACTGAGACTAGCCCTAGGATCCTGCTGCTCCCAGGGGCTATCTGGAAGCCTGGCAGGGAACAAGTTTGTGAGTTGCTATCTCTCATCTGGGAGAAAGGCTGAAAGCTGAGGACATGCCCAAGGCCCCTGAAAAATATCCATCACTGGATATGCATTGATGGAGACACACATCTTGGATAATGCTCCCCAGACTTCTCCACTCCACCATCCCTGCTAAGGAACACATCCTTCCTGCTCAGCCAGTACAGACACGCAGCATTTTACTGGCCTGTGAATACCCACTGTATCCCTGAAGAAGGCTTACAAACACTATGCAAGCGGTATTTTGTTGGCTCATGGTTAAAGGCAAAAAAATGAAGCTGAGCTGTCGTGCACTGGAAATCCTAAAAAATGACTGCAAAGTGACTGTCTCCAGTTTTACCATCTGGTTTAGCATTGGTTCATCTAAGTGTTTTTAAGTTTGTATTTTCCAAGTGTTCTAAATTTTTTAGCTCAAATTTTTCTCACTCTTTCAGGACCACTGGAGGTACTGGTTTTTGTCCATCAAAAAAGTCCATTCCATATACAGAAGAATAACCCTCATCTGCATGTTGAAATTAGCAGTCAATATGAATTTATAGCAAAGAGGCTGTTTTGCACTTCCACAGAAAACAGCAGTGTCCAAATTATATTTTCATCCCTTCCTTCCCATTTACCTGAGGCCTCTGGGCCACAGGCAAATGTTCTCCCACTCCTGCCCAGAAGCTAAAGGGAGGGGACACCAGAAAGGAGTCCTTGCTCCTGGGAGAGTGCGAGCCTGGAGGGAGAACACACCCAGCACGGGAAGGCCCAGAGTGTGTGCAGAGATCAGCTCTAGTTCAGCCTAAGAGTCCCAATGCAGACATTCACACTCTCTGCTCTTTGTCTCACAAAGAAATGAGTCAATACAGAAATACTCCAAATTTTTTGGAGACCTTTTCAGGAATGCAAGACACAATAAAACTGCAGCCTTCTGAGCCTGGGTTTAGTAAGCCATTACTGTAATTAGCTGAGAGAGACAAAAAATCTTGCAAAACGAGTTAGATGGTTTTGTGTTTTGTTGTGAGTTTTTGGTATTTGTGTGTTCATGTGTTGGTTTGATTGGGTTTTTAGATTAAAGTTATGATTTACTATGTCTTCTTCTACCCTCCAGGGTATATCTATTTACTGATCATTTGTTCCCAGCATTCTCAGACATTACCCACCCATGCAGACTTCCTTTCCCTTACATGATTCCGTACTCTGTGGTCCAAGCCCCCCAAACTGCTCTACTCTAAGTAGTCAAGCCATCAACTATGAATTTTAATGTGAAGGTGATTTCTGGCCCAGTTTCTGGGCAGCCCTGTTTCCCATCACTTCCATGGCTGGAGCCGTACCCACAGGCACGTGCTGTGCCAGCCTGCTCCCAGCAACACGGACCAGCTCACCACTGGCACATCTGCTGACTTCCACAGACATTAAAGATCAGTCCTACCATCTGTATGAGACAGATTCACACCTTCCATGGCATTTATATCATTTGATGTTCCCTCCTGGACATGCTGATGCCCTTTCCTGTCCCAAACAGAACTTTGCTCTTTTACTGACCTTGTTATTTGGAAGAAACTGAATCTACTTTAGAGATGCCAATTCCTGTTTGTAGCACAATTTTTCCTATGCTTATTACAAAACATTGTAAGAGAAACCTTCTAGTTAGAGGACAAAGAACATGGATGTCTCAGAGCCCTGGTACAGTAACAACTTTCAGTAAAAAACATGCCTCTGTGTGAGAGGTGGGAGCCTTTTCTATGTTCGGATAAAACCAACATGGAAACACTTCTCCACTAAACCTAAAAGACGAAAGATGCACAACCTGAACAGTCAGACAGAAGGACAGCAAGACCACCAGCCGCACATCCAAACACCGCAGGCAAACCTGCTCTCCCCAACAGCCAGGAGCACTTGGCCCCCCATCACCCCTGCCTGGGAGGGACCCTGCACGGGGTCTGTGGGTACTCCAGGAGTAATGCCCATCACTCCTAAAACAATGTTCACCATCAGTTTGCTTCATTCAGAAATCGTATTTTACACTTTTCTCCAACAACATCTTTGCCTGGAAAAGATGGAATAGAAAGAAACCAACCCCAAACTCCTCTGTACTTTGATACGCACAACCAAAAGAGAACAGATAACAAGCCTTCCCCACTGCAACTGCTGTCACCCACCTCTACAGAGCTGGTATTTATCCTGTTTATTTGAAAAAACTGTTACCATCAGTTCTTTTGTTTTGCTACACATATTTATGTTAGTAAATTACTGCCAATATGGCAATCTGTGTTCAAGTGTAAAGGCCAGAATTGAGACACAAAGCTATTCCTGTACAGTGAGCCACTCAGCAAACAGCAATATTTGGAACTGTCTGGACAGAGACAGCAGTGTCTCAGCCAGAATTCATGAGCAAAAATCACTAAATTTGTCAAAATGACTAAACCCCACATTTCTACCTTTTCCCCTTTTGTTTCACACACTTTGCATGTCAGACAAATTATCAGGAAAATACTCCTTGTTTGACATTTCATTGCTTAATGCTTTACTGGTGCAGTAAAACAAGACAACTGCTGAAATTATAGGAAAATAAATTTGTAATTTCTTCCTCATTTAGCCATTTTTGAAGCTTGTGTATAGGAAAGTCATTAATGTTATGTCCTCCTATCGACGTTCCAAGCCTTTCAAGGGATAACTAATGTTTTTTCTATACTCTTCCATGTGGCCAGTTAAATTAGACACATTATTTCTGTGCTGTTAGGGAACACTGATCAATAGATACTTGGAAAGCCCTCTAAAACGAAGTGGAAACACTTCCTCAGTGTCAGAGGGTTCTAGTTTGGGTCTGTATGCTGCAAACATTGCTAAATGTAACAGAACAGTGAGAGTGTGTCTGAGGCATTTCAACACTCGCGTCCAAAGCTCCGAACAGCTCCTGAAGGCACAACACGGTGTCTGCTGCGCCTCTGTCACTGCCTTGTGTCCCTGGCAATGGCTCTACTGCCAAAATCATCGGCCCCTAGCAGCACAGCCTGCAGCCTCCACCTCAGCTCAGCATCACACCACAGCCGTGCACCATTCACCGTTCTTCCCTTGCAAACTGGGATGTTCAGTGTCTTTCACAGCAACAGCCGTACCCTGAGCTATGGTCAGGTGACATAACACAACTCCACCTTTTGCTCCCGTTAGTTTTTATTTCATTGTGAAATAGCAGCTGCACTCCCAGCCTTTCTGCATGGCACGGCAGGTGAGCAGCGCAGTGAAACCCGATTGCCATAGGATGTTCAGAGGCAGGGTGAGCATCCTCACAGACTGCTCTCTTTTTGGCTACAAAGGCTGCATTAAAACATTATTTCAAACACTAATAAACCCATTAATTCCTGTCAGTAAACACCATACACCTGATTTTTCTACGGTCACACTGATCTTATTTAAGTATTAATTCAGTGTCTCAGACAAACACATTAGCAAGTACCTTAAGCAGCATTTCATAATTTCTCAAGCAATTATTTTCATATTTTCCAATCTCACATATTTTCTTGAAAGCCAGAGCTGTTCCAAATCAAACATTTGTCACACAAACCAAATTCCACACATGCATTACCTGGAAAGAGCTGTTAATAACATGAAGGCTCTGCTCAACCAATGTCTAACTGGCCCTGCCCTTCACCCTACCACACACAAATGCAAACGGTATTTCTGACTGCTCCATACCTTAGGCTTTTTTTTTTTCTGTTAAAAAACAAAACTTGGGAACTATGTGCCCAAATTTCTAAAGAAGACCCCATGTGGGGCTTTAGAAACTTCAATTTAAAGCATTTCCTGTATTATTTATGTCAGATCCTCAATTACTTCAGCAGATAACAATGTTTTCCCTTACCACTCCTCCTGTTCTGTTAAATACACCACATCCTCCACGCTCGGCAAGCCTTTACGCAAAACGCGCCTGAAGCCTCAGCCCTTGTGAAGAGCCTGGCAGCTGGGGGCAGTGGGCAGCGATGGGCTGGGGACCTGCCCACGGCAGCACTGCTGAGCATTGCCCACAGCCTGAATAAAGGCTGGGAGGATCCCTGTGCGGTACAAGGGAAGGGTTAGATCCCAGCAGACACGCTCCACAACGCTCCGGTGTCCAGCGCTGTTCCCCGGCCGCAGCACGAACCAGAACGCGCACAGCGAGCGGCTGCCCGCAGGCCGGTGCTGGGGAACGGACTGCTCAGGGATGAGCTGCTGCCCACGGGCACCCAGCGACCCTGTGCTCTTGGAGAGCTCCTGTGGCCCCGTCCCAGCCGGGAGATGTTCCCTGTGCACAGCCACAGCCCCTGTCTGCAGCGCCCAGTGCCACACAGCAGGGTCCTGGGGACAGCCAGGGACACACAGGGCACCGGCAGCCTCTGCTCTCGGGGAGGGGATGGATGCCAGGATCAAAGCTGGGAGCCTTGTGCTGGGACCAAGACAGCCTTACCGTGCAAAGCCTGCTCCCAGCTCCCCTGCCATGGAAACTGCCTTCCTCTCACCTCCAGAAGATTTGCTGTGTTCTTGGACTGCAAAGAAACTGTATTAAAATAAAAGGCCAGGACACGAAACTTTTATTCTATTCACAGTAATTGAGAATATCTACTAGCCATGTTTTCCCTCAAAATTCTTTACTGTTTGAATAGAAAAAATTTATTTATCGAATGGAATTATTCTTCAAGAGCTACATCCTTCTTCCAAGATCTCTGTTCTTCAAGTACTACATACTATAACAAAAGGGAAAAAGCTAAATAAAAATGGACAACTTTCATGCAAAAAGCAAGCAACGAGTCTTAAACTCCAAGTTAAAGCCTTGGAAATACATCAACAATATCACTGGACTGCCAAAAGCAGAGTTGTCAAACAAATGACAGATGATCAAGATTTACCGTTTGAGGTATGTGTTGAGCCAACCAGTAACTCTTTCCATAGATCTTTGGTCAAATTACTTAAGAACATGCAGTAACTAAGTATGCAACAAGGCAGAAGCAAACCAAAATGCCACCTGCTCGTGCAGTGAAACGGGAGCAGCTCTCGCAGCTCTCGGGGCCGCAGCCCGGGCCGGTGCCGGAGGTGACAGCGCCGGCCCGAGGAGCTGCCCAGGCCCGCAGCGCCTTTCTGCGGCTCCTACCGCAGCGCAGGAGTGGAAACAAAACCCCAACCATGCCCATCCCCAAACGTGTCCTGCGCTCTTCTGCCTGTGCCACCCTGCGGGTTCCCTCCAGCACCCACGGGCAGGGCAGGCCGGGGCCAGGTCGGGGCCAGGGCCCGGAGCGGGGCAGGGCAGGCCGGGACCGGGACCCGGAGCGGGGCAGTGGGGCCGCGGCCGCCTCGCTGTCCCCGGCTGCTCTCCGGCAGCTGCTGCTCCTCGCTGGGCGCTCCCATCGCAGCCCGGCCCCGCACGGCCCGGCCCCGCACGGCCCGGCCCCGCACGGCCCGGCCCCGCACGGCCCGGCCCCGCACGGCCCATCCCCGCACGGCCCGGCCCCGCACGGCCCGGCCCCGCACGACCCATCCCCGCACGGCCCATCCCCGCACGGCCCGGCCCCGCAGCCCCGCAGCCCCGCACGGCCCGGCCCATCCCCGCACGGCCCATCCCCGCACGGTCCATCCCCGCACGGTCCATCCCCGCACGGCCCGGCCCCGCACCGCCCGGCCCCGCACGGCCCATCCCCGCACGGCCCATCCCCGCACGGTCCATCCCCGCACGGCCCGGCCCCGCAGCCCCGCACGGTCCATCCCCGCACGACCGATCCCCGCACGGCCCGGCCCCGCACCGCCCGGCCCCCCTCGGCCCCTCCCCGCACGGCCCGGCCCCGCACCGTCCCCCCCCGCACGGCCCGGCCCCGCACGGCCCGGCCCCGCACGGCCCATCCCCGCACGGTCCATCCCCGCACGGCCCGGCCCCGCAGCCCCGCACGGCCCGGCCCCGCACGGCCCATCCCCGCACGGCCCGGCCCCGCACGGCCCATCCCCGCACGGCCCATCCCCGCACGGCCCATCCCCGCACGGCCCGGCCCCGCACGGCCCGGCCCCGCAGCCCCGCACGGGACGCGGTGTCGGGGACCGGTGGCAGCCCCACCAGGCTCGGGGCTGCCCGCCAGGGACCGCCAGCCACAGCAGGCTGAGCCGGAAAGGAGAACTCGGCTTTGCAGCAGCAATTAGAAAAGTTGGGGTTTTTAACCTTTAAAAGCTTAAAATAGTTGATTTCTTCTTGTGTTCAGAGACTACAGTCTACAATGTAATTTCAAGTATTTCAGCTGATTTTTAGATAGATGTATTCCTACAAAACCAGGTTGTAACTTTTCATTACAATTAATTTTTTTCCTGTCTGTTGCACAACTGCAGGATGAAATTCTGAATATAGAATGCATAGCCCATAGAAAATTCCGTTCTATATACAAATTATATAGCTGATACAAAACATCATAATAATTCTGTGGATAAAGAAGCTGCTTTATCACCAATTTTCTCAGCATGAGCACATTTGTAAAGAACAGAGATGCACCTGTGGCTGTATTACTGGGCTACCGATCTGTGAAATCCCTCAGTTTTGTAATTATTCCTCCTCCCACAATCATATAAAAGTATCAGAAAACAGGTGGAAGATAAGCCATGCCCTCCTAGCAAGAACTCTGTTGATGGGTCAAGAGATATATTTCACAAATGCATAGAATAGAAGACAACTCAAAACTAGAGGAAGGTTCTGCTGTGGCAACACCTTTCAGATTCCATTTCCCACCCAGAAGAGACTGGAAGCTATTACCTGACAGACAACTTAGTTCCCTAAGAAATTAAGTGGGAGATTTCATTTCAGGTGGTTGTAAGTAAATGTCCATGTCACAGAATGACAATACTTCAACAACCATTTTTCCAGGATTTTGTCAGAAGCTGTAGGATTAACTTTGACATTCACCAGCTTCCTTTACAAACTCATTTTGCTCAATTAAAAGATAGAAGCTAATGAAGAGGTCAAACTTTGTGATGCACATTTCAAGAAGCTCCCAACTGTGTATTTCACCAAAACTCCTGAAAAAGCAGGAGGCTGTAAAGGGAAAGGATTGTGAGTTACAATGAAGACGATGAACACGATGAGGATGGACACAGTGAGGTAAGAACTGCTGGAAAATGTGCGGTACCAGCCCTGATCCCTGGCAGGCACTGCCACCACGAGGCTCCATCCTGCTTTGCATTTTTCCTACAAATGGGGTTAAAATTCTCATTTTTCCATTTCCCTTTTTCTACTACACACATCTCGCTAGAAGCGCTTCTGTGCATGGCTGGAGATTTGCTTCTGGAACTTTAGGGCCTTTATAAGGAACACTAACATGTTTTTCAAACTGTTTTATTCCTTTTATTCTGCCCAAGAAGTGGAGCTAGGAGAAAGTAAAGATCACTCCAGTATCTGAGTAGCCAGCACCTGCACACAAGCAGTGCTCGGCTGCCAGCTCCTGCCCAGGACTACCACACAGCCCTGCACCTGGGCACGTGCCTGAGTACCAACAAAAAAATCCCAAAGGACTGGCACAGTAAGATTTGTTTAAAAATGTTTATACTAACTTAACACTTAGGGAAAAACAAAACAGTGAGACAGAGGGAAGCATTTGCTCAGGAATGATGTGGGAGACTGATGATGACAGACAGAACACTTGCAGGTTTCTCATATGTGTCTCTTAAAATGGGTTCTGGACTTTTCTCCATCCTGGAAGATGGAGAAAATGGATTATTCCCTGGATGAACCTCATAGGAGTCAATTTGAGAAGAGTCAGAATGACACTCCTGGCTCCTCCTGTGGCATCACCTGCACCTGCAGAACAGCCCAGTCTCCAGCCCTCCCTCCAGAGACCATGAAATCTCTGCCAAGCAGTGCTGCTGCCACCCAGTCAGACAAACTCTGCTTCTCTGGTTTGGCATAATTTTTACAGATAACAGTATAGAAATAAACACTGGTACAAATTATCTTTCTGTGGAGATAGACAGGAGGAGAAGGAGGAAAAAAGAATAAGATGGAAACAGGCTCATGTGAGTAGTAAAAGAAAATTCACTACAAAAGAAAAAGACTACAGTAATCGGGAAGCAGGAAAACACATTCTAAAGTCTCCTGTTCAGAAGTGGGTCACAGTGACAGTGACAAATCTGAGACTATGATCGACATCCCAGCGGCAGCAGAGCCCCTCCTCTAGCCTCCCCAGGGCCAGAGTGCTGCCCCTGAAAGCCACCCTCCGTGTGTGTGTGTCCCTTGTGTGCCCTCCAAGCCTGGTGGCAGTGTGTGTGTGTCCCCCAGGCCAGTGGCAGTGTGTCTGTGTCCCCAGGGTGCCCTCCCAGCCTGGTGGCAGTGTGTCTGTGTCCCCAGTATTCCCTCCCAGCTCACTGGCAGTGTGTCTGTGTCCCCAGGGTGCCCTCCCAGCTCACTGGCAGTGTGTCTGTGTCCCCAGGGTGTCCCCCAGCCTGGTGGCAGTGTGTCTGTGTCCCCAGTATTCCCTCCCAGCTCACTGGCAGTGTGTCTGTGTCCCCAGTATTCCCTCCCAGCCTCGTGGCAGTGTGTCTGTGTCCCCAGGGTGCCCTCCCAGCTCACTGGCAGTGTGTCTGTGTCCCCAGGGTGCCCTCCCAGCTCACTGGCAGTGTGTCTGTGTCCCCAGTATTCCCTCCCAGCTCACTGGCAGTGTGTCTGTGTCCCCAGTATTCCCTCCCAGCTCACTGGCAGTGTGTCTGTGTCCCCAGGGTGCCCTCCCAGCTCACTGGCAGTGTGTCTGTGTCCCCAGTATTCCCTCCCAGCTCACTGGCAGTGTGTCTGTGTCCCCAGTATTCCCTCCCAGCCTCGTGGCAGTGTGTCTGTGTCCCCAGGGTGTCCCCAGCTCACTGGCAGTGTGTCAGTGTCCCCAGGGTGACCTCCCAGCCCAGGGCAGGGCTCCAGGGCTCCTCCAGGGTATCCACACCTGGGCACTGCAGACTGGAGCTCCAGCTCCATCTCCTGGGGAAATCCTGCCTTTCTGCCAAGCCTCAACATTCTGTAAAACTGGTAATGAAGAAGTGGGCTGAGAACTCATCACCGTGTGAATTCCCTCAATATTCAATTCAATTACAACTCTCTTCCTAAATCATCTTTTTTACTTAACCAAACTCTAAATTGACAGAGCTAATAAGCTTGGGAGAATCAGTGTACACCATCCATTTCTGGGAACAGGACAATATTTTCTAAGATGCATTAATAACTATGACAGGATTTATGTATAAGATAAATTAATTTCAATTTCCTTTTTCAATTAATGGCCAATTATTTGAACTCGGCTCAACCAAAAATATTACTCAAGTATCATTAATCTAACAAAAATTAACTTTACTATTCTCTCAGTAACGAGCAGATATAATTTTAAGGAACAATAACACACTTGAATAACGTTGTCCATCTGTATTTCCAGGACCACTGCTCCCCACTGGAGCCCCCTGTCATGCTGGCTCAGGTTATTGCTCATAAGGACAGTGACTGAGCAAAGGTCTGCCCGAGATGCTGCTGCAGGCTACCAGTGCATTACCAACCCTAGAGCAGGAGCCACTTTACATTAAAAAAAATACTAGAGAGCATGTGAAATAAAAACAATCTGGGGGAAAAAATAAAGCACAGCCTTTTCCTGCACACCCTGGCAATGCCTGGACTTGCTTTAGTGTTCCCTCAGTGTTCCCACAGTCTGGTGCCACCCAGCCCCAGTGAGGAGCAGCAGGAGCTGCACAGCCTGGGGCCACCACTGAGCCCGTCCTGCTCGGGGACAGCGGCACCACCACACACCAGCACACATGGCAGGGGCAGCCAGAGGGACACTGAGCTCCCCACATCCCCAGGGATCTGTGCCCCATGAGAGGGACACTGAGCTCCCCACATCCCCAGGGATCTGTGCCCCATGGAGAGGGACACTGAGCTCCCCACATCCCCAGGGATCTGTGCCCCATGGAGAGGGACACTGAGCTCCCCACATCCCCAGGGATCTGTGCCCCATGGAGAGGGACACTGAGCTCCCCACATCCCCAGGGATCTGTGCCCCATGAGAGGGACACTGAGCTCCCCACATCCCCAGGGATCTGTGCCCCATGAGAGGGACACTGAGCTCCCCACATCCCCAGGGATCTGTGCCCCATGGAGAGGGACACTGAGCTCCCCACATCCCCAGGGATCTGTGCCCCATGGAGAGGGACACTGAGCTCCCCACATCCCCAGGGATCTGTGCCCCATGAGAGGGACACTGAGCTCCCCACATCCCCAGGGATCTGTGCCCCATGAGAGGGACACTGAGCTCCCCACATCCCCAGGGATCTGTGCCCCATGGAGAGGGGTGTGACGGCAGGGCACGGGCAGTGACCAACTGGTGCCTGTGCCAGTTCAGCACCCCGAACCTCTCAGCCTCAGTAACTGAAGCACAGACTTGGCAGGGGTGTGGGAAGAAAGCTTGTGAGAAAAATGCCTTTTACCACTGTATTCTTTATTCACAACTTACCTTTATCCACCCCCCAGGTGGTTATTGCATGGAAGTTTCATTTCAATCATTATCTCACCAAACCCACCCTTTGAAAGTGAGGAGCTGTGTGAGCACAGCAAGCTCTCTCCCTTCAATCCATTGGTATTAATAAAATTCTGCTTGCAGCTTGAGGCTCTGGTGTTTAAACACATCTCTCTAATATCAGAAATGCTGGTTTTGAAAGGTTGTTTTTTGTTTTGTTTTGGTTTCTTTAATTTGAATGAATACCATGAACTAATTGCAGTGCACTGCACCGTTAGGAGGAGGAGGAGGAGGAGGAGGAGGAGGCTAGAACTTCAACAAGTCACATGAAGAGCCCAGTGGCATTTGTTCATTGCAAGGTCACCTGAGCAGGCACACAGACAATAGAGGGCTCTTTGAATAAGAAACCTGTACTGGGAAGTAGAGCAATCTCCCCAGTGTGCAGATGCTTCTGCCCATCAGCTAAGGGCTGTGCCAACCACACAGCTCCCCACAGGCTCCCTGAACCTCCAGGCCCCTGGAGGTCTGGATTGCCAGGAGCCTCAGGACTGACCCACTCCAGGAAAGATTCTCCCTCAAGCTACAGAAACCATGAGTTCAACACAGCAAGAAGGCTTTAAGCCACACAGGAGTTTCCTCTGCCTTCTCTGAACAATGAAAAGGAAGCCAAGGATTTGCTAAGCAATGTACGACCTTAACTGAGTACTCCAGAAATCAATGAATACACGGAACAAAACAAAACTAGACTTGATCTAATTACAATAAAAATGTCACTGATTATACTGACATGTTTTCATATAAAAATACTTACAGATTTGATGAAAACATCAATGTATTTCTGACTGATATTTACCTTCAGTACATTTTCTTATTCCAGAAAAAAAAACCTTATTCACCATTAACTTGGATTATTCAAGAAGTATTGACATGCAAAAGTTCAGCACACCCAACTATTTTTGAGTAATTCACTTAGAAAAGTGACGAGATTTATAATTTACCCCTCACGTGAAATATACCAAGCACAACAAAAGTAGCAGAGAATGTAAATAATGGGATGTTTGGTAAAATCAATGGAACTGCAAAGACCTACTTTATTACAAGTGAAGTCCATTCAGTATAGTCACAAATAAATGCAGTGTACTGAATTTTTCAGCTTCTCAGATTTTTACCTATTTCAGTCTTCTTATATCTGTCTTTTCATTAATTGTACATTCTGTGACAGAAATAAAGATCTATCCCCTACATAAAATTTTATGCAACAAAAGAAAGTTCCATGCTTTCCAACAGGGATTTACAGGAGACTGTGTTTTGCAAAGCTTTGTCAAATTATTTGGATGTCTGAAATTTAGCACATGAGCCAGTTTATCCACACTGGACTGCTATTGGTACTTCCACTGAGAACTGGAACGGCAGCACAGCTGCCAGTTAGCTAATCTGAAATTTCTGGGAAGCCACTGTCAGCCCTGCAGAGGCTGTCACCCACCACCCTCATCCATAACTGCTGGAAGCTCTGAGCTCCAGCTCTGCCACCTTCCCAGCACTGACAGGCATCAGCTCTAATGCAGCAGCTCTCTGCCAAGAGATTCATCTTCAGTTCATTTTTCAGTCTGATAAAGCTGTGCCTCTCCCAAGTGTGACACCAGCTGCTCTGTCCCTGTGTGCCCTGTGACGGCCCTGCTGCTCCCAACGCCTGGGGAGCCCTGGGCCAGGAGTGCCCAAAGCTGCCACCCCCAACAGACCCTCAGCCCCTGCCAGCTGTGCCCCTTCCCTGGGACAGGGACCTTCCCCAGCCTGGCACTCACTGCTCTGGCCTTTATTCTCTGCATGTGTTTAGCAAGTTTTGAGCAGAAGAAAATCCCGCACAGTGTCACCCTCCCACCATTCCTGGCAGAACAAACACGATCCACTGAACCACAGCGCCTACCCCGCTCCCCACAAACCCCAGACCTAAAACCAGCTGCTCATACACCACATTTAGTGCATGTGACCATAAATGACAAATCCTGATATTAAGCTTTGTGTCTGGGATGATACAAAATAATCCATATTGATCCTTCAATGTGGATTATTACTTTTTAAAACTAAGTTGCTCCACTAGAGACACCTCATTATTGCGCTGGTTTCCTATTTCTCATGTGGAATTTGCACCTGTGCTGCTGTGAGCTGCTGACAGTGCAGTCTCAGATCTCTGCCAGTCCTATCACAGCCAAGCTGAGTAACTATGGGCAGCAAAATCTGCTTCAGTTTTGCAGGAGCCAAGCCAAGGAAACCCTTACAGAGGAAGCGATGCCAAAACGGGTAAAAAAGGGGATGTGAGAGCAGCAGGGATAAAGGTTAGCCAAACTGTAACTACTGGGGCTTCTCCCTTTCTAAAGCAAATAGCATTATACAAAAATACATATATGATAAACATTTATATTTCAGAGAGGTAACAATATAACGACAAAGCTACCATCTGCTGCCAAGTCTGTGCCTTACAAGGGATGGAAAAAAGCCCACAGAAGTTACAGAACTTTGCAATCAAACAGAACTAACAAGGAAACACAGAGACATGACATCGTACAAGGCAAACCACACTGGAGATAAGCCCAGAACTTTACCCTAAATGGACATACCACATGTGGAACTCCTGCTCACACAGTCACACACACACACTGAGCAGAGGAGCTGGAGATCTGCCAGTTCAAATCACACGTGTGAAAAACCATTTCCATGAATCTTTGATTCCTGACAGCAGTGCCAGGAACTGTCAGTGAGGACTGTGGGCATTCAGCACCAAAAAGCAGACTCCAACAAGTCAGAAGGTTAAGGAGCTCAAGTGCACCCTCTCTCCTTTCTACGTTTTTGGGCTTTGGTTCCAAGCCACTGCTGCTACAGTCTAACAGTGAAGGTATAAAACTCCTCTAGCACACAGCATTTCCCCCTGTGACTGTAACACAAAACAACACTGAATAATTGCTCTTCCTTTGGGTTCTGCCTTTTCCACACTAAGCAGATTCGGCTCTGAAAGGTTCTTAAGGGTTACAAGCAGCCTATGGTGAAGTACACATCAAACACTTCTGTAAATTCATTTTGTATCTTTGCAGTCAGCACTAGAAAAGCAGGTAATTTAACCAAACAAGAAGATGGTTTTGGTTACACTATTTCCACGGAAAATAACATTGGTACTAGGTGTCTTGTTTTTCCTTCCCCTTTATTGAATCAATAAATTGACAAAACTTTTTTTCCCTGGAAGGCCCAGCTTTAGTAAATAATGGATTTTAGTAAATAATGGATTAGAAGGAAAAAAAAAAAAAAAAAGCAAAGTATTAATTATGACAAGAAATGGAAAAATACAAAAGTGGTTGGGGAATACTGCAAGAAACAGTGCC
The DNA here is from genome assembly GCF_049639895.1 of Pseudopodoces humilis. Classification (NCBI taxonomy): domain Eukaryota; kingdom Metazoa; phylum Chordata; class Aves; order Passeriformes; family Paridae; genus Pseudopodoces; species Pseudopodoces humilis. The sequence goes on along the minus strand of NC_142208.1, from coordinate 36,029,092 downwards.
TAGAAAATAATGCTGTATGTGAAACAGGAAACCACATTAGTTCTTGAACTGGGAACTTTGCAAAACACAGGGTTCTTCACAGAAACACAAACAGCACATGCTCTAACTGGGATTCCTGTTTAACTTCTGTAAGAGCCTTTTTATCCACCATAATGCCATCGAATCAAATCAATGTACCTCATGCTAAATAAAATTATTTCAATACTATGAACTACTGTGATTGTTCTTAAACAGAAAACAAAAGCTGTATCTTGTTATGGATTAGTCTTCTATGCTGTTTCCCAAATTAAGACCACAGATGATTATCCCTTTTTCCTGTATTACAGAAAAGTGATGGCTGGAAGGCAGCTCTGGAGCTCACCTGGCTGAAGGCAGTTCAGGAAAATGCAGAGCTCCTTGCAGCTCCCTTGCCCACATCAGGAGATCTGTGCTGTAGGACCCCCACAGGGTCTCCCCAAGTGTGTGGGATCATCTGGATGCAGCTCTGACCTGTGACTGACTCAAAACACGCAGCTCTGTCCTGCTGCTTTTACCTACCAGCACTTTCTGACCATCTGCAGAGTACAGTTTCAACATTAGTGACTGAGGTTTGTCCCACTAAGGCTCAGTAAAGCTGATATTCTTGTTTTTATGATGAGCAAGAGAAAAAAATCCACTGATTCCTCTCTTCCAGTTTCATCTTAGCTGGGCTTCTGGCCAGAGTTACTTAAAAAAATGAAGAAATAGAAACCTTTCCAGGTTGTTATATGCCTCCAAGCTGGGGTCTGTGTGTGCTGGGCAGCTGTTTTCTCCTTGTCTGAACTGTGTCCCAGGTGCTGTCTTTGGCTGCCAGGCAGCACCAGAGGTCTCCAGCCAGGCTCCTCTGAGCCACCACTGCCAATGAGCAGCATACTGGGGGAGAAGGAAACTTCTGCCCTGGGAAGGAGGGAGATGTCACTGATTCACCCCCAAAGGGTTGTTTTTCCTGTACAACCCAGTAGCGATCACTTGGACAAGCAGCAGACGTGTTGGCACAGTGCACAGCCCTGGCACAACCACACCAGCCCTTCTGCTGTGCAGGAAAGGCAGCCCCACACATCATTTTACACACACCTAAACACCCCTCGTGTGCTAATGCAAACTTGTGCTCTGGCTGCTGTCACCTCGCCTCAGGCCAGCGAGGCTGGGAGCCAGCTCTGGAGATCCCTTCCACAAACCTGAACCCTTGCCAAGCTCATCACCAGCTCGCACGGCCAGACACTGCCAGGCTCTGAAATGGAAGGTGGTTCTGGGCCACCAAAGTTAGTTAAGGAAAAAAGACCTCTGACAACCATTTTAAACAAAAGACTGTCTGCACACCGATATTCTGCTCATTTTACATAGATGCACCTCTGTGAAATCAGCATGTACACATGCCACAGAATGAACACTCTCAGTAGTAAAACACCATAGTAGTAAAAACATAATCATCATCAGGATGGAAACAGCTCATGGGTCAAAAATCCCAAACGGAAGAAATTCACCTTCGGTTGAACTACACTGATGAAATAAAGAAATTTACCGTGAAATGTTCCTGTGATTTATAGTTCTCATCCAGGTAAACTCGAGCTCTGTTGTAGTCTTTCATTGCATCACTTGATAACAGTTCTCTGAAAGAGAAAGCAAAGGCTGAACAGGCGAAGGGAGACACAAACGCGCTGCTCGGTGCTGTGCCACCCCCGGCATTCCCACAGGAAGCCGGGCCCTCCCCTCCTCTGGGGGATTTCAGGGCCAGGTGTCCCCGACACGGCCGCCTGTCCCCGTCAGCTGCAGCTTCAGTGTGGATGGCGACTGTCCCTGCGCCGCTGGCACCGCCGGGCACCCCCAGAGCTCCGGGAACTGGGATTGGCACCCCCAGAGCTCCGGGAATTGGGATTGGCACCCCCAGAGCTCCGGGAACTGGGATTGGCAACCTTGGAACTCCGGGAATTGGGATTGGCACCCCCAGAGCTCCGGGAATTGGGATTGGCAACCTTGGAACTCCGGGAATTGGGATTGGCACCCCCAGAGCTCCGGGAATTGGGATTGGCAACCTTGGAACTCCGGGAATTGGGATTGGCACCCCCAGAGCTCCGGGAATTGGGATTGGCAACCCCAGAACTCCGGGAATTTGGGATTTGTGCCCCCAGAACTCCGGGAATTTGGGATTTGTGCCCCCGGAACTCCGGGAATTGGGATTGGCAACCCCAGAACTCCGGGAATTTGGGATTGGCAACCTCAGAGCTCCGGGAATTGGGATTGGTGCCCCCAGAACTCCGGGAATTTGGGATTGGCAACCCCGGAACTCCGGGAATTGGGATTGGCAACCCCGGAACTCCGGGAATTTGGGATTTGTGCCCCCGGAACTCCGGGAATTTGGGATTTGTGCCCCCGGAACTCCGGGAATTTGGGATTGGTGCCCCCGGAACTCCGGGAATTTGGGATTGGTGCCCCCGGAACTCCGGGAATTTGGGATTGGTGTCCCCGGAACTCCGGGAATTTGGGATTTGCGCCGCCGCCAGCAGAGGGCGCGCGCGGCCGCGGCTCACGGGAGCTCCCCGGCGCCGGGGGATCGATCACATCGGGATCGATTCGATCGGGATCGATTCAATCGGGATCAATTAAACCAGGATCAGTTAAACCGGGATCAGATAAACCGGGATCAGATAAACCGCGATCAGTTAAACCGCGATCAGTTAAACCGCGATCAGTTAAGCCAGGATCAGATAAACCGCGATCAGTTAAACCGGGATCAATTAAACCGGGATCAGATAAACCGGGATCAGTTAAGCCAGGATCAATAATCCCGCGTGTCCCAGCACAGATCGCTCCTGTCCTTGTCCCCGGCTTGGGCCAGGCTGTCGCTCCCCAACACTTACTTCACGAACTTGTCCACATGAGACATCGACGCTTCGTAGTTTTTCCCTCCAAACTCCTGACAGTGTAAAGCCATGAAATGGGGTTTGTGTGCATGGACAACCTGGAACGAGAGAAAAAACAGATTTAACACTCAGGGCAGCTGTGGCACAGCCCAGCACACAGCACCAACACAGATCCACAGCTCAGGAGCTGCTACCTGAGACATGACTGAACGCAATAAACAGCAATCATCTGCTATCCACATCAAAGATTCAGAACACAGAATTAGCATCTCAAATATTCTGAACTAGTATTTCCTTTTTAAAACTATAACTTAGTTCCTAAGTTACATATATACAGATTATATATATATATAAGTAGGTTAGATATATGTATATATCTATATCTATATAGATAGATAGATGGATAGACAGATAGATAGATAGATGTAAAATATATTTTAGTGTTTCTATTTAAAATATAGCAGCAGTTTCCATTGAGGCAGAGGCAGTCACAGTCCCCAGTTTGAAGTGGCACCTTCGTGTGCCAGCAGCAGAGCTGTCCAGCTGGGTGACACAGCAGCAGGGAGAGCCCAGGGCAGGTGCCAGGGCCTGCCCAAGGCTCCTCAGAGCACACACTGGCACAGGAGAGCCAGGCAGCAGCCAGGCTCAGCTCCACGCTGGGCACCAGCTGCCAGCATGTCCCTTCCTGCTAAGGGACACTCCTGGGACACTGCTATCCATCCATCCATCCATCCATCCATCCATCCATCCATCCATCCATCATCCATCCATCCATCCATCATCCATCCATCCATCCATCCATCCATCATCCATCCATCATCCATCCATCCATCCATCATCCATCCATCATCCATCCATCATCCATCCATCCATCATCCATCCATCCATCCATCCATCCATCCATCCATCATCCATCCATCCATCATCCATCCATCCTCCATCCATCATCCATCCATCCATCCATCTATCATCCATCCATCATCCATCCATCATCCCTCCATCCATCATCCATCATCCATCATTCATCCATCCATCCATCCATCATCCATCATCCATCCATCCATCCATCATCCATCCATCATCCATCCATCCATCATCCATCCATCCATCATCCATCCATCATCCATCCATCCATCCATCATCCATCCATCATCCATCCATCCATCATCCATCCATCCATCCATCATCCATCCATCATCCATCCATCCATCCATCCATCCATCCATCATCCATCATCCATCATCCATCCATCCATCATCCATCCATCATCCATCATCCATCCATCCATCATCCATCCATCATCCATCCATCCATCCATCCATCATCCATCCATCCATCCATCCATCCATCATCCATCCATCCATCATCCATCCATCCATCATCCATCCATCCATCATCCAATCATCCATCCATCCTTCCATCCATCCATCCATCATCCATCCATCCATCCATCCATCATCCATCCATCCATCCATCATCCATCATCCATCCATCCATCCATCCATCCATCCATTCCTCCATCATCCATCCATCATCCATCCATCATCCATCCATCCATCATCCATCCATCCATCCATCCATCCATCCCTCCATCCATCCATCATCCATCCATCATCCATCCATCCATCATCCATCCATCCATCATCCATCCATCCATTCCTCCATCATCCATCCATCATCCATCCATCATCCATCCATCCATCCATCCATCCATCATCCATCCATCCTTCATCCATCCATCATCCATCCATCCATCATTCATCCATCCATCAGATGGAGCTCTCAGTGCCAGCGGGGCAGGGGCAGGGGCAGGAGCAGGGGCAGGGGGACTCCTGCCATAGAGCCCGGTGAGGGGAAGCCTGGAGGGGCTCGTGCACAGCAAAGAAACCCGAGAACAGCAACGTCCAGAGCTACAGCACTGCCAACCCACACTGGGTCACCCCTGCAGAAAGAAGGGAATGTCCTGCCTGGGTTCCTGAGTCATTTCCAACAGTCACTTCCTCTCCACCTCGGCTTCCCGGTCATTGCAACATCTTGGCACTGACCTGCCTGGTGAAACATTCTGAGGAGAGCTGCTGGCAGTGTTACTGGATCCAGGGAAATAGTAAATACTGCCACCCAGGTGTTTGATGATCAGTGAGCACTTCCATCAGATCATTAATGCTGATTTCTGCCAACAGGGATATTAGCAATTTGCTTTAAAGCAAGCGGCTCTGGGAGGTGTCCTGGGCCTCGCTGAGGGGATGCTCTGCCTGGAGCCTGCAGGAAACACACCCAACTCCCTGGAACATCCATCCTGCCCTCGAGGCTGCCAGGCCAGGACCGTGCCCCCTGTGCCATGTCACCCTCCGTGCCCCACGGTGCCACCTCAGCAGCAAAACCCCTGCTCTAGCACGAGAAGAAGCAAACACCATGGGGGAAAGATGCTGCAGATCCCCCTCGGGGACTCCAGAGGGTTTTCAGAGTTGGCTCTGATTTCTAATGTTCAAAGCAGAAAATTGTATTTGCAGTCAAAGACAATCTGGTGGTATCAGAAGAGAAAAGGCTTGTGAGCAAGTTTGTCACACTGTCGCCCTGATAATGGGAACTGCATCGAATGGTGGAAAAGCCACCTTACAGGGAGGCAGGATCAGTGAAGTCCTGCTGCTGGGGACTGTGCCCCATCTCCTAACTGCAGATAGGCACTGGGAACTTGGCTCTGAAAGAGTTGGACTCCAGTTGTCCTTCCAGTAAAAATTCTCTTATCCCAAAAACCTACACTGGAAACAAGGAGGGAAAGGGATCATTGGGGGAGAGTGGAAACAGCCTGAGAACAATGTTTTGGAGTGTTTAATGTATGAGAGGGAAAACTTTGGTTCTTATCAAGAAATGGGATGACTGATGATCTAGCTGTTAGTGCTAAACAAGCAGAGGGATGGTTTGGTGAACTAGCTGCCATGCAAATGAGGATATTCACAGAACATGCCCATGGGAATTTCATCCCCCTTGACCAAATGCCAATGCCCTGTTTTGCAGCCTCCATGTCAGTGTACAGGAAAAAATATGGGGGAACAAGCTCCAAGAACATGAAGGAAGCTGTTTGCAAGCAAAGGGTATAGGAGCACAGGGAGAGGACTTTTACTGACTTATTTATTTACTTAGGACTCTTTTTCCTTTTTACTCCCTCCTTTCCCATCCCTTGCCCTTTCTCCATCTGCACTGGGCCTCGTGTTTGGGGCAGGAGGAGCTCAGGGGCTGGAGCTATTGAAAATCTGCACCGATTTTAGTAACAAACTTTTTGTGTTGCATACGTGGCACATGGTCATTTTAGATGTAAACTTGGAGCCAGAGGGCTTTTTCCCCCTTTTTCCATTTTGCCTGATGTGTTTGAGAGTATTTTGAGCCTTTATTTGTAGTAATACAGAAGTTAAAAGTTTACCTAATAGCTAAAGGTCATCTTGGTATAACTGTGTGGGAACTTCGTGTGTTACCCTTCGGAGAGAAGGAAGAAAAACAAACAAAAAAGGCCCAAACCAACCAAACAAAAAAATCCCAAATCCCAGAACACAGCAAAACCCCACCCAGCCACTCAAAGGTTGTTTAATTATTTTAGTCGACTTAAAAAAACAGCATTAACTAGAGGGGGTGACAAAAGCTTTGCAGCCCTTCCAAGCTGAGGCCCTTTTCCAGAGGCTGTTTTCCTCAGGTGGGGGCTCTTTGGGCTCCCTGCTGTTGGGCTCCTGCTGGCCTGTGACAAGGGCAGGGGTATGGGCTGCTGGCTGTGTGCAGCTGAGTGCTGCAAGGTTCTGGGTGCCTGACCCCAGGAGAAGCCTCTTCTCTTCAGTTAGAGACATTCAAAACACTTGAAGTGCTTTAGGACCACACATGCTAAAGTGTATTTCACAGCTCACACTAAAACCCGTATTTTGCTATTTTTTTTAAGTAATCCTATTTGCACAACATCAAGGCTCAAGCTCCTCTTCTGCTTTGCCTGTGTTGAGGTGTAACCCCGGTGCCCTGGCCCCTGTGCCCACACTGCCCTCCCCGAGAGGCCTGGCCAGCAGCGTGGGGCTGTGTCCTGTCCTGGCTGCTGCCCCAGTTCCAGCACAGCTGACCCACCCTGCCCTGCCTGGCTCCCTCCCCATCCCCTGACCAAACAGGCAAACATCTGGAGCAATGAGATGCCAGGCTTGTACTTTTCACCAGTTCTGTATCCATACTCAGTTATGCTGCAGCGTTTTGCTTAGTTACCCACATCCCCCAGAATAACTCCTGATCCTGGCTTCCTTTATGCTATTTTTGCATATCCAGAATTGAAAATAATGCCCAACTTGGTAAATACATTGTGCTGCTCTGGATGCAAATTCATTATTTATGTGGTCTCATGTATGATCTTTAACCTCTGGCAGCTGGGAGTTTTCAGCTCTGAAGTATTCATTACTCATTATTATGTACTGTTTGTTCTTCCATAAGAGCAGAAAACTAGTAAAAGGTAATGAAGCACAGCCAATTTGCTTTTAGTTGGAGGGTACTTATTATATGAGAGGACATAACTAATATTCAGGTATGTTCTACTGGTTTAACCTGCAAGGAATGCTGCAAGCACCTCACTGCTATTAAGCCAATGCTGTTTCCCCCATTTAAAAATTACCTTTTTTTTTTGTTGTTGTTTTTAATACCCACTATGATTTCAAGTTCTCAAGGATTTGTATGTAAACAAAAAAACCTGTGTCCTGCATCTTCAGAGCCTGGCAGTGTTTTCTGTCACTGCTTCAGCAGAGTTGTTCTCCAGCGGTGTCTCACTGCAGGACTCCCCATGACTGATGGATGGTTCATGACTCAGATAGTTTGTGCCTAAATCTTACTTGCAATAATTTATTACGTTTTTGTCTTACCAGTTTATATTTTCATTAGCTGTGTAAGAAGAGCTCCAATGAAGCAAACCCACAGCAGTTAAAATGTGAGACGATGCTCAGCACGTTCCTGCCATGTCCACGGTCGGTGCCACTGCGAGTGCTGCCCTGAAACAGTGAGTGGGTGTGCTGGCTTTCCAGAATTCAGCAATACAGCTGCTTTCTCATGATGGTCACTTCATAGAGCTCCCCAAGTAGATAAGGTCAGGACTTGGAATCCAGAACTGATTTGGAGCAATAAAGCATGTGGAGCATTGAGATGCCCTGGTGTTAGGGTCCACAGATGAGCTCTGCTGCAGAGTTCTGCTTCACAGGCTGTGTTTGGTTAGTGTTGTTCTCCAGACAGTGAATGAAATGAAGCAAGCAGGTAAACTTAGTGTCATTTGCTGGACTCTGAGGGCAGCCTGCTGCCAGCGGGCCCTTGGGCAGTGCCTTGGGAAGAAAGGAGCAGGGACAGGGACACCTCAACAACTGTGTCTCAGTTCTTTGTAAACCTATGATAGGGAACATGTATCAGAGGAAAAGCATGTCCCAGCTGGGTATAATTTCTTGCATTTCAGGTATGTTTTCTGACATCTGGTCTGTCACTACTTACTGCTGGGTCCTGCTCTGGCTCATTCTCCATCCCTACCGATGTTCCCTCCCACTGACCTGGACAAAACCCTCACACCTCGCCCCAGCTCACACTGTGTGCTGTGCTGGAGCACAGGGACACCCTGGCACTGCCACCCTGTGCCCACTGTCACACAGCACAGTGTCAGCGTGCTGCTCTCGGAGCTCTGCCAGGAGCTGCCCCTAAAACCAGCCTGGAAAGGGTCCTTATCTTTTGCCATTTGCATTTCTTGGAGAAACTGTTTCACTTACCAGCATTAGATCTGCCACACTTTTTATGTTAATGATGTAGGATAGTTGTAGATCAATGGCAGAAGTTTAAAAAATTTAACATGTGACATTTGAATCTTATTTTAGCCCTCTGTGCGCTACCACGTCCTCAGAAATGCATACGGCATTTAAGTCAATGGTAACACATAAGTGACTTGTATTCACCCATGACAGCAAATAAAATCCCTTATTTTAATTTACTGGAACTTATAAACAAGTCCACAAAATGTTCTTTTAACCAATATGCTCTTTGACATCGAAGACATTACGGGTTTAATTTCTAGAAACATTTTAAACTTGGAGAAGTAACGGTGCCTGTTGTTCTGTGGAGAACATTTTAACTGCTTACACAAGGACCTCATCCTCAGAAGTTATGCAAACTGCCCTGACACAACTGCATATGCAAATTGAATTCCTCAGAAGAATGGAAAATACTGCTGTCTGCGGTTTATCTGGTTTCAAGTTTACCAAGAGGCACCAAGACTCATTTTGCAGTGCTGCTGCTGAGCCTCCGTTCACAGAGGTTTCACACAGAGCGAATAATCCCTCTCAGGCTGTATGTTTGCTGGGTAGCTCTGGAGCCAGCATGGTGCTAGGTGATTTTTGGTACATACATATTTGTCTCTTCCCTAAGGAGCTTTTTGTCAAGTTTTGTTCCCCTTCCTACTGCGTTGGAGAGTGTGGTGTGAGCAGCCAGCCCGCTGCCAAGACCCACAGGGGAAGCAGGAGGAGGCCAGCAGCAGCCATGGGCAGCACTGCCAACTTTGGCCTTTTTCTGGTTTTCCTTTCTTTTTCTTTTTTAGAACACAGCTCTCAGATTGCAGGGACAGAGGGCAGAGCTATGGAGAGGGAACAAAGTAGAACCCCCCACAGCTGAGGGATGGGCTTGGTTCTGCCTCAGCAACACTTTCCCTGCTCTGGACCCTGCACTAGAGCGGCCTCATGGAGCATTAATGCATCCCTTTATTCCTCTTTGGAATTCTGTATGCACAACATTTACTGGGCCAAAGCCAGACCACGTTCAGTCACGTGTCAGTGGTCCCTGCCCTAAACCACCAAAGCTCATTCTTTTCCCCTCCTCTTCCTGTTTTCCACAAACTATTCAGAAGTGCTTCTGCCCTGCTCATCCCACTTCAGTAAACAAATGAACACAGAAGGAGTCTCCTTGATAAAGATACATAAATAAGTCATGTGATGATGAAAAACATCCAGCAATGTAAAAAAAAACAACAAACAAACCTCAAAATAAAGAGTTCTCTCTGTTTATTTGTATTTCCTGCATAGGAAGAGTTTTTCCTGAAGCTGTGGAGGGGTGGAATCAGAACTAGCTGAGACACTTGCAGGGTGCAAGCATCATGTACATGCAGCAGTGATCAACCAAGATAGAAGAAGAAAAATAGCAAGATGAATCTGAAGTTGGCAGATACTAAAGAATGTAAGAGTGGTTACTGCACCTTGATTTTTGCAATTTCTTACATTTGCTAGTAAAAGTGAATTGCAGTATTTTACATCAGTGTAATAAAGCACCAGTAACCTGAGAATGTAAGGACTCGTGGGATGCTTTCAATTACAGAAGCAAAAGATGAAATACTTCTAATCATATTTTCTGCACAGTCTCACTTCAAAATTTGAACAGCACAGTTTTGTTGTTTAGCAATTTTTCTGTAAGAGACGCAGGACTGGATAAAGGAATCTTGTGGCCCTTCAGTATCAGGTGTCACTTTCTGTGGCCAGGACAGGCAGGGCTTGGAACAACCTGGTCTAGCAAAAGGTGTCCCCTGCCCCTGGCAGGGTGTGGATCTAAGGTGGTCTCTTTAAGGTCCCCTAAGGCCCTTCCAGTGCAAACCACTGGGGGACTCGAGACTCCCTCAGTTCTGCCACGCTGCTTCCCAGGGACGACATCTCCGAGCCCCAGCAGTGCTCATTTCCTGTTGCTTATTGCCACATTTCTGCATGAAGACTGCAAGTTAAGCAAGTCCCTACTACAGTAACACAGTGTGAGACCCAAAAAACCCCTCACACCAGAAGGTTACAGCACATTTTATAACGTGGGGTCAGTGTCAATATTTTCACATTACCAAACAAGAAAATTGTTAGGAGAGAGCAGACACAGGACTGATTTACTGCAAACCAATGCCCAAAATTGGCATGTTTCAGTTTTAAGGTAAACTGGACTTGCCAACAGAAATTCCTTAAAAGTACTTAAATATGTATCTTACTCAGTAGACTTAAAAGACCATTTCATGCCAAACTGAAGTCAATTTCATAAAACCCAAATCTATCTTTTAGGTAGAGAATTGCTGATGAAAACAAATGGTGCTTATATGCTGGATTTTTATAATGATTACTTAGAAATCCAGAGACACATTTTTCAGGGCTGTCTTTTACATAAAATAAAATCACTATAAAAATAGCAATTTCACTTCATAAAGCAAAAGATCCTGACATTACTAATTAGTTCAATAAACAAAGATGCACAAAACCCCATGAGAAAATAAACTTTACCTTACCTGATAAAATTCCCGAAGCCAATTCTTCTGCAAATTTTCTGGCTGAAAAAATAAAAGGCAAAAATTAATTAACAGTAAGAGAAATCTATGTTTACAACAATATCGTGATACTGTTGCTTTCCTCAGTGTATTCAAGAAGACAGCTTTTTTCACAATTAAAGTAAAAAGTACAAACACAAGGATGTTCCTCCATGATGCCAGTGCACAGACCTCATCCTTCCATTCCTGAGTCCCCTGTGATTCTCACCAAAAGGTGCATTTTCTATAGGACTGCACAGCATTTGTACCCACACGTTTATCAGGCATGACACACTTGAACTATGTCCTGTTAGAAAGGCATTTTCATCACCTGGGGATCAGGAACTTCAGCAGCTGCCCACACCCAGAGGCTGCCAGCTGAGCTTCAAGTGAGCCAGGTTCACCTCACACAAGTTGGTTCAGAGCAATGACCCTGCTTTTGGGGATGCTCCAGCCCATCACACCTCCTGCCAAGGACAAACTGGGAGAAGCACTTTCAGTCCTTTGCAGATTGCTCCAGAAGTTATGAAAACTGAAGCAGCAGAACTGCAGTTAATTGCAAAGTTCTGTCTTTTCAGCAACAGGTCACAGCCTAGATGTGATCACAGAGGGAGAGAATTGATTTCTTGAGCTTTATCTTCTGGATAATTTTTGCATCCTAGCGGGGAACAGCAATACAAATCAGATGTCCTTGTGACAGCAGTGGCAGGAAGGTGCAGGATCGGTGGGAGGGAGCAGAACGCACCAAACTGGAGCCCAGAGACAGCTGATCCCTGACAAACAGCTCTGACACCCCCTGCCCAGGGCCAATGCACAGGCATGGCACTTGTCTTCTGCTCCATCCTCCCACCAAGTGTGGGTACAGCTGAAACAAAGGCAGTGGGAGAAGCAGCTCTGGGAGGTGCCTGGGAAGTTCCTGTTGGCAGCTCCACCAGAGAAGGTGCTGAGGAGGGCTCTGCCCATGGTGAGCACCTCCTGCAGCAAGGCTGGCTCCCACTCTGTGCCCTCCTCTGCCACCACATCTTTCCTTCCTCTTTTACCACTCTGGTACAATTCTGTAACCTAGCCCTCACACTCCTCTCCAGCCACCTCACATGAATGAAACAATTTGAAGGACTGGAGATAACAAACAAGTAGAAAGCTAATTTGTCGTCCTCTTCTTTGTCTGTCTAAAAATAGGCACATTATATTTCATGTCTTCCACAGACTTTGGACTTCTTCCTATCCTTTCTCTCTACACTCTGTCCTCCATTAAATTATCTCATTCTTTTTGTAATATAATGGAAATTAATCTTTTCCCTGTTCTCTTTGATGCTAAATCATCTCACATCCATTCATTCATGAACCAGTTTCTCCCGGGTCACTAATCCAAACCCCACTTTATCAGTCTCTTTCCTTCTAGCTATCCCCACCTCCAGCTGGTGGAATCCAGTCCTTCTCCCCTGCTTCAGCTCCTGCTCCTGGGGATGGATCCACCACAGAGCAAACAGGAGAGGCAAAAGAAAGCAAAGTGCTTACAGACATTAATTTGGAATATCTAGAATTATAGAATGGTTTGGGCTGGAAGGGACCCTAAAGATCATCCAGTTCCACCCCCAGCCATGGGCAGGAACACCTTCCACCACACCAGCTTCCCTCAAGTGCTGTCCAGCCTTGGGCACTGCCAGGGATCCAGGGGCAGCCCCAGCTGCTCTGGGCACCTGTGCCAGGGCCTGCCCACCCTGCCAGGAACAATTCCTGCCCCAAATCCCATCCAGCCCTGCCCTCTGGCACTGGGAGCCATTCCCTGGCTCCTGTCCCTCCATCCCTTGTCCCCAGTCCCTCTCCAGCTCTCTTGGCACAGAAAGGAGCCGCAGGTCTCCCCAGAGCCTTCTCTGCTCCAGGTGTCTGTGCTCTCCTCTCCTGCCAACCCTTCCCTGCCCTTGCAGCTCAGGGTCCTGGGCACTCTGCCCTGTGCCCACCCTCCTGCCTGGGAGCACCAGGTCTGCTCACATGGATTGCTCAGGGATATTTGCCTGCTTTCAGCACGGGCTGCTCACCAAACACACACCAAACTCTGCCATTCCCCAGCTGAGCTCAGCAAACACCCCTGTGCCTGGAAGCTCTGGCTTCATCCCACCCTCCACCGAGTCACAAATAGAAATCCTTCTCAAAAGAAACTCTTCCCCTCAATCAAGCACAACTTCCAGACAGCAACACCACATGGGATCCACATTAAAAAAACAGGACGTGTGTCCTGCATGCGCTGCTCCCCTCAATTAAAAACAGTTTTGACCTTTTCCTGGAATTCCAAATCCCACTAAAACTATCTCTTTTCATGATGAGTTTCCACTTGCAGTCTATTTATGTCACACTGGTGACTGTAATGGTCAGGTTTGTAAGAAAGACCAGTCAGCTTGTGAACACATGAACACCACATGAGCTGGTAATAGCCCAAAAACAAGTGGCTTTTCAAATCCAACACACAAGTAGTCTCTCTTCTCCCCAGTATTTCTATTTCCTACAAAATTATACTCAACAGCCAACAGGAAAGCTTTAAGCCTGTTGCAAAAATATACTCAGATGGGGAAGGAGTCTCTTCAAAAAAAATGAGAAACGGAATATATATTTAGACAGGGTAAGGAGCCTTTCATTCAAAAGGAAAAAGGCAAAAGAACTAAATGAAACTAAATTAACAGCCTGGAAAATTTCTTTTCTGCTTTGTTCAGAGGGAAATGGAAGAAAGCCGATGAATTATAGAAAGCATGTTCTATTTTGTGAAGTTTATTTTTAGCAAAGAATAGGCTCATTTTTTAAGCTAAAAGGAAAAAAATCTTGACTCGCTTTGTGAAAACTGGGCTCTAAAATGAATCAGAGGAGAACTGGCCACTCGGACTCTGCACACTGCCTGAGCACACAAGGCACATCCAACCCCAATCTGTACATGCCTGACTGGAACAGCCCCACAGGGCTGAGGGACCACTGGGAGCCTGAGCTCCAAAAGCCTCCTGGCATCCCACAGCCCCAGCAGTGGGTCTGATGGCAAAGCAAGGCTTGCACAGGTCTAACACACATCCACACCCTGTAAACACGAAGCTGAGCTGTGTTTAACCGTGTTTTCTGCAGGTACCCAGCACACAGGCACTGCTCATCCTCTGGCACAGCTCACTGGGCTGTCCCTGGGCTCACAGCACAACAGGAGCAGGGCCAGGGCTCAGCCTCCACAGGCTGATTCTCTCCACACACAGGATAAACCCCCATGGGCACAAGCTCAGGGAGGTAGCTACTGCTGCATAAAGTAACTGCAAAGACAGGAATAAAAGTCCAGAATCTTGAATCTCCTAACTCCAGTGAACTGCCCATGTACTTCAAATTTAACTGCTATTACTGACATCTTACTGAAAGCTTAAAAGCTCCTGGATATTTGAATAACCATAGTGTTAAGAGCATTATTAAGAGTTAATCCAACACCACATAAACTCTAATTGTTAGCAAATAGCAAGATTAACCACATTAATACACTCAGGTTTTCCATCGCTTTGTATCCTGATTTGGGAATGATACAGGGAACTGAAAGAATGTACACCAAATTAACCTGCTTTTGCATGTGGATGGATAAAATAGATCTCTGGCAAAATTCACACTCACAACACCACCATGGTCTGCCCTGTGTATTTGTGGGGTTTCTTTCTGTATTTGTTTGAAGTGAGATGTTTAGAACTCCCCCAGGTTGAACAGGGGGATATCTACACCTGTTCTTTTACATCTGCACAATACAGAAACATGCACAGGGGAGCAGCAGCATCCAGACTCACATTTCCCAGGAACTAAAGGCCAATGATCCAAACAGTTCTTCCTGTGGGCTGAGTTTTACAGAGGCTTGAAAACATCCCAGGTTTCATTAATCCAGTGGTCTGTGTCAGCTGCAGGCCTCCTCACAGCTGTGCTGTGCTGGCCTCGGGAGGCAGAACACCCCCAGGCTCCCAGAGCCTTCTCCACAACAAGTACCAGCCCGGTGAGAGCACCACAGCTCCATCTTTCCACACAGACACAGGCTCCCAGCAGGATACACCTACAGCTCTGGCCATCCCAGCCCAGCAGCTCAGGAGTAGCTGCAGAGCAGGAGGCCGCTATAAAAAATTGCCTTAAATCAATACGGTACAATGTGCTCTGTGGAAAAATAAAAATAATCATGTAATTTTATCTAAGTGCTCATGTTTGCAGACAGTAATTTCTGTGACCTAAAGCTCAAGAGCTAAAGGTTATGAGCTGCATGCCCTGCTGTGCAGCAGTGTCTATCAATTCCTCTGAGTAATAAATGCTCTTTCCTCAAGAAGATATAGCCTTATTTATGAGCCAAATGCTGTGTGATGGGGCACTGCTCTGCCAGGGATGAAAGTCCTAGCCTTTCCCAGAAGTGCTGCAGAATCAGTCCCAGGAGGAATATGCCAGGAGAGTGCGAGCTGTCAGCAAGGCAGCTCCAACACACCCGATATTCCATTAGAATAAAAAACCCTTCACACCAAAAAAACACAGTCCCAAGACAGATGTGAATTTACTGCCAAGCGAATCCCAGGCGAGTTCAACACACTAATAAATACACAGCAATCTGATATAAGTATTTGATAGCAGAGGAGGCAATGAGAGTTGTTTACATCCTATTTCAGAAATAAAGGGCTAAGGGAGATACTTGGAAATTAATTTCAAATTGATCTAGAGAGTAGGTTTTCACGATTCCTCCTCCTTGCTGCTATGCAAATTTCTGTAATAAATGCATATTTGACCAATGGCCCAATAATACACAAAGCTTATTTTCAGCTTTATTCAGAGCTGCCACGTGGAAACACCAACCTTGCTTTGGTGATGCTGAGAGTGCGCCCAGCATCTGAGGGCATTCTCCTATGGGATAACACCCTCTGTCAGCAAGGCTCCCACAAACACATGGCCAAATGCTCAGCTGAGACAAAGCATCTCCTGCTGGGAAGGAGCTCTGGAATCACCAGGAGTGATCTGGAGTCCCATGGGCACAGCCACCAGCCGGAGCTCAAAGCCCCAAAGCCGCCCATCACTGGTCTGTGAGCCACACGTGGCACCAGCCCAACAGCATCCAGCAAGGATGGGGGGCCAAGGGCTCCATGGCACAGAGCTCCTGGTGCTGAGCCCCAGGGAACACACCTGGCCATGCTGGGGCTCAGGGGGCAGCTGAGTGCTGGGCACTACGTGCTGCCTCCCACTGCATTACTGCTCAGAGAGGGAAAGTGAGTCTGTGCCAAACACTGCCCATCAGGAGACTGATGGCAGATAGCTCTGCATGGCCAGGGCAGGGCTGGTATGAGCCCTGTGTGACCAGGGCAGGGCTGGTACAAGCCATACAGGCTGGTACAAGCCATACAGGCTGGTACAAGCCATACAGGCTGGTACAAGCCATACAGGCTGGTACAAGCCAAACAGGCTGGTACAAGCCAAACAGGCTGGTACAAGGCCAGGGCAGCAGCGTGCTGAAGAGCGGAGTGGTCCCAACCTGTTCAGCTCAGGTGAAGGCACCTGAAGACTCTTCTCCTGACAGGGGACACTGAAGCAACTCCTCCACTGCTGTGTGTCACAACCAGGTATCCTTGAGCAAAAGCACAGGTTTTGGGTTTGCTTTGCACAGGAAGGAGGGGGGAAACCACCCAACAACAAACCAACTGAACACAGGAAGCCTCAGTTGTCCCATGTATATTATTACTGACATCTTGGTTATTCAGGAGCCAAATCCTTTTCCCTCCCACACCCTTGGGATAGCCCAGAACAAGGTTTAGTTGCTACAATTGTGCTTAACGTGCAGATGCTATTAAGAGCAAAAATTTATGAAGAAAACATCTAGATGATTTTTATGGTAAAAATAAAGCACACAAGGAGAAACAGGAATTTTCAAAACCATGGACAACTCAGAAGAAGCAATTTAGAGAAACAAAGTCTTGAAAGGAAAACAGTTTTGCTCAATTAATAAAACATTGCTGATGCAGTTTCAAGGAAGCCAAAGAAGCAGAACTGATACATGCAACTGGAAATAACCATCCTCAGTATTCCCTTAAGTTTCCACAAAAGGCCATCAGACATCTGGCAGAGAAGCAAGCTTAGAAAGAAATAAATTGGCAGAGATATGTGCAGCCCTTCGCAAAGTGTTTCAGCCAGCTTCAGCAGAAACAAAACCTGAAATGAAATACACAGATACTTCACTACTGCTTTTAAAACAGAGGTACATTTAAATTTGGCATTTATATTAATTTGGAAACTTAAACAACAAGCAAGACTGAAATAGTGATTTTTAGATCTCTGGAATGGTGATATCTCCACATATTTACTGAGCATATAAACCTTAGGGATTGTGTTTGGGCCCCAGTTACAGAAAGGAGCCTGTTGTTCTACTGGTCCATTCACGTTGTAAGATCCCTGTGCTTCTACGCATAACAATTGGATGTACAGTAAGTGTTTCTGATTTCAGCCAGAATACACCTTACAATAATACACCAGGGCTCAATCCTCTTGGTACAGTGGAAAAACAAGCAAAAAACCCAAACACAGTATGTTTTGAAAGAGAATATTTTTCTGTTCCCCCACCCCCAGGCAAAAGTGCATTTTATAGTATAAAATGGAATTTTAGCAGCTTTCATGAAAGAAGAAAATAAAGAGTAAACACATGAGATGAAACAAAAAATACATTCCAAATTAATTTGTGCAACATTATATTAATTCATCTGAGGTTGCTACAGTGTCAAAAAGGCAGCACTGATGGCAGTTCTGGATTTCCAGAAACCCATCACTGATGGGCAGCAGCTCAGCATTCCCCTGAAGGACACCTGTCCCCAGTGCCAAGGAGCAGGGTGGCAGCACCCCTGAAAGAACATCTTCCACTTCACCTTGGCAAGAGACAACTCCAGAGAGCAGCTGCCAATCCCAAACCCCTCCAGTTCATGGGCTACGCACGCACAGCTTTCCTCATTGTGGGGGAGAGGCAGAAGTGAAACTCACTGCTGTCACCAAGCCATCCTCTTCCCACTTCTTTTCTGAATTTCAGCTCCCCCTGGAAGCCAAAGAAGGAGCAAGGCCCCAGCTGTGTGTCCAGGCAGGTGTGTGATGCCCAGCAGCGCTGCCCCACTGCCCCTCAGCCCGGTCCATGCCCACGGGGGGCAGGAGCAGCTCCCACCCCTCTGCCCCCTGCAGCACCAGCCCACCCTGCATGAGGACACAAACACAGCAGCCAACAGCCTCAGCAACACCTGCCTCAGGTGCTGCACGTCAGCTGAGCTGTGAACTGGGGTCTCTGCCCACCCTGCGGGTCCCCACTGCAGCCTGGATGTGGCCAGGGGCTGGAGCATCCCCAAGGATGCAGACCTGCAGACCCCTGCTCAGACCCTTCCCCACCCCTCCCTGTCCCCAGGCTTCCTTCAGCAGGCAGAAGAAAATACCATTCCTGTGCATATAAAATCTTCAGGGTTTCACTTTGTCTTTTTTGCCATTAACTTCAAAGTAAAAGTCAGCTCTCCTGTGGGTGCGCTTCCACAGGAAATCCTGCCCCTTGTTCACTCTTATCCTTAAAGAGAACCATTTCCTTTGGCTTGAAAGCAAGCTGCCTGTAGCCCTGTGCCACAGTGAATAGCGTTTAACACTAAATATAGACTCTGAAGGAAGGAAACGTCAGGCAGACAACAGCAGTGAGGAGTGTCAGCGTGCAGGGCTGGATGAACACACTCTGCTAACACAAAACCCGCAGAATAACCAACTGTGAGATCACAGCTTCTCTTGAGTTTGGGGGGAAAAAATCCACCATTGCTGAAAATAAATTTTAAAAATACCCAAAGCAACAAAAGCATGCACAGATCAGAAAGACACCCTGCCAGCACTCCAGCCTCACGGGATCCTGACTGCTCCTCCTCATCTCAATGGTTACACTCACGTGAGCATTTTGTGATTTCAGGCATGTGCACTTTGCTCAGCTCTGAAAGCCCGTACGTTGTTTCAGTGTGGGAGGTGTCCCACAGTGCACAGAACCCAGCATACCTGGTGTCCCCCCTCTGCTGATCACCCACAGCTCCTCAGCCCAGCCACTCACAGCTTTCCCCAGAAAGTGAAACCTTATCTGAAATACCCCAAACACAACCTCAGGAGTTTGTGCACCCAATCCCACCCGAGAACCTGTGACATGAACGGTGGCAGCTAACTGCAGGTCTGTCTTTAACCACCGTGCTGTTCCCACGACACAAGGCAGCAGTGAGATCAGTGTCACCCAGCCCGGGAGCTGCTGCGCCCCTTTGATCAAACACCTGCCTGGGAAAGGAGGATGCTGGAGCTTGCCAGTGAACCAGCTCCCACACTGGGACCTCCCCATGGGTACCGAGTCCAGGCCATCCTCCATCTCCCACTGCAGGCACCATCCCCACTGCTGCCTCTGGACCACACTGCCATGGCTGCAGTGACCTCCCCTGCTGCACAAACTCCTTCCAGTCTGGCCCCACAGACAACTTCTGAGCTCCCACACCTCCAGCTCCATGTGCCAAGATCCCTAACCAGGAAAGCAAAACTAACAGGGTACATTTGTTGGGTAAAACAAATGGCAACAAACTCCAGCTGAAGATCCAGTCCAAAAGTCTTTGCTTTTCCCCAAATAAGTGCAATAAAGGTTATCCAGGTACAACCAGGGGTCAAAAGATAATTAATTTGTTCCCTGGTCCCGTTGTATACGGCCAAATGAGCCCCCTGTGCTCAGGAACACATGGACAGTTTGACATGTGAGGCTGCAGTCCCAGCACAGCTCAATGCTGTGCTACCTTCCTCCTGTCCCTGCAGACAGCTGCATTTCCCCCTCTTTTCACACTAAGTGTTGATACATATTTATCCAGTTTCCATCTGTCTCCCAAACCCCGTTACAGTCAGCAGGACAGTGCATTCCACAAGGATCATTTCCCCCAGCATCACTGGGGATGGGACAGCCAGAGGTGCTGTGAGCACCCCCAGAGGGGAGCACCAAAGCTCTGGGGCACACACAGTCCCAGCTCCATCTGAATAAAGCTTTACTTGCAATATGCATTTACAGTTGGGAACAGATTAATCGATTCATTAAGTTACTGTCAAAGCAGTGTGACCAGTGGTTAGTGATGCAAAAGGTATTTAATATCTGAACTTTCCTGGCTGCAAAGGGGCTGCTGAAAACCAAAGTGGTAGCTGTTACCACAACTCCACTGCAAAGAGAAAAGCTTTGGAAGCGCTGCTGGGCTTCCTTCACTTCCCATCTGCATTTCCTGCACAATTTTCCAGGCTTTAAGGCATGAGGGACAGATATTAACAAAGGGTAATAATGTGTGTTATTTTCAATATAACTCTGCAAAACAAAAATGACAACTGAGCTAAAGCATCCCTGTCCTACAGCTAACCTCAGGCTTTTGTGAGCCAGAATTAGGGCCCAAATCACCTTTCTGCAGGTTTTCACTGAACACTGGTGAAAGAGAAGGATCACATCAGGCAGCAAGTGAAGAGTAGAGAAATGAGAGCACTTTCTCAGAGTACACCTGCTGAAGGTAACCAAGTACCTGGAAAGCAGGAGTTCATCCTGGGAACTGAGGCTCCTGCCTTGCAACCCTGCACAGGCATTTACTGGCAGTGTCTGTGCAGTCAGCGCCTACAGCTGCATCGACTGCCTCAGCACTCAAAACTTTTGCTTTGTGTTTGTCATTTAGACCCTTTAGATTATTTTTTTAAGAAAACTCCAATGGACAGGTGAGTAGCTCAGACATCATTCCTATGAAAAATGTGACTTCTCACAATTTCTCTCTCTGTGGCTATACAAACTTGAAAACATAAATCGAGCAGTCTTTAAGGCAGAAAGCAAATGAATAAGACCTCAAATCTTCCGATTTCAGGTTTGTTGCTGAAGTTACAGTACTGGGCTGGGGGTTGGCAGCTCCCCCAGTGCTGCCCCTGATCATCCCACGACAAGGATAGAAAACAGCTCAAACTCCAGCACCGGGTGTGAAAACTCCATTCACTGCACGAGCAGTGATCTGACAGGCTGCACAGCTGCAACCAGCTCCAAAGGACTCAGGTGCTGCAGAACTACTTTTGTGTCCTTTTTGTAAAATCCAAAAGTAAATTTATTTGCCGTGCTTTATAAAACATCTTTTGTACGTGTGCCTGATATTCAATAGCACTATTTCCACACAAAGTCAAATGGTAAAGCAGGGCAGTGAGCTGGACAAACAATAAACTGCAGAAGTTCTGTACATAATGGCAGAAATGGGAAGCACCACCGTGCTTGGGACAACAAAGCTTCCCTCCTCAGGCAGAAGGTGAGCAGCCAGCTTAGTGCCCCAGGGCACCTTTCCTCCAAAGCTCCTGTGATCTGCTCCCCACCTGATCCCACCCTCCATCCTCCCCAGTGGGACTCTCACCTTGCATTTCACAGGTGAACACCTGGCAGCTTCATTCTTCCATCAGAGCTCTCAGTCCAGCCCACACTACCTCAGCTCCCCTGTGACACCCCCAGCAATTATACAGTACAATTATACAGTACAATTATACAATTCCAGCAAGGAGGGGTGCCAGCCCCACAGTGGTACCCCATGTGCCAGGCACTACACCCAGCACAGGCACTGCAGCCCATGCCCCAGTTAATTCTTTAACCATAAGCACATGTATGTTTTTATGTGCAGATATATGTTGAAATTGTATTAACTGTGAGGAATGCAGGCGTACAGGGAGCTCAGCAGGCTAGAGGCCAGCACAGAAGGCTGTTGTTCGAGTACACAGGCTGTTCAACTCCTCTCAAACTTTTACAGTGTCCCCCTGAAAGTCTTGGGAATTCCACAAGGCTTTGTCCTGCAATAGAGCAAAAAACATCTCCTGGCAAATTCAGTGTGAGAGCAATCAAGACAGGAAGCTTTGGCCAAAAACAAATAAACAAACCAAGCAACCAGATGTCAGTTTCCCACTATTGACACAAAATGTCTTGGCAAGGCTGAGCAAGCCACGGGCTTTCACATCAAGTTAGGCAGCTTATGATCACAATAATGGAATGTGCAGTAAATGCAGAGACATGAGGAGGAGCAGAGATCTGTGACAGACTGAATCTGGCAGGCCAGGCAGGATGGGGGGTGAGCACAGATGTCACACAGGAGGTGGGAAAAGCCTTCTACAGTACCCAGGGGCAAAGCAACAACCTGAGCGAGTCAGGCAAGCAGGGCTGACCATGGCTGAGCCTGGGGAGCCACAAACACACTGTCAGCACTGGGGTCGGTGGAACCACTCCTGCAGAACTCCTGCAGAGACTCTAAAGCTCATGGGGAAGTTGCTACTGACAGCAAAAGCTTTGCAGATAAAAAGAGCAGAACAAAAATGACAAGGCTCAGCAATATACAAACCCACAGGTAAAGGAACAAAAATATATATATACATGCAAAAATACCTAGAAGTGTTTTCCCCCCAACTCATTGAATAGAACTTTGCCCTTTTACACCCATCTACAAAATTATTCTCAAGACACAGCCAGGAACAGAGACTTCCAATCTAGAAGTTACATCTCCAGAGTGTTTTTCCTCATTGTAACCACGTCTTGCTCAGGTAAGAGACAGGTCTGCAGTAAGAGAATTGATGCATACATTGCCACAGAACTACTGAACTCTTCCCAAACTACTGTACCTACACAGTCTGGCACACTGGACTTGAATAAGCACGTGCTTGAAAATTAAAATGCAAGTCAAGCACTGCAAGAGCATGGGCTGCAGGACTTATCAGCAGGGCGAGTGTTTCATTGAAAATCACTCCCTTTTGTTCCACAACATGCACCATCCACTGCTGCTGACAGGACAGACTTTGGAGGGAACAGAGGGAAGACATCCTCAGCTGAAAATCTTACTTTGCTCCTCCAACCCCCCACCACAATTAGATGTAAGGGTGAGTCTGCCACAAGGATGGGCCCTGGGAAGGGAGGTGAGCCCTGGTGCACTCCTCTGGAAAATTCTGCAGCTGCTGTGATCACACTGCTACTGCTAAGGGGTCAGACAACCCTGTTCTATCTATGAGAAATTTAAAAATCCACGCACAAAATCCCATTTCCACAAACATGTCGTGGACACATTTACTCAACCAGGCTCGAACCAACACAAAAACCCAATGTGTGGCATCGTGAAGCACCAGTGGAAACCCAACAACAACCAGCTGGCAGTAACATCACTGCAGCCAAAATTCATTCTGTGGCTGTGGCTCCAGAAACTCAAAGCCACTATGGAAAATATTGTATATTTAAACCTAACTATTCAGAGATATCCTGTTTGCAGTGAGGTAACACCTCTATTTTTCTCTGTCACAAGGAAGTGCACTTCACCTAGTATCAACATTCCTCATGGTGCTGGAATGGCTCTTTTCCTGTTTAGGAAAATGGGCTTCAGGCTTCAACTAAACTCTAAGGAAAAGTAAGGACAACTTTATTGATTTTTTTCTCCATGAAATTTTTTTCATATTTTGATATATCCCAAATGAACTGTGGATTACACTGGGAAAAGCCACCTGGAGTTTCCTCTGATCACCTGAAAGAGATGAAATGGCAATGGACTCCTCACTGGCTACCATGGCACGAGGATGCATTTCAGGACAATGCTGCACATCTGGGGACACACTCACAAGGACAGCTGCACACGTTTTTACCTGCTTCTCTAGGAGAGCTCTAGAAGCATGTAGTTATGCTGAAATACGTTAATTTTATTTAAAAAGCAAGGGTAAAACTGTCCTTAAATTCAGGATTGAGAATTAGGATTATCAACCCAACTGCTGTTCCCTTGGGCTGGAATCTGCCCCCAGTCCTCAGGCTGGAGCTGCTGCCAACAGAGAGAGCCCATGGAGGGAGAATGGAGGCTGCAGCTCAGGAACCACCACCCTCCAGCAACCCTGTGCATCAGACTCTATATTGAGACTTTTCTCTGACAAACTGTTCTCCACCTCATGGCACCAACACAAAACACAGTCCATTCCACAGGAAAAGAGTTATGGAAACTGTCAAAACCTACAGCAAATAATTCACCATCATATTAATTTAGTTTAAACAATAGCAACTGTTTCCATCCCTGAGACTGATTTCACTCTTCAGAGCAGCTCAGCACTAAGAACTTGGTCTCTCTCCATTTCCAGCCCCCCTGGAAGGGGCAGCAGCTGACATTTGCCAACACACACGAAGCCACCCAGCCCAGCAGCCCGTGTCCCACCCCGGGAGCAGAGCCTGCCTGCACCCAGGGTCCTCCCAAACCCCTCTGACACACAGAGGCACAGGGAGCAGTTCTAATGGGTGACCTGAACACTCACTTCAGCTTCAGCACCACACTGGAAATGGAATTTCCTTGCTCAAGGAAGACCTGTACTCAACTGCTAGAATACTTTCTTTATTCATAAAGTGAAGTACAAGTGAGGACACTTCACTTGGTATTCTAAGAAAATAACAAGTAAAAATTTTCTTCCTGCCCTGTGCTTATAGCCTTCTTACGTGCCCAACTGGATTTTGTTTCCCCTCTTAAGCTTTCATACAGATATTTTCCACAGTAACACAAAATTTACTCAACTGCAGTTACAGATTAAAAAAACTAACTGGAATTATTTATTAATACACTCTTAGTATCTGATCTATACAGGCTGTCATATACCTGTTTTATATTTCTACTTGAAACTAAAAAAGTTTGATATGCTGCAATCAGCTACATCCATCCCTGTACACTGTTCCAGCTTCAAAAGTCACCAGAGTCACATCAAACAGAAGCTTCACACTTTCTCCCCAATTCCATAGCAAAACATCAAGTTTTTTTATACTTCTTTTTCTGGGGCTCAGGAGCTCAGTTTTCCACCTGAGCTGCCAGCACAGGTGTCCTCATGTGACAAGTGCCCCACGGAGGTGCTGACACTGGAGCTCACTGCAGGCTCACCTGCTTTGCCACTTACTCTCTTTTGAGAACAGACAGTTCAAAGTGACAGGACACAACTTTAAACACAAAATAGACCTAACTCTTGTTTTCAACCATAACCAGCCTGTCAGAGATCCTTAAAGGCACGCCACATATCTGAACCGTGTTAGAACTCTAGAGTTTTCCTCGCATTCTCCAATTTCAAGTCTTCAGTTAACAAGAGGATATTGGCCATGGTGATCATTTCACAGTTCATACAGATTAGAGTGCAGAACACAGTAAATGACCAAGCTGTGACCACTCCTGAGGGCTCAGCAGGGCCCTGCAGCCTTCCTTGGGTTTGAGTCTCCTCATCTGATGCGTGGAGCTGCCATGTGCTGCCTCAGAGCCATCAGCCACAGCCCCCAGCCCATGTCAGGGCATGTGACAAGGAACCTCAGCACCCCAGAGGAAGGAGGACATCCTTGTGGAGCAGGGCATTTCCCCAGGGAGCAGTAACTCTGTTATTTGCAGCCTCTGGGAGCCACCCTGCACCCCACACCAGGGCTGGCCCTGCTTTGTCCTGGGAGCTGCTCTCCCGGTCCCACAGCCAGGGCAAGGCTTTGAGGGGCCCTGGTTCCAGCAGGACAGCACAGCTCTGCTCAGCATCCTCAGACACAGCCTTCTTTACAGTCAGAAAACATTCAGGATGAAAACAACAGATTCCCAGCCAAATCCCAGCTGGGGTTCCCTGAGCATCCATCAGACTGAGCTTCTCCTGGCACCATCCCACACTGATGGGCTGCTGACCCACATTATACAGGCTTGGTTCTCCAGTTCAGCTGTGACTCTTAAACTGTAATTCTATTTACAAGCCAGTGACAGGAGTGTATATGGGCAGGTTCTCAAACCCCTGACACAGCCATAGCACACACATAAAATTAACCATCAGTGCTTAGCTCCAGACTGCTAGAAACAGTGCTCAGGGCAGCCACTGGATCCAACCAAGCTGGATTCCAGCTACAGGCTGCAAATTCACTGACCCCAAAGGAACACTGTGTGGAAGCTCTTGAGCCTATTAGGGGAATTTCTGGGGCAATGCCCTGGAAGAATCTGCCACAGGCTTTGAGAAAGCCTGACTGCTTAGGATGAGCCAAAAAGGCTTCTCTGTGTTGCTCTGCAACAGCAGGTAAATCTACCTCAGTTTCTACAGGTCAGTGCCCTTTGCCCTGCCCCTGTGCCACCCCTGTGTCCCCAGACATGACCACTGGCTCCTGACCTCAAACTGAGACACTGCAGGGAATCAGCTCTTCTGTCCCTGGATGCCCTCGGTGGGAGTTTGCAATAAACATCACTGGAATTCTGTACAGGAGCCCCTTTGTGTCTCTCTTCACTGACCTGTGGTGTGTGTGTGGGTTCAGCGAGTGCCTGTGCCCAGCTGAGGCTCAGAGTGCCAGCAGCAGCACTATCCACTGCTACAGCTCTGTCTGTCTGTCTGGGTGTCTGTCTGCCCACCTGAGGAGGAATTACAGTGCCTGGGCTGCCAGCTCTGCCACTGGCAGATTTCTGAGTGACACTTGTGGCTGTCACAGCAAGACAAGCCCTGGTGCTGCTGCCAGGTGATCACACCTGGGGAGACAGCGCTGCACGGGAACAAGTGTGCACTGAAACTAGAGCTGCCAATATCAAGGTGGGGATTTCACTGACTTCCAAAAGTCAAACTAGTTGATAAGGTCAAAACTTAATTAAATCAATTTTACTTCCAATTATCTGCCATTTCAGGTTGGGTTATTATACAGTTAAAGTAGGAGCGAGAAGGGTCTAAGAGCATCATTCCATATTTACAGAAGGAGGTATTTTCATTTTTTAATTTAAAAAACCACAGCTTCACTAGTGTTTTTAAGGAGTTTCCTAGAAAACTTGGATAACTGTGGATTACTTTTTTTTTTTAATTCTTCATGCGCAGTTCCAACACAACCACAGAACTAGAGACAAAACCACTTCACTCAGTAGCCTGAAAACTCGGAGTCAAGGTTCCTCAGGAAATACCTTCCAGTTCCATCAGAGATGGTCCTGGAAGCAGCCCTAGGCTTCCAGAACAGAAGTGTATTGTTGAAGACAAGTGCCTGCTGTTCAGAGCTCTTCAGTGGGGCTGTCGAACACAACTATTAACAGAAAGGAAGGCGAGAAAGAAAAGCATCGTTGTTCCCACACTGCCCAAATCTTGCATCTACTGTAAATAAGTTAGCAAACACTTAACAGCACATCGCCTTTGTGTCTCCTGTACCTATGCAAACATCTCATTATGGTTTTACTTCCCTTTCAGAAGGCTCTCATATCACAAACCATTCCTTCCCATCAATTTCTTGTTGACAAAACAAGAACAAAATCTTGATTTCTTCCCCTTACTGTTAGGAGCAAGCCTGCTGAGTCTTCTCTGGAGGAAACCACCAGCACAGATGCACTCCAGCCTTAAAGACAGGTATGTAGCCCTTAAGATCAAACTTGGGGTAGTCTGAACACTGCTGTTCAAAAACAACAGATTCTTTCCAAAACCACTGCTACCAAAAGGTATAAAAGTGCAAAGACAAAGTGTTTTTAACTGAAGTGTCATATCTTGTAAGTGTGACTTAGTGCATTAAACAGGCATTTCCACCACAGGAAATAAAGCAAATATACCAATTAAAATATTTTTTAAATATCAATAGAAATATTGATGACTTGCTCTCCAAGTCCATTTTGGAGCTTTTGAAACGTTTTAACCTGCACATCACCCTGTATTATCCAAGACACATTATTTCCCACGGAGACACAAGCACATTTCAACAGTGCCCAAGCTACAGCAGGTGCTGAATGTCCAGCTCAGCTCGCTGCTCCCAAGCAAACAGCTTTGTCAGCTGCAGGAGAGCAGTGCAGGGAATTCCAGCTCGCTCCATGCAGGAAACCAGGGCAATGCAAGCCATGGAACATCCCCAGAAATAGAGGATCTGTTTTCCCTTAGAGAGCATTAACCCCCAAAACACTTCCCCCACTTAATTTAGATCTCATGAAATGCTTAAATTTTCTCTAAGTCCCAAATCCCTCTCAGCTGGCACCAGGCAGCTCATCCCAGCCTGTGCCCTGCTCACACCCAGGCTCCTGGGCCACCAAAAGCCACAAACACAGCTTTTCAGCAGGGTGGTGGGGAACATACAAATTGAGGGTCATGAGTTGAGAAGACCTGCCCTAAATTCCTCCCCCCCAACCCAGTTTGCCCAGTGTCTTCCTCTAGAGCAAGTCCCATTTCTGTCATAGTATTTGAAAGCAAATCAGAAAAAAAAAGACGTCCTCAACAGTGCATTAATCAACACAGATATGTATCTAAAAGAATTTTACAGGGGAAACAGGAAAATATCTGCCTGGGCTTCCTATCTGTGAAAACACTCTAAACTTTTGAACTGGTTTTTGCCCTCAGCTCCGTCCCAGCCTTTGGTACCAGGCACTGCTGTATGCCCTAGTCAGGCACCATTTATTTGTGCCCTGGTACGTGTCACAGCATCTCCCTCACTCATCTTTTGTACAAGAGCGAGACATATATGTAACAGAGACAGATCTGGAGTTTATTACTACACTGACAGTCCAAGCTCATGGTTAAAAGGTCTTTTCCTCAGCCTCATTAACGGCACAGAACCAAAGCCTTGCGATGTCATCGCCCAGCAGGCAGCTCATCTCCAGACAGTTCTGTTCCTGCTATACATAAAGTATATCACACTATATAAAGTATGATATGTATATATCACAGCTCTAGCACAGAGCCAGCCAGAGCTGTGC
The DNA here is from genome assembly GCF_049639895.1 of Pseudopodoces humilis. Taxonomy (NCBI): domain Eukaryota; kingdom Metazoa; phylum Chordata; class Aves; order Passeriformes; family Paridae; genus Pseudopodoces; species Pseudopodoces humilis. The sequence continues at coordinate 36,000,224 of NC_142208.1, read as the reverse complement.
ACTAAAGCCAGCACAAAGCCTGATGTCCTGCACAGCTGGCCACAAGCAGAGCCACTGCAGTGCTGCTGGGACCCGATGCACCCAGAGCCTGGGAGGGATGGAAGGCACTGGCAAGGCTGGGAGGATCCAGTGTGCTCAAATCGAGAGCAGGTAAATCATGGAAAGATTTTACCAGTGCTGGTTTGGCTCCTCCACCTTCCCAGCTGCTGCAGCTCAGTCAGGAAAGCTAAAAATACTTTACTTTCTAAAAATCCCTTTTCCATACGAGGTGGAGCTGTGGTTACCACAGAGATGGCACCACGCAATCCCCAGAGATGGCTCCACATCACCGTGACTGGATGGAGCTCCAGAGTAACCCTCTGATGAAGATGAGACGATGGCTCAGCCAGGCTCACCCCAGGGCCTGCCAGAGCTGCTGACAGAGGGGCTGTGACCGTCACCCAGGGCCACCAGGTCACCCAGGGCCACCAGCCTGGCTGCTGACAGCACCACGAGAAGGGAGAGACTCCCTCTTTTTAGAGCAAACATCCCCAGAAACCACTGCCTCATATTCCAAAGTACTCCATAAAACATCATTTGAGGACCCATCCATTCACACACGATTAATCCTGATGGAACCCTATTCAGAACTTCCATTTCCTATCTTACCATCAAACACAGCCATTCTCCAAAGCCAGCAGCACTGCAGGCACACAGCCCTCCTGACAGTGCCAACAGGCTCCCCACAAATCCAACAAGCCATGGTGTTCCTCACAATGCAAAGCTGAGCCTGCTTTGAATCTTTCAAAGTCCAAGAGGAAAATGTCACTGGTATGTTTCAGAAAGATTTGTCCTATTTTAGTACAAGGCATTGAAAATTGCAGTTCTGTTGCTCTACTGATATGTGAACAGCAGGAAAATGCTTAGAGAAAGGATGGTACAGTGTAAAAATGAGGACATGGACAAAAGAAGATACCTAGACAAAAAAAAGAAAAAAAACAAAAGAAAAAATATCCCTGCATAGAAGACTTAACAAAAAAATCATCCCATATTAATACATTCTTTGCACAGCCTTGGAGAAAGCTTGATATTCCAACCATCAGTAAGAGATATTAAAAGACCAGGCAACAGGGTGCTTTTGAAATAAGAAACCACCAAATTTTCCAAGAACATCCTTAGTATAAAAAGCAAATGAATACAAAGTCAAACCACCCTCTTCAAATCCAAGGCCCTCAGCAGCTGAGTGCTAGATCTCCCAGGTCAGATCCCTCTGCATGTCCTCACACGGGTGACACAGACACCCTCCATCCAAGCCCTGAATTTTAGAGAAGGAAGAATATTACCTCCATTTACTGGACCTGGTTTTAATAAACTCATTATTTTCAAAAGACTTTTAATCAGTCCAGTTTTAAGGATGTACATCAGTAACAAGAGTGGCAATAATTTCAATTAATTTCTCCATCTTAAACACCTTACTGTACATTTCTTCATCCAAAGGAAAAAGGGAAAAAATATGTAATCAATCAATCACATTATGAGTTCCTGAGAAGTCCAGGTACATGAGATACTCCATGGACAGGAAAAAAAGTAGGACTTTTCCCCTTGCCTTTAAAAAGTCAGTGTTGCTAAACATTGGAGCAAGTCCAGAGAAGGCTTCTCTGCTGATGACAGGGCTGGCCCTGGAGCCAGACTGGGAGAGCTGAGGCTCTTCAGCCTCAAGAAGGGGAGGATCCAGGAGAGTTTAAATCCCCTTCCAGTGCCTAAAGGGTCTCCAGGAGAGCTGGAGGGAGACAAGGCCCTGGAATGACAGGACAGGGGGAACGGCTTCCCACTGCCAGAGGGCAGATTTAGGTTGGATATTTAGGAGAAATTCTTCCCTGGCAGGGTGGGCAGGCCTTGGCACAGGTGGATCCCTGGCAGTGCCCAAGGCCAGGCTGGACATTGGGGCTGGAGCAGCTGGGACAGGGGAAGGTGTCCCTGCCATGGCTGGGGTGGGATGGGGGGGATTTGGGGTCTCTTCCATCCCAGACCATCCTGTGACTCTGACCAAATACAAGGGTGTAAATCAGTCTGGCACTTTAAAGCGGGGTCACAGCTCCTTGTCTGCTCCCTGAGCCCTGTCCTTGTGCACAGAACAGCTCACACCCTCCCACATTCCTGCATTCACCTGCAGGAATCATTTCTTTCCTGGGTTTCCCAAAGGCTCCCACACTGCCCGCAGGAACAGTGACAGCCCCTTTGAGGCTCAGCAGCCAGAACCAGTCATTAAATCCGTACTTAATGGAAATCTTCAAATTAATCTCACACATGAGAACAGGAGTTTTCTGTAGATTCTAAAAATGCAGCAACTCAGTTTCTGTGAGGTTCTCATTCCTGAATAATTTAGAACAGGCAGTCTCTCTCTCTCTCCTCCCCCCGCCCATTTCTCACTCCTGTCAGGACATACAAACATTCTGCAATAGCTTTCTGAGTTCAAAAGGAACCACAACATCACAGCTGGCCTCTGATAAATTTCACCCACATTCCCATACACGAGCTGTAGAACGTTTAAATTAAATATTTCTTTTCTCTGCCGATGAGATTGTTGAGAGAAAGCAGATGCCAGGAGAGCTGGAAGCATCACTGCTGCCAAGGGCTCCTGCAATGCCTGGAGTTAATTAGGTGAGATAAGAATGAAGATGATGGCATAAAGCAACCCACAGGCTTTGCTGCAAATCGAGGGGAGGAACACTGAAGAGCTTTGCAAAACCTGTCTGCTGGCACAGCTGAAATCGAGCTTAACCCCAAAACACATGAATAAAACATGCTGGCCAGGCATCTGAGAGACAGGCACACCAGGAACAGCTCGCAGGACAAGTCCAGTCTGCTCTTCCCTTCATCAGCACGGACAAAGCTGCTCAGTGGGAGCTTTCCCAGGGCTTCGTGCTTGGAAGGAACAACAGGTACCTGTCCAACACCCTCTCCAGAGCCTTAGGGAAAGCTCTGGTCCCATCTCCTCCTTCACTGCCATGGAAATCTGCATCTTAAGGATGAAGCTTGGGAAGAGTTCCAGACAGCTGGACCCGTTTTGTTTGTGCCACCTTGGTTGTTGTGCTTTGACCACACGTGATGCCAAGGAAAAAGGATCTACGTGCAGAGCACAGCCCTAATCTGTGTGTGCAAAGTTACACAGAGAAGGGAGAAGCCAGAGGAATGCTGGAAGAGAAAACATGCAGGAATTGGGCCATGCCCAAATTGACTGGATGAAGACAAGCTTTGGATGAAGGAGAAGACTGTTTCCTGCCCAACAAAACTCCAGAGCACAAAGTGCACCCCAAGCTTACACCACTGCACCTGGCCACAAAGTCTTCACTTTGGCTTTGAATAATTTCACTGCAGAATTCATCTCTTAAGATGCAGCATGTCCTGTGGACAGCTGCTGCTGAAACCACTTTCCAAAAGGAAGAATTTATCAGAATTTCAGCCCTTTGGCACAAAAGTACCTTTGTGAAAGATGAAAAAAAAACCCCAAACGGCAGTTCTTATCCTGCTAGATATCTCCCTGTACTGAAAACACTTGAATTACATTACAGAAGTCCATGGGAAAAAAGCTCCATTGTAAGAGTTAGTAAACACTGCACCCTGACACTCAAACCCAGCCTTCTGGTTAGTCTTTCCATCTCTGTTTTACCTAAGAGGCAAATATATGTTCCTGTCTTTACAGCCTTAACCTGAAGATACAGCACCCTCAGTCTATATACATCCATGCACAACACTTGATAAAGACAAACAAAATACAATAAAAACATTGCACTAAAGCGTAAAATTCTGTTTATCAATTTTCAGAAAGCTGTCTAAGGAGATGGTTCAGGAGAAAATAAAATCCAGTAACACTTTCAGGCAGCAGTTAACTGCAGTCGCAGCATTTGTGCTTGAGGATCAGCTGGAAATCCACATTACTTGCACAGATCATCATGAGAGAGGCTCCCAAGGAGCGTGGGAATGGAATGGCAGAGTTGGAAACACATATGGCCAGTCCTTTACAGCCAGTGATGCAGCAAGATCATTCTCACACAATCACTCTTCCAGTAGTTACTACAATTTGAGAAGAAAAAGTCATTTCAGTAAGTATCAGAAAAAAAGCATATTAATCCCTAACACATAAAGGTCTCATCAAAACCTTAAAAGATTTGCTAAGCACAGTTATTAATACTTTGTCTGCTTTGATTATATTTGACATAGTTTCCATATGGAAACTTACACTAAATTTCATCAAGAGCTTTACTTTGTTTAAAACATCAATCCATCTAATGTAGTAAATATTTGCAGATATAGGAAAACATCACCTTTGTGGGTTATCCTTATACAGAAGAGTGAGAGAATTCCCACACAGCTTCACTCCAATGCTTCCTATTTCCTTCCTGAATAAAACACACCTTATCCTCCAACCCCATCCTCAGCTGTTTCACTTTGAATACAGCTATTTTTACTTCACTGCTTGTATTTGTGGAAAATCCTGTTTGTTTTCTTTGCACCAAGAGGCTTGAGGGGCCACTGAAGTTACTTACATAGATATGCCTTAAGAAATCTCTCATTAAAAAAAAAAAAATAAAATTATTGGATGTAACAGCATCATACTAATCAGCCAAGTTAAAAAAAACCAAAACAAACATAGAGCTGATAAAGCAGTAAGAACAGATACTACAGATATACTAGTTCTGTCATCTTTCATTCCAGTCTTCCCTTGAACACAATCAAAGTTTTTATGTGATATTTAATGAAAACCCACTAATTTATGCAAGAAATAGAAGCAGCCATATCAAAGTCAAAACTTGGGTAAATAATTTCACTTCTCTTTCATTAAGATTGTCATTACATCTGACACTCAAAGTACCAAGTTGTGACGCTCTCAGGAGCCAGGTGAGCACCTGGAGCCACCTGAGGCTGAGCCCAGACCCCTCAAACACAAGAGCCAGAGTCCCACGAGCTGTGCCCAGTGCTCCAGCACAAAGCTCCTTCCAGCCACTGCTGGGAGGTGACCAGGAACACATCCAGCCAGAAATCCTACAGCACCCACCTCTGGATACAGCCATCTGGACAGCTGTGACATTCAGAGCTTTAAAACACTGAACACCAGGTTCAAAACAGGATAAAAATCCTTGAATTGAGGAAAGAAGTGCACTTTAACCTTTCTGCTCATTAAATATTAATATGTGATGGTTCATCTCCCTGACAGGTAGGAAGGACTGACACAAGAGATACACATTGCTGCAACATCCCAACTAATAAAAATCATTTTAAAGGAAGAATACAGCAGTTGTGCTTGGGGTTTTTACCTTTAGCTATCTGTCAGGTTTAAAAAGTAGCAGAGTATTGAACTTGGTTTATCTTGAAAATAACACATTCTGCTTGACAAGTTAAAAAAAGGTCTATTCTAGACATGCTACTCCTAAACATTGCTGAACTACCAAAATTAGCAGTTAGTTGGTAAAAATGCAGGAACTGGCACGTTTTCATTTCCCTGTTATCTCCAGGCTCCGTGACGGAGCGTGGCCATCGTTACCAAGGAGCAGAGAGCTCTGGGCTCACTCTGCTCACAGGCACCAGCAGCTCCACCAAGAACGGCTGCTCTCACAAATCCAACTGCTGCAGTGTCCCTGCCGAGTTTAAAAATGAACAGCAACTTGAGAAAGAGGACTAAAAGAAAATCCAGTTCACAGATAGCAAGCAGAGCTTCTTGTGGCTAGAGATTTCAGGGGGCCTTGCCAAGCAAGGATGGCACACACACTTCAAAAAACATTCAATTAAACAATAGGAGGTAGAACAGAAATTGCACATTGCCTCCTTTTTTTTTTTTAAGGCCAAATCTGCTGCTGCTGTGTTTGCAAAGAGCACTCCAAGAAGTAAACACGATGCAGTGATAAATTCCAGTGAAAGCCTGAAGCACTGCTCAATGAAAGCAGGCCAGTTTTGCTCTCTGCCTTGGTTTGTGCTCTGCAGTTCATGAGAGGAGCGAATGTCAGGCAGTCTGGAGAGAGGACACTTCAGAGAACTGTGCCACCCAGTTTTATCAGCACACCTGCTGGGCCAAAACCCCCCACCACAGCATTTCCAGAGTCCCATGAGGAACACAGGCTTTTCCTGAGCTGGTTCTTGCCATCCTCCACTTCCACAAACCCAGCTGTGCGCTCATCTCCTCTCCAGTACCGAGTTAGGGCAGGTGAGATGCACCCAACAGGAACTAATGGGGGAGGGTAATTAATTAACTAACCAATTAATGTACCAAACAAACAACACATGGAGCACAGCCACTTCGCTGATGGTCCACCACTTCCTCTACTCCTACTTAGGATATTGAAGCAAAACCCAGCATCTTATGAGAGGGAGCAGCCAAGCTGTAGAGCAGGCTCTAAATCCAGCCCACATTCCAGCAACAGCTACCTACAGCACTGCTTGTCAGGTGCCCCAGGCATTTAAATAATCTCTGTTAACACCATGGCCTTTGGCATTTGCTTTGTGTTTTTTCTACAGGGTAAGACACTTCCTGTACTCAAGGTTCTGTATCAGGCACTGAATTTTAGGGAGATTTTACCAAGTTTATTTTCCCATATTGACACCATGTCTCCTCAGTACATGCTATCATTTACAATGCATTTATGCTTCCAGTTGTACTTGGGGCTCTCCAGGCATCCTAACATTAATTAATCACAAATACTACCTGAGCTCAGTTCAGTTTTTGCTCCTCTTTGAGATCCCTAAACAGCCAGTATATGTTACAATATACTACAGAAATACTTATGCAACATGGCTTTAGACATGAGAACTCTCAGTTTATCCATCTTTGAGGCACAGGCAATGATAAAAGGAGAAGAAAGGTAAAAGACAGAAGGGAGAGCACTGCTCCAGGAAACTCACTACCATGGAGCCTGGGTTACCCTTCCAAACCCAGGAGAGGACTAAAAGGACCAAAGAGATTTACCACCTCTCTAATAACTCACTTCAAGCACAGCTCACTGGGACAGTATTTATTGTGACCTGTTCACATTTTCTTCAAGTTCATTGTCAGAAGTCAGTCCCTTTCAAGATATAAAAAAATCACACAGCCAAAATCCCCAAAACAAAACAATAAAAACACCACCACAAAAAAAACCAACCCAAAACAAACAACAAAAACAACCAAAAAAACCCCCAATGAACAAACAAAGAAGCAAATAACCCTGTCACACAACCAACTAACTGCATTTGTAAACTCTGTAGATAAATGCAGCTGGAGCACACCTGAGCACAGGTGGACAAACGCCCAGAGCAGTGCTGGCCTCAGGGCTACCTGTGCACATCTCAGTGCCAGCCCCAGCCTCACTGACCACAACAGGAACCACAACAATCCCTGCAACTCAGAGCTTGCTGAACTGACAGCCCTGCAGCAGTTAGTCCAGACTGCTTCAACAGCTCTATCAATCACATTAAGTACAAGGTGAGCAGCCTTTCCAGCTGTTTTTATGACTTACCATAGGCTTTATTATAAAGGCCAAGTTGCCTTTACAGTAGCAAGGGAAATAGAGGGAAAATGGGACAGACTGACAAGAAATGGGGTGAAGACAGTGCCACACTGGAGCAGATGATCCACCCAGCTCCCCCTCCACCTTCCCAGGAAGGGCCAGTGCTCCATGCAAAGGAACTCCAGAGTAGGCTGAGCTGTGAGCAGGGCTTTGATCCAAAGGTCTCAGTACTGCAAACGCAGTCCTCAAACCAGCATCTTCCCTGAGACAGAACTGAGTGCTTTGGGAAGAATGCAGCTTCTACTCTCTCTTCTCAGAGATCTAACACCCGTTTCCAAAATGCATTAAAGAATGCCATTTGAATTCATGGTTACTGAAATTATTTGGAAAAAGCACCCATTTTGTCTCCCAGGGCAAGTCACAGCCACTGCTTAGGGACACCCAGAGAAGTCAAATGAAGTACATCCCCCAGTTCCAGATGGGGTTTTGGCAAACCCACCTATTGTGTTTTCACATTACAATTTGCTTATGCTCTACAGAGGAAACACTTGCACAGTCCCAGGGATATTTTACAGGACATAGGATAATACTTACAGTGATGTACCTCAGGCTGGGCACACAACAGAAAGGGATACGCTGCCCTGAAACATCAGGCAAACAGCCTAGGAAAGTGTGAGCACCTCTCCTCTGCAAGCACTGATGCCATACACCTCCTATTCTTCGCCTTAAAATATGTACTAAACAAAAAATACCCATTTTAAGCAAGAAAAAGTATGAAAAACTGAACAGAACACGTGGACTAGTCTAAAATGCTGTCTTTGTGAATGTCACATTTCACAAATACTGGCAACTTCTATAACAAACAACTTTGTAAGTCTCCTGACTTTTTTATATGCCCATTCAATGAGAACTTCCATTTTCTTAAAGCTTTTAGATTCATAGATTTAATTAAGAGGTTTTGGAAGAAGTGCTGTGAAAACAAAATAAGAATTTCAGTTCTGTCAAGATCTCAGGAAAACACCTCCCATTTTTCAATTCATTAAAATACTACAGAACATTCTGAAAAAGCTGAGCAGCTGTAAGTATTTCCCTCTAGGACAGTGTGATGCATGGGAGTATCAGCATGCCTGCATTTGACACAAATATAGTTAAAGTGCTGTCTAACATATTCTCCAATTCTCAACAAAAGCTCTGAGGAGCTGTAAGGAACACAGAAACATGACCCAAGCATTTCCAGACTCCTCAGCAAAGCCAGCTTTTCACTAAAGCTGAGATTCACCATTGGCTTATTCTTGTATTTGGAAGGAAAAACAGTAACAATGTTCCTGCCAAGTATGAGGCTACATAACATTCACTTTTAACTGTCTGAGGATTTGATTGGGGTTTTTTTGTGGTCGGGTTTTATTTGCTTGTCTTTTTTTAAAACTTTTTTTAAACAACTGTCTCTTATCCAGGATATACATTAGTGTTTCAGTATTTGTGTGACATCCCAGGGAGATGGCTGCGATTCTGGCTAAGAGCCCTGTCCATGCTCTTCTGCTCCAGTCCTTGTTCCCACTTCAGGATCCCAGTGCAGAGGTGAACATGGAAGTCCCAAACTATTCAAAACTGAGCAGTTCCTGTGCAGTTATGGTGTGTGGCACAGAGGGGTCTCTCCGTTTCTAGGACACGACCCTGCACAGGCTTTCAGGATAAACCCAAGCCCACCAGCTGGAGCTGCAAATGAGACAGAGATTCCTCCAGCAAGGAGTTCCCAGAGCTGCAGAACTCCTGTTTGCAGAGAGGGAATGGGGAGATGGAGAGACGGCTCTGCCGATAGCCACGGCCTCCAGAGACCCCCGCAGAGCACCGTGAGCCACCCCCCGTGCTGTGCCCTGCTCGCCCGGGGCCACTCGCTCCGCAGGCGGCCCATCAGCCCTGACCGCGGCCGGGGTGCCCGGGGCCCGGCGGGGCGGCCCCGACCCCGCCCCCGGGGCGCCCACGGAGCCCAGCGGGGCGACCCCGGAGCCCAGCGGCGCGACCCCGGAGCCCAGCGGCGCTACCCCGGAGCCCAGCGGAGCGACCCCGGAGCCCAGCCCCGGCGCGCCCCGTCAGCACAGCGGGGAGCACAGCCCTGGGGAGAGCCGGTCCCGGCCTCGGCTGGGCTGAGAAAACAGCGCTGAACCAGCGGAGCCACCTGAGAGATCAGCTCTGCAATTCCCGGCACAGGGAAAGGCCCGAACCTGCCCTGGTGCCGGCGAGGCGGCATCGCCCCCGCAGCACAGCAGCGGGCGAGCCCGGTCCTGCCGAGCCCCGGTCCTGCCGAGCCCCCCCGGTCCTGCCGAGCCCCCCCGGTCCCGCCGAGCCCCCCCGGTCCCGCCGATCCCCCCCGTCCAGCCGGGCCCCCCCGGTCCCGCCGAGCCCCCCGGTCCTGCCGATCCCCCCCGGTCCTGCCGATCCCCCCCGGTCCTGCCGAGCCCCGGTCCTGCCGAGCCCCCCGGTCCTGCCGATCCCCCCGGTCCTGCCGAGCCCCCCCGGTCCCGCTGCCCCCCGGTAGCCTCACAGCGCTGCCAGCAGCTCCGGCTGTGCCCGGTGAATCGCTCCAAAGAGAACAGCAGGTCTCTGTGCTGTGCGTGACACAGGGACTGAACAGAAACGTAAATCAAGAGGAATACTTTCTTTATACTTTCTGTCCTATCACGTTTTTTCCCGGTTCTCAGCAGTTGTTTGGACCAATAATGCTTCAGACAAAAACCAGCAATGCTGCAAACACAGAGTAGATTGAAAAGAAACATACAGGCATAGGAGTTTCTCTGCTTTGGAATCACCTCCCTTCATTTTGGGGTACATACCGCATCAGCTGCCAGTAAACCCTGCGGATGCACTGCCCTTACTGTCCCAGGCACTTGGAACGCTCTTCTGGCTCTTTCCCACTTCTGCACTAACTGGGAACAGCGTATTTATTTGCTACTGAAATGTCAACAGAAAATCAAACAAACAAAACCCATCAGAGCTGCAAGCCTGACTTGGATATTCCAGTTCCCACACACAGAGGGCACGAGGAAGCTTTCACAATATTTAGGGATTTTATAGGCTGACAGACAACATGCATGGTTTTCCTCCAATTTTTAGGAAAGCATGCACATGTTCCAGTTCCTGGACCAGTCACTCTGGAAAGCAGCTGGAAATGGTCTACATCCATAACTGAAATGCAGAGAAAAAGGGAATGAGGATTCGCCACAAAATGTTAAACAGAGAAGTACGCTGTCATCCCTAGCAAGTGCTGGAAAGCAATGGGCAATGGCATCAGCAACAAAGACAAAACCAAGGAGAAAATGTGTAATGTCTGGCTAGAGAGTCACAGAATGTGGTGGGGTTCTGGAGGTGCACTCCCTGCTCAACATCTCCCAAGAGTCAGGTGCTCAGGGCCTTGTCCAGATGGCTTCCAAGAACCCCCAAATTGGAGGTACCAAAACTCTGGCATTTCCTTACGGACCTTTCTTGCACTGTTCTGAATGCAGCCCTTTCTACCCTTATCTGTTTAATACACACTTTCATTATACAACACTGAATGTCCACAGAAGTTCATTGTTTTTAAGAAACACAAGCAAGTCTTGCACTGAAATTCACCTACTCATCAAGGATGTCTCCGTTCACCTGGCTGATACAGTTCTGTGTTCACCCATCCTAGGAGACAACTTTCTGTTCACACACTTCATGACACCACAATGACAGTAACAGCCTACAAGAACAAACAGATCCACACAACATTCACATAATTTAGGAAAAAGTGGGAAAGGAACTACAGATCTTTCTTTCCTGAGATAAGTAAAAGGTACAGGATGGTCACAAATAACAAATACTTTAATATTTAGTAAGGCAGCTGAAGAGGAAAGGGTCTGTTTCCTTTTTGCTAAAAGGCTGTCCCACAAGACAAATGAGAACTGGCTTCAGAGCCTGGTGAGCAGTGGAGCCAGGATCAGGCCTGTCCTCCCAGCCCAGAAAAACAACACTGCCAGTTCATGAAAATAAACTTGTTTTAGCAGAAGATTTTTGGGTCACATCCAGTTCTCTGAAGTGAGTGGGTTGGTCCTATCATATCGTCCCACCCAGTTCTTGACTTCTTCATGTGCCTGGCAGCACTTGAAGTTAAAAATATAAAAAATACCCAAACAGTTTTTCAATTTCTTCCTCCAATAAAAAGCACAATAGGAATTCTAGATAAAAACTTTCACTCTGAACAGATGGTTTTTAAAAGCACTTTGAACAGTCAGGTCAGGAACACAAACAGCCAATGCTTTTGTCGAAGGGAACCTTCTTTGTGCAAATCTGCTACAGTGCAGGACCCAATGACAGCTGTCTGCCCAAGAGTGTACAGAAAGGACTTCACTGCCCAGACAGTCTGAAAAAAGCACAAATTCTGTCCTTAAATAAAAATCCTGAAGTAAACAAAACCAATAGAGCCAATGGTGCCTCATGGTACTTGAAGAGTACAGACTTTCCTCAAGTGATTTTTGTACCATTTCTTTTCATATTCACTTGACACACAGAGCTCAGCATACAGTTCTGAGCTGTTCCTACATGAAAACTAGTTTTGCTTTTCCAAAAGGATCGGTAAAGCCTCTAAACTTACAGAGTTTGCGACAACAGGAAAGCAAAAAACCTCAAAACAAGTTCCCACCACATCACTTGAAAAGCTTTAATGAAAGAATTCAGAATTAGGTCCTGCTCGCAATGCCTGTGTGCCTGTCACCGCTCACCCACTGCAGTGCCAGCAGTGCCACCAGCCTGGTGCAGAGGTGCTCCAAGGAGCCCGGCCATTCCTATGCAGCGCCTTGCCAACACATTCAAGCATTCCAGGACAACTTAAAAAAAATTCTTTTCAAGAATGCAGTGGAAAATGGAAAGTGAGGAGTGGACGTGTAGAGGCAGCTCTACCTCAGGCAAAGTACAACAAACAGGATTTGGATCCTGCGTGTTCCCATGGCGCCCAGAGCCTGCGATGCGCCGCTCCTGCGCCGCGTCAGCGAGGCCTCGTACCCAGGGCTGAATGTTCTAGAGAGGGTGCACCATCCACATCCTGTAACCAGTGTGAGCCTCACCAAAGGCAGACCCACACCCAGCATCTCTCCCTGCTCAGTTACTCCCATAACTGAAGAGCGCAGGTTTTGCTTTCAGCTTGCACAAGCCAAGCAGCTCTTGTTAAGCAGAAGGCTCCCACAGCTCAGATTATCTGAGCCTTTGTTCAGGAGCTTCTCCAGTAACCCAGGGTGGTGCATGCCCACACAGGCTGTGCTGCAGTCTGCACCAGCTGCTCCTCTGCCCTTGTGAGCTAACGCTGAAGGAACATTGCCCTGGCTCTCAGCCACGGTCCAGCTCTCTGCTTGCACACCTGCTCCGGCTGCAGAGCCATGCTCACCTGCCATCACAGCCCCCACCAGCTTCAACTTCAGAACCTCCAGAGCATCCTTCCAACATCCTCCCCTTTTGGACAGGAGAACCCAGACTCCGTGTCTGCAGCCTGGACATGTCACTGGTGGAGGGGCAGTTGTCCAGGGGATCTGCTGCCACTTGGGGTCACACAGGATGGGCTGAATGCAAACTGAGCTCTGATCTCCAGAGCCTAGCCCAGCATCCCCACCACTAACCACCACTCCTCCTGGAACACACCTTTTGCCCTAAAGGAAGTTATTTTTATCTCCAGGCTGTTTTGAGGGTCAGACAGTCCTGGGCAGTCGCTGCACAACACAGGCAGGAGTCCCTGTCTGAACTGTGGTGCTGCTGGTCTCCATACACGGATCTGCAGCCCTGAGTGCTGCAGTCCAACACTCCACGTTCCAAATGTGAGCCCGATTCACCACAACATATCCTGATTCACCACAACATATCCTGATTCACCACAACATATCCTGATTCACCACAACATATCCTGGGCCACCTCATTCCAGCACCATTCAGGACACTGTCCCTGGGCATGTCTAAGAGGAACAGTGCATGGCTTCCAGATGCAAACCAGCCCAAATCAACATTCTTTTCTTCTGGCTTTTATAGACTGAGCACAAGCAGGATGTGAGCAAATGCCATGCTTCCAACACTTCTGGAGCTGCCAGTGATCTGCAAGGAGCAGGCAAGCCCAGACCCTGCATGGTGGAGAGCCAAGGCCAGACCCTGCATGGTGGAGAGGCAGCCATCTGACTGCAGCCTCCAGCACGGATGCAGGAAGGGGGCTAACGCAAAACGATGTGTTTGACTTAGAAGCTTGTATGAGAGGTCAGGATTTCTTCTGCTTTACCCATATGTTATCCAAAAGCTCTGGCTGAGCAGAACCTCTGGCTGGCCTCTGCCCAGAGCTGGCAGCCCTGCACACCACATGTCACCCATCGCTTTCTTTCTGGCTCTGCTACAATTCTGGGTGACATTAAAGCCTCTCCTGACTAGAGCTTCTGTATTAGAAAAGAAACCAAGGTGAAACCAGGGAAAATAAGAGACAAAATAGACAGGGACAGCGGGACTTGTCAAGGAATATAGGCAGGAGACCTTTTCACCAGCTTGGGAAACAGTACAAGAAAAGATCAGCTGTTTCACTGCAGACAAACCAACAGAGGAAGGGAAAATCCTTGCAGTCACAAAGCACAAGCGAAAGGAAAGCTCTCCGTGTTGCACCCTGGCACTTGTAACCACAGGTTACAATCCCCGAGCCACAGGTGCCATGAATCACAGCCCAGAGGTCTCAGCTGCACTGCAGGGTAATAAACACCCAGGTGTCAGTGACAGCCACACCCGCAAGAGCTGCTGGAACCGACCCTAAGGTACCACACAAAACCTGAGACACCACCACAGGTTAATTGCTTTCCTCAGCTTTAATGTTCTGCTTTCAAGGATATCATTTGTTACAGCTGACTGACTCACGAAGATGAGTGCTTAACAACTTGAAGACATTAATGAAAACCATCAATTATATCTGACTTCAAAATCGTATAAGAACAATGAACACTTTTGTTTGCTTCAATACATGCTTTAACTTCAAGTTTTGCCAATAACAGGAAAAGTGTTAGAAATTAAAGTGATTAAATAAAATATTTACATTTTAAAATGATGTACAAATACTGACAGTAGTGCTAAGAGCATTGAATAACTATTACACACCATTGGGAGAAAAGAAGCCATAGTAACATTTTACTTTTAATACTCACTCTTCCCCAGAATGATTATTGTGCTTAATGTGACCTTCTCCACAATATGAAAAATAGCATATTTCCATGGAAATTTCAGCAGGGGAAGATGCCACTTCAGTGATAAAGATGCCAAAAGGATGCTAAAGGACTCTGACAGGCCATTCAAGCAGCCACTGAAGTTAGAGGGTGTTTCTGTTTTCCCATCACCACCTCCTGTTCTCCACAAGGAGAGTGAAAGCCTCTTAGAGTATCAAATAAAGTATTAACCTACATTAACATAGATGCATTTTGAGAGCTCCCACATACTAAAACCATACAACTGCCTTGGAGTCACACCTGTCTGCCTTTTTATTTTTCCCTTCCAGTTTAAGGTGAGAGTTTAGGGGCAGAGGACAAGGCAAAGCTACAGCCCAAGTGGATGATCTTCTGCAGGGTGGTGGAAGAGGCACCTTCCAGAGCCACACTTAAAGCCACTTTGCCTTCCAGGGTAGTTCAGTCACTGGATTTCCTCTCCCCACTCGGGTGCCAAGGCATGGCATGCCCACGGTGGAGAGGAAACTGGGTTTGAGCTGCTGGGATCTCCTCGTCAGCAGAGAGAAGAGCGTGCTCAGGCAGCCACACTCACCCTCCTGATGGCATGTGAGGCACCCACAAAACTACAAATCAAAGAGACTCCTTCAAGTGACTCACTTTAAATCATAAATCAGGAGTAAGGGAAGAGCTTTCAGAAGGAGGCGAGTACACACGGTACCAGAAAGGGAAAGAAAATATCTGAGGTAAAAAGAGGAAATACATTCATAGGGTAGAATATATAAACAGTATGACAAAATAGATACTAGAAAAGGGGAAAGAGAGAAGTAGCAAGTAAAAACCAGATCAGCTTCTTATGTAAATCATGAAATCTGAGGGCTTGACTAGTACTCTGTGTCTTTGAAGTCTAATTTTGTGGTAGGAAAATTGATGATGAGAGCTTTGGAACAGGAACAAGACTTTTAAAATATGGCCTAGTGCTTGTCCAAGCTAAGAAACTATCAGACCTGCATGTAAAGCTTTCTTCCTATGGTATCCTACCCACATTGCATAATTTCACATTCAAATATGAAATAAAATAGGAACTAAGTCCTTTTTTTAACCCTCACATTGATACACTGGTGACTTGTAGAAGCTGCAAAATACCAACTCTACTGCTATAAAACCACATTAGAAGAAAGGTGTAATTATAATGCACTTTGCCACTATTACCTCTTTGTGTTCCATTTGTCAGTGATAACGCTTAAACAAAAGGAAAAAAAAGAACAGTCTATAAGATAAACCTCGGAGCATCTTCCTCAAGGAAGGCTGAACACTGTACCAGCTCTTAATGGAAACTCTTTTGCTCAGAGAATTGTAAAACTATTTGCTAAAAAGAAAAAAATGCTGGATTTCTGCTAAAGAAAAACGTGGATTTTTTAAGCATACAACTCCATCTTGGAGGAATCCTTCAACCTCTGTGCTGCCTGTACTGTTACTGTTCCAGTCATCTTCAGCAAATTAGAGCTTCAACTTTTACAAGTACATGGATGCACAATAACATGTCACTGCTTTATTGCATGTCTGCTTCAGGTCTTGCTCCTCAATTATATTTAAAAGAGGACTTTTCTGTGCAGCTCATGCTCAGCTGGCACTCTGAGTACACCCCAGGGGCTGCAGGGGAGGCTGGTGGTGAGCAGCTCATACACCCGGACCACAGCACGCAGCTGGGGATGCTCCGAGTGGTTACCAGGGACCCCAGCACACCCTGCCAGGCACCCTGAGCCTGCCAGGAGCTGGCTTCCCTGCAAGCTGGCACTCGGGGAGCTGCAAACCAGGACAAGCACCCAGCTCCTCTGCGAGCAGGCTGTGAGGGACAGACTGTGCCCTTGTGGGACCGCTCGGCTGCGAGTGCATCACCTGCCAAAGACAAACAGAGGAGGGGTTTCTAACAGGTACCACCCCTCAGCCACCCCTCAGCTGCTCCAGGGACCAGCTCCCTGTCCTGAGACACTGCAGAAAGCACCTGTGCAGCTCAGGCCAGCTGAGCACTGGTGCAGCTCCACCGAGCCCAGCTGCCCATGCACCCTGCAGCTCATCCCCAGCTCATCCCCAGCACACACCATGAGCAGCAGGGAAAGGGTTTCAAACCAAAATCCCTCCCCACAGCTCATCCCCAGCACACACCACGAGCAGCAGGGAAAGGGTTTCAAACCAAAATCCCTCCCCACAGCATCATACTAAAGGGCACACAAAGCCAGGGCTACTCTGCAGCCGGGTCTACCTCAAAGTTCCACCTCCTGCACAGGGAGTTTAGAATGGAGTGAAACAAGAAAACTTCCTAAAGTACAACATAAACACGAGTATGGCAGAAACTGAAAGGAAAAACGTTTGAGAGTCTGACACACAAAACCAAACAAACAGAAGGCAGCACCAATATTTAAGAAATTGACAGGGCCACTCCCACAACAAAAAAACCCCAGAAATCAGACACCAAAACAAGCAGAACCTAGAAAGCAGAGTGTGGAGTCAGATAAACAGAAGTTGGAGATCACTTATTTCTATAGCTCCCATCGTAGAGAGCACTGAAAAATACTTTCTCCTTGGCCTTCTGTGTTATTGTTCAGAAGGTACATGGCCCTCAGAACCTGAGTGTGCAGCTCTGAGCTGTGTGCACACAATCTTGCAGCATCAGGATGAGAAACGCCCGGCTCTGGGGTCCCCATGGGCCAGCCCAAGTGCTCAGCACAGGTTCAGCTCTGGGCAGCGCAGCGAGGAGCCGGTGCCAAAGGCAGGTCAGAGCCTCCCCAGCAGCTCTCCCCGGTTCCTGTCCTCACCTGGCCAGAGCTGCAGCCCAGGGTGTCCCTGCTGTCCCTCCCTGCCAGCCCAGGGTGTCCCTGCTGTCCCTCCCTGCCAGCCCAGGCTGTCCCTGCTGTCCCTCCCTGCCAGCCCAGGGTGTCCCCGCTGTCCCTCCCTGCCAGCCCAGGCTGTCCCTGCTGTCCCTCCCTGCCAGCCCAGGCTGTCCCTGCTGTCCCTCCCTGCCAGCCCAGGCTGTCCCTGCTGTCCCTCCCTGCCAGCCCAAGGTGTCCCTGCGGTCCCTCCCTGCCAGCCCAGGCTGTCCCTGCTGTCCCTCCCTGCCAGTCCGGGCTGTCCCTGCTGTCCCTCCCTGCCAGCCCAAGGTGTCCCTGCTGTCCCTCCCTGCCATCCCAGGGTGTCCCTGCTGTCCCTCCCTGCCAGCCCAAGGTGTCCCTGCTGTCCCTCCCTGCCACATCCCCAGGAACAGCTCCCCAGGAACAGCTCCCCAGCCTGCTCTGACCTGCCACATCAGGTAACACCAACACTGACCCTAAGGGAGGGGTTAAGTGTTTCTCAGCAGTGAAATAACTCGTTCTTTTTAAAAGTCACAATGAATCAAATATTACCCTTCACTCAGTCTCACAGCTGTGATTTGAAGAGAGGGTGCCTTGAATTGCAACATGCTACTCTTAATGCTAATTTAGAAATCAAAACTGAACTAACACATTTACTGTCTTACCACATTTGAAATGTTCCACAAAATTCAAATTATTCATGGGAGAAAAAAAATAGAAATAAACAAAATTAAAGCCAAAAAACCTTTTATAGTTATCAGCTAATACCAGCTAAATACGCAGATGTCCAATACCAAAACAAACCTACACCCACTGCTTCAGAATCAGAAAATTAGGATCAGACACAATAAAGAGAGACTACATTGTGATCACCATCCATCAGAAGGGCAGGCTGTTCTGAAAAATTATTATGGGAACTATTTCTACTTCAAATTCAATTGATATTCAGCTTTTAACAGAAGTAAAGAATACTTCAAGTTCACTCTCAGAATTAAAGAATAAGTTTATTTATAATAATACTATAACCAGGGCTTGAAACAGGAAGTTCCATCCCTGCCCTCTTTGTGTACTGTGTGAAAAAGGGACACATCCACCCAGATGTGGACAGGTGAAGCCACCTTGGAATGTCAGACCTTATTGTCCCTACCCTGGCACCATCACAGGAAGGCAGAGTCAGATAATGGGGCACAGACAGGACAGTGATGCTGTCAGTCATCCAGAATCCTGGGTATCAGCACCATACAGAATTCCCTGCCACCCTTCTCCCTTCCTTCTCTTTTTGCTAATAAAATAAATGTTCTGGTTAACTTTTACCTATCTTGTCATCACTGCATATCTATTCTGACTAGACCCATGCTGAGAATTTAAGAATTACATACATCCAGTGCATGAAGGTGGAGGATTTTGCAAGCTCCGACCCGATTCAGGCTCATACACTGCAATTTCAAAGATAACTGGAACAAATGAACTATTTTCCAACCTGAG
Organism: Pseudopodoces humilis; assembly: GCF_049639895.1. Lineage (NCBI taxonomy): Eukaryota > Metazoa > Chordata > Aves > Passeriformes > Paridae > Pseudopodoces > Pseudopodoces humilis. The sequence continues at coordinate 35,981,249 of NC_142208.1, read as the reverse complement.
AAGAAATGTCAGAACCTGTACAGCTTAGTCTGCTGGGCATCTTGGAAATCCTTTCTCTAAAGACCTACATGAAGACACTTAACCAACACAGATTCAGGCCAAAGTAGCCTGAAACTGTCCCGCAGTAAGACATGATTCTCGGGTGAGAGCACCAAGGTGGTTTTCCAAGGTTTGTGCCTGCACCCAGATAAACACACACTAACAGAACTTCTGGGGCAGCCAGGACAGCTGAATTGCAAAGATCTCCAGCTGGCCCCTGCAGCAGGAGCAGCCACAGCTCCTGTGCTGCTCTGGCCATGTGCTGAGTGAGGGAAGCTTCTCACAGGGCCTGCTCCTCACCAGGTGTCTGCCACAGCAGAAACAGCACTGAGCCATTTAGAAACAACTGAACAGAATGAAGGGGATACAGCAGAATGGGAAAAAACCTCAGGACGTAAATTCAACTGATGTACAGCAGCGCAGTGCCAGGCAAATGCACTCTGTGCTCACCTCAGCACCCAGCTCATTGCAAGGCACATGTAAAGTGTCAAAGCACAGGAAGCAAGGAATCAGGGAGGGAAAGAGAGAGAGGATGGGATCACAGTTTGGGTTGGAAGGGACTGTTAAAGAGCATCTAATTGAATTCCCCTGCCTGGGAATATGCTGGGGCATCAGAGGAGAGGGAAAAGAGTGACTCATGGGTAGCCTCAACTCCATCTTCTGTTAGCGTGTATATTGTGATAAAACAGGAAACAGTTCAACAGCAAGAAAAGCATGAAATGCTTAAGTAAACACAAAGGTACCAAAAATCACACACATTCATATTCATGAGATGCACATGTTCATGTAGTTCGGAAGAGTATTTGAAGATCTAATACTCCATTAACATTTTTAATGAAGCAGCAAAACTACTAGAGGAATGAAATGAACCCAGCTCAGTCCCTCTTCACTTTGCCATGTTTATTCACGAGCCCCCAGGTCACCAGTGCAACAGGTAATTAGTGGATGGGCATGGCTGGCAGGAGCAAGCTCATGTGTTATCTTAACCTGTTTCTGGCAACCAGAGAGCAAAAAAAGCAATTTCCCCCTCTTCGCAAAAGTACAGGCAGGTCAGCACACCACTGATCTAGGAAAGACTGTCCCACGCAGGCAAACCCAACCACTGAAAGTATTTTGAGCTATAAAATGCTGGTCTCAAGAGCATTTGCACACACAAGCTCACCCAAAATACAACTGGAGTATAAACCACGCTGCTGCCACGCAGCACCGCTCGGGGAACACGTGGAGAGGGGTGGCACAGAGCCATCACGGGCTGTGCTGGGTGGGATGGGGCAGGGGTCCCACCCCGCTGGGCTCCCCATCACCAGAGCCCCCTGCCCAGCTCCAGCCCGCCAGCAGCCGCCTCTCACACGGGCACCCGGCCCCGAACGCTTCCAGAGGGCTCAGGCCTCAGCAGGTGGGATCCCAGCACAGCAGCACCGGGCCAGGGTGGGATACCCGGCCCTGGGCACCCCCCTGCCAGCGCTCCTGTCCTGCCTTGTGCCACCCCACACCGCCCCCAGGTCAGGCAGCATCTGACTGAGAGCGCAGCTTTATTTGAAATACGGATCACCCACCAAAATCAGAAATAGAAAACGTGAGTTCAAGGAATAGGAAGTGCTTTTCCAGCCCAGCTCTGTTGCAGTCCATCAAAGCAAGTCCTTGTTCAGGACTGAAGTAATTCCAGGTCACAGCACAGAAACATACTCCTCGACTGCACGGAAAGGGCCCAGCACGCAGAAGCAACCACTGACAGCTCCCACACACAGCTCGAGAGCCGAGTCCCCAGACCCATTTAATGTCACCTTCCCTGCACTAATGTAACTCCAGAAGCCCGGACAGGCAGCCACCAGTCCGAGTCCAACAGCCACACACCGGGACCACAGCCACAGATGCTCAGAGCAGTCCTTCCATTTCTCACCCTGCAGTGGAACTGATCCAAACAGGCCCGGTTTTGCTGCTGTAGAAAACTCAGTTTTTCACGGCGAGGCTGGAACTGAAGTGTGTTCCCTCCGGTACAAACGCTGCCCAGCGAGCAGGCTGCGGGCACGGCCGGAGCCGCGGATGGCAGCAGGAATGAGCAGGAAATGGCTGGGCTGGCAGCCGGGGATTCCTGCACGGACACCGCTCCCAAGCGCTGCTCCTGCCCGGGCACGGGAGCACGGGGAGCCGCAGGGCTCGGGGACACGGAGCTGTCACCCTCGGCTCCAGCCATGGAGCAGGAAAAAGGCAGGAACCACCTGCTGAAACCCCACCGAACACACCGGCATCACTCACACACAGGTGCTGTGTCCGCCCAGGGCCACAGCCATGGCAATCACTATGAAATGAACATTTTCACAGCGCTCATTCAATACGAAGCCGCACGCCTAAGTGTAAAACTAACTGTGGCGATAACAGTAAAAGCCTACTTAACTCGAAGAAAAGGTGAACTGCATCCCTTAACTACAGCTGTTACAATCGAAGGGTGAACGTCAGAACAGCCTTTAAAGTGACGAAAAAACAAAGCAGACTCTGAAGACCAGCCAAAAACCCCTTGGGTTACGGCATCTCGGGGCTCTGTGCATTTAGAGCAAAGCCACTGCTAACACACAGCAAGAACAACACACAGCGCAAGCCTGGACCCAATTCTGTGTCAGATGTGCATTACTTTATAGCGAGAAACCCCTGGAAATGCTCCGCTGGCGCTGCGGGACGCGTCTGCATTGCCCAGGCCCAGGGGGGCTCCGCTCCTGCCTTGGGCGGCTCTCGGGGGCAGGTCCGGAGCCCGGCCACCAACAGCTGCCCCCATTCCCGGACCGAACCGAACCCCAGCGAACCGAGCTCGCCCGCGCCAGCTGCAGCTCTCGCTTTATTTGCGGGGATGAGGAACGTTCCGGAGCTTTATCCTCACACTACACCGAACAGAAATTACGCTGCATTTTCTCCTCACACCATGCCCGGTAGCCGGGGCAGCGCCCAGAGGCGGGCAGGGCGCTTCGGGGGCTGTGCCGCTCCCCCGGAGCCGCCGGACGGTGTCACACGGCGACCACCTCGGAACGGCGACACGGCACCGGCGTTCCCCCGGCCGTGCCGCCGCCCCGGCCCTGGCTCCGGGCCGTCCCACTCCCGGGCAGCGCCGGCACCCGGCCGGGACGGGCCCCGGGCCCCGCAGCGCCGCCGGCACCCGCGGCCAGGGCAGCGCTGAGCCCGCGAAGCCCCCGCTCCCCCCGGTGCCCCCGGTACTTACATCGTCAAAGAGGGAGCCGACGTTGGCGGTGACCAGGAGCACCCCGGCGCCGGCCGCGGCCGCCTTCCCCCCCACGGCGCGGGGGGGGGCGCGGCCGGGAGCGGCGGCGCTGCGGGGAGCCCGGGGGCGGGCGCGGGGCGCTGCGGCGAGCGGGGCGCCGGGCCCGCCCCCTCAGCGCAGCGAGAGCTCCCGGCGCGGGCAGCCCGCGGACATCCGGCCCCCGCGGGGCCGCGGCTCAGCGCTCGCCCGCCGCCGCGCCCCTACCGCTGTTGCCGGGACGGCTCCCGCCGGCGGAGGCTGGCGCCGGGCCGCGGCGCATGGCAGGGCGGCGGGGCCGGCGGGGGGCTGCGGGCCCGGCGGGGGTCGGCGGGGGCGCGGGGGGGGCGGGGGCGGGGGCTCCGCGGTGCCGCCGCCGCTCCCGGCTGTGCGGGCGGGCGGGCGCGCCGGGATAGCGCTCTGCGCGCGCGACGTCACGGCCGCCTCGCGCCGCTCTTAAAAGGGCAACGCCACCCGCGGCGGGCGCGCGGACACGCCCGGCGGCGCTGTCCCCGCTGCCCCCGCCGCCCCTCCCGCGGGCGCGGGGGCCAGGGCGGGCCCCGCTCGGCGCGGGGCCGCTCCCCGAGGACCGGGCGGGGCCCACGGTTCCCCCCCCTGCGGGGCGCGGGACGAGGCGGGGCGAGCGCTGCCTCCCGCGGGGAGCGGCTCCCCGGGCGAGCGGGGTCCGTGCCGGGGGGGGCCCCTCGGTGCCACCGCCCCAGCAGGGCCCGCGGGAAGCGGTGCCGCCGCCGGGAGGGGCCCGGTCCCTATCGCGATAGGGCTCTGTCGCAAGGGGACGCCGCGGGGGTGGCCGTGCCGGACGAGCGCCCCGCCGCTCCCCGGGAGCGAACACCCCGCGGAGGGCTCGGCTCTAGGGACCCCTGCAGAGCCCCTGGGGGACACAGAGCCCTCCGCAGCTCACGGCAACCCCGCTGCGGAACGAACCTGCCCGGTAACTTCCCAAAAAGAAAGCTGAGAAATGGCAGATCGGTCATTGCTGCGTGACACATCCCCTGTGCCGGTCCGTGTCTCACGGCTGCTCCGAGAAAGGGACGCCCCGGGCCCGAGCTGGGGACCCTGGGCACAGCATAAGGGACGCCGTGCTGGGGGTCAGTCCTCTCAATCTCCTCTGGCAAGCTTCATCAGGCAGGGGTGCAATGGAATGGCAAAAGCTCTGCCAGATCCTGAGCGTCGACCTTCCTTGGCAGAAGGTACAAGTTAAATACACAATTAAATAAAAAAGATACTGAGATTCTGGAATTCTGCCTCATCCGTGGGATACTTGCTGACCTCCAGTGATCTGTGGCACACAGATAGATGCAATGCAGAGACACGGAACAGTGGTGCACTTCTCTGGAAAGTCTTTTCTAAGGTTTTGTGCAGCTCCTGAGACAACTGCATAAAGCTGCAATGTGGATACGGTGATCTTACCTGGATGCAGCCATCAGAGCTGTCAAAAGTGAGCTGATCCAATACACCACCCTGGTGTACCTTGATATCATCACAGACAGGGAAAAAGAAAATAAAATGGGGGAGGAACTTTTGCTGCTGTTGTGTTTCTGGCACAGTGTTACAGCTTTTGGCCAGCAGTGGTTACATCAAAGGCAGGGTGTGCTGGAGGGAGCCGTGTCAGCTTACAGCGGCTGGAAAGGGATCCCAGGCCATATGGCATCCAGGTGAAAAGTCTGGCAGCGCTCAAGAGCAGGAAGCTGGAATGGAAAGAGCCCAGTGAGGAATCGCTGCGATGTGCAGGGACTTTGCCGATGGCTTTAGCAGAGAAGCTCTGCAGGGTGGGAGTTTCACAGCTGCACACATTGGTGCCACCAGTGCCGGGCTGGCCGCTTGAATCCCGCACCTTCTGCACAGGGAGGAGTGGTAAAAGCTTAGAAAACAGGAACATAAAGTATCACAGCATATAGAAAGCATTTGCAGATGAGTTCCCAAGAGCCTGCTTTATCCAATGAGGGTATCACGAAGCCGTTCCCAAAGCAGGGAACGCTGAACAGCGAGGGAGGGGCAGCGGTACCCGAGAGCAGCGGCTGTGTTGGGGAAAGCACAGCCAGACAGAACATCCCACATCCCCACCGAGAAGCCAAGGGGACAGGACCAGCCCAGACAAGCGGCCTGGGCACTGGTGACCCGCGGCAGGAACGATGGAGCCCGGATTTTGGGCTGCTGTGGGAGCCAGTACAAATATTATGGAAGATGCGGGAGGGAGAGTAGAGGGGACACGAGCTGGTTTGCAAGGCAAATTGTGTAGGGCTGACACTTTGGTACTTGTTAAATTTGGATGAACAAGATCTGTACCTGTGCTATGCGGGAAAAAAAAAATAATTGGGTAGATCTGTTTGAATATAAAAGTTTGCTCGTGGCAATGGGGAAACGAGCAGTGAGTAAAGCACTCGTAAAAGGTGAGGGCTGATTTATGTGTCCTGACATGAATGTTAAACCTCAGTGGGTGCTGTAGGGCTGATGTTTCCTTCCATGTACTGCCAAGGATAACTCTCAGAGGGATAGCACAGTGTAATGGTGGGGAAACAGGAGTCAGAATGGAAGTGCCACTTTGCACCTGTCCCGTGAGCAGGGGCTGTGGCTGCCCCAGTTCCAGCGTTCCCAGCTCTGATCCTGAACTGAGTCCCACGGGCTGGAAGCTCAGATGCAGGTCAGATATTTCTCTTCCTCCCCACACACAGCTGGAAGGCTGCTGGGAGCTGGTCGGTGTGTTACTGTAGGGAAAGCACCACTGCTAGCTAAGGCTGCCTCAAGTTTCCTGTCACAGCTCCTCGTTTTCCAGTACTTAAAACCCAGACAGTGTAGCCTGAGTATTTCCAGTCTTGGTGCCTGTCTTGAATGCTAAAATTGAGCAAGAGAGCTCAAGAATCAGGTTAGTTTTTACTAAGGAGCATCACAACAACGAGAGGGAAATAGTCTGCAGGTTTGGCTTAGATATGGAGCCTAAATATCTTTAAGCCTCGCTGAGGATTGGTCCTATGAGCTGTTGAGATTTTCCCTCAGGTGAAACTCCCATCTCAGTGTCCCACACCTGCAATGCCATTTGGATTTGAGGCCTTTTGCTGTGATTCTGGGCAGCTGCAGTTGATCAGTTTTACACTGAAACTGCAGGTGATGCACAGCAGAGCTGTTCACAGCACACAGGTGCTGCCTGTTTTGTCTCTAGGGATGGCAGAAACCAGCGATGTGTGCTCATGCTCTAAGCCATGAGGGAGGCAACAAGGACAGATCTAACTTCTGACAGACGTGGACTGTTTTCTATAACCATTACAAATGCCATTTCTTTTATTTAAAATTCCTTTTTAAACTGCTGCATTTGATGGGGTCTGTGACACAGATGAGAAGATTCTTTGTATTTCCTGGAGTGGATGTCCCTTACCCCAACAAGCACCGAATGCAGTGGCAGTCCATGCTATGTCCTGAAAACACTGCTTTAAAACAAATCAATAAAATACAGTTACTGAATTTGGTATTCAAAAACAATTTCCAATAGTTTCCCAGCGTGCTTGAAACTATTTGGATGTGCCTGTTCTGTGTTTCCAGCCAGGGTGATTTATGGGAGGGACAGTGTACACTCTGAGGGTGGTGAGGCACAGGAACAGGTTGTCCAAAGAGGATGTGGCTGCCCCATCCCTGGGAATGTTCGAGGCCAGGCTGGGTGGGGCACTGAACAACCTGGTCTGGTGAGGGTTGAATTGACCCCCCATGGCAGGGGGGTCGTCCCTTCTGGCCATCCTGTGACTCTATGATTCTATGGCTTTTGCAGTGGGTAAGATGAGATTTACTTTATGCTGAGTGTTCAGGAGTAAATCAGGGCAGAAAGGACATCACAGGCTCTTCAGTGAGACTGTTTCTTCCAGCTGCTCCAGAAGTGAGATGCTGCTGCTGTTCTTTGGCAGGGGCAGCCCAGTGGGTGCAGCTCCTGCAGTGAGGTGAGGCCGGGGAGCAGCACTCGTCCCACTGCAAATGTCAGGACAGATGGGGAAAGGGCAAATGGTGCAATTTGCCCCTTCCCTGCCCTGGGCAGCTGTGTCAGTGTTTGTCACGGTCAGTGACAAAGTGCACAAGTAAAGGGATCCTAAAGAAAAGGACTGGGACACACAGGGTTGAAACTGGGGACTCACAAATCCCCTCCTGTAACAGCAGGCAGCTGCACTGCTGCTGCAGCACCTCTGCAGTACCTCAGGAGCCCAGTTTCTGTATCACTGAGCACTCAGAATGTAATCCCCAGGAAGGTGGTGCCCGGACAGCTTGTGAGCATCTGTATGTTAATGTAAGAGGCAGACACCCAGCAATAACCCAGGGGCTCTCAGGGATGCCTGGCTGGCATCAGCTCAATGGGGTGGCTTCTTTCAGCAACAGAGCTTGCTAAAGAACCTGAGCCCAAAGTATCTTGAGCAATAAGAAAAATTCACACTGATAATCATCTTCAACTCTGTCAGCTCTATTCACAGAATAACAGAACCACCGAGGCTGAAAAAGACGTCCAAGACCATTGAGTGCAGCCTAGGCCTGATCCCCACCGTGTCCCTGGCCCAGAGCACTCAGTGCCACGTCCAGTCCTTCCCTGGACACCTCCAGGGATGGGGATCCAAACCTCCCTGGGCAGCCAATGCCCAACCACCCTTCCAGTACAGATCTGATGCACAACAGGGCCAGTAATATCAGCTTCCCCATTCCTCCCTTCTGAGTGTTCTGGGATGTGCTCGGAGCCTCCTCGTGCGCTCGCAGCTGGGTGTGGGTGGTGTTTGCACAGTAACCACGACACTCACTCGTCACTCTCCAGTCCAGGCAGAGAAATTGCCAAAAGCCCATTGCCAGTCAGGGATGGGGGTGATTTTACCTGTGCCACACAGCTCCTGCCTTACCCCCCTGTCACTGGGAGGCATTTCCTACTGCCCAGCTCTGGGCCAGGCACTCCCAGGCACAAGGATGCTCTGGACACTTTGCAAGCAGCCAATGTCAGTGAGGGGGATGAGGTCAATAAGTGTTTTTTCATCCTTTAAAAGGTATTTCCAGCCAAGCAGCCACTGGATGAGCACTAGGAGGTTCCTGGCACAGTGGGGTTTGGAGCCAAACTGGGGCAGGGGCGGTGGCTTGGCTGTTCCTGCGTTTCCTGGAGCCTGTGACCCCGATTAACCGTGGCACTCAGGAGAGCTCAGCTCTGCCATTGCACTGCTGGGGTTCCTGTCAGGGACCCCTCAGGTTCCTCACGGCTCTCAGGGGTCCCTGGTGGGTCCTTCATCCCTGGCTGCCTTTGTTTGGAAGCTCCTCCAACAGCAAGACAAAACCTACACGTGTTTAAGATGGTTCTTTCTGTGTTTGTCACTCGCCAAATAACGATTAACAAAGAGTTTTGAGCTTTTAAACTTCGGCCAAAATAAGTATTCTTGTAGAAGACAAACAATGGCCCTACCCCCAAACTGTTTGCTGCTCCTGGTTTTAAACATTTTGCCGAATAAAAGATTTTTTTGGGTACATTCTTCCACCTTTTTGTGTTTCTCGTATTTATTCTCTTCTCACAGCTCTTTCCCTTATGAGGATTTAGCCCCAGATAGATCCATCTGGTCTGCTAAATGCTACTCAAATATTTACTTTATACAGCTCATAAAGAGTCACACCTTGCAAACACTTCTTGAGAAATCCTAGAGCATCGTATAGGCTTTGTTTTGGGGTGTTGGATGGGTCAGTGAGGCGCAGCTGCTCCTGGAGCTGGGCACGGTGGCGTCCATCAGGAGGTCACAGGGTGAGGTAGGACAGAGCCTGGGGATGGCCTGGAGGCACATTCCAGGGGACAGCAGCTGGGAAAGGCTGGCCTGGGCTGTGGGAACGCTGCAGCACCGTTGATTTGTTCACTGCAAACACGGATTGAGCAGGGATTTATTCCAATACAACAATAAATGTGCTGCAGCCGTGGCGGCTTTCAGCTCCCCGCAGCGCCTCAAGCTCAGCGGGACACAGGGACACAGGGACACACGGACACAGGGACAGCAGGGACACAGGGACACAGGGACACAGGGATGCAGGGACACAGGGACACAGGGACACAGGGACACAGGGACAGCAGGGACACAGGGACACAGGGACACAGGGACAGCAGGGACACAGGGACACAGGGACAGCAGGGACACAGGGACACAGGGACACAGGGACACAGGGACAGCAGGGACACAGGGACACAGGGACACAGGGACAGCAGGGACACAGGGACACAGGGACAGCAGGGACACAGGGACACAGGGACACAGGGACAGCAGGGACACAGGGACACAGGGACACAGGGACACAGGGACAGCAGGGACAGAGGGACACAGGGACAGCAGGGACAGCAGGGACACAGGGACACAGGGACAGCAGGGACAGAGGGACATAGGGACAGCAGGGACACAGGGACAGCAGGGACACAGGGACACAGGGACAGCAGGGACAGCAGGGACAGCAGGGACACAGGGACACAGGGACACAGGGACAGCAGGGACAGCAGGGACAGCAGGGACACAGGGACACAGGGACACAGGGACAGCAGGGACACAGGGACACAGGGACACAGGGACAGCAGGGACAGCAGGGACACAGGGACACTGGGACAGCAGGGACAGCAGGGACAGCAGGGACACAGGGACACAGGGACACAGGGACAGCAGGGACAGCAGGGACACAGGGACACAGGGACAGCAGGGACAGCAGGGACAGCAGGGACAGCAGGGACAGAGGGACACAGGGACACAGGGACACAGGGACAGCAGGGACACAGGGACAGCAGGGACAGAGGGACACAGGGACACAGGGACACAGGGACAGCAGGGACACAGGGACACAGGGACACAGGGACAGCAGGGACACAGGGACACAGGGACACAGGGACACAGGGACAGCAGGGACACAGGGACACAGGGACAGCAGGGACAGCAGGGACACAGGGACACAGGGACACAGGGACAGCAGGGACACAGGGACAGCAGGGACACAGGGACACAGGGACACAGGGACAGCAGGGACACAGGGACACAGGGACACAGGGACAGCAGGGACACAGGGACACAGGGACAGCAGGGACAGAGGGACACAGGGACAGCAGGGACACAGGGACAGCAGGGACACAGGGACACAGGGACACAGGGACAGCAGGGACACAGGGACAGCAGCGTGGTGGGACTGTCTCAGGAGCTACGGGGATGTCACTGTCACCATGTGGGCATGGCAGTATCAGTGTCACCACACAGGGATGGCAGTGTCACCACACAGGGATGGCAGTGTCAGTGTCACCACACAGGGATGGCAGTGTCACCACACAGGGATGTCAGTGTCACCACATGGGGCTTTGTGTCAGCACAGAGACCACCGGTGACCGACCCCCCGAAGCTCCTCTGGCTCCCTGTGTTTGTTTCAGGCTCTGAACCTCGGGAAAGCTCCTGAGCTCAGCGATGTCCAGGGCAAGGCAATGAGCTCCAGCTGAGGAGCCTCTGTCCCTCTGCCCCTGGCAGAGCCACGTGTCCCCTGGCAGGGACCCCGTGCTGCGAGTGCAGCAGCTCAGCCACCAGACGTGGCCTTGGCACGAGCAGGAAAACCTTTGGCTTTTCCCTGTCCTGCTCTCTAAGGCAGCGTGTGGAACTGGGCTTCTGTCTCCTGGGCCTTTTGTTGATACAAAAGTGAAAAGGTACCTAAAAACCATTGTCACTGTAGTAAAAGGGTAAGGACACGTGGCTTTCAAAGCCAAACCTTTACCTGGCCATTCCCTGGCAGAGCAACAGGGCAGCTCTGACCCCGATTTTCTGCTGAGAGCATTCAAAACTTCTTACAGCTGGATTTGGGCCTCTGCCAGCTGGGGATGAGCTGTCTCTGTTGCAAAAAAGTTGTATGTATAGAAAGGTGTGAAATGGAAAATTTTATAAATATATGGAAGAGATTAGAGAAAGCAGGATATTTAAACAGCAAGCCATTGGTCATTCTTCTTCGTGACAACCTCCCAGACACCAGCAACAACCTGTGGGACAAGGTGTGAACTGCACCATTTCCTCCATCTCTTGTAAAGAGTCAAAAGAGTCTAAAAAGAAAAGTTGAGGACTTTCAGCTGATTCTATCAGAGAGTGGACAAAGAGGGACTTTAGGGATGTTAAGAAATGCACGGTTCTGCTCCGTGGTATCAATCCCTCACTTTCATATAAAGCAGTAAAAAATCCACCAAGACCACAGTGCCATGGGATTAGTGTGGGAAAAAGCCACAGGAGAAAGCAGAGCTTGTTGAGCATGAATATATTCACTCAGCAGGTATCACAATATTTATAAACTATTTTTTGAAAACTGGATTTATTATATTGCCCATTTATACCTGGTAGAACAAAACATTCCCTAAAAATCAAGAGAAAACTCAGAAAACCATGAGGGGCCTGTGAGATGCATGGTGGCACACTAAGGGAATTAAGGATTTATGCTGAGCAATTTCCTCATGAAAAAATTTAAAACCCTCTTCCCAGCCCGTTGATTTTCATGATAAGAATTAACTCTTTTTTGGCCATTTTAATTCCTAAATTGGTTTGGGATGTCTGTGGAGGACTCTCAGGCCTCTTGGTGCCCAGCTGGCCACAGGGCTGGCCACTCTGTGACCCCACTGGGTGCCAAAGGGAGGCACCGGGGCAGGGGGACAGTGCCAGGGACAGTCCCAGTGCCCTGAGTGTCCGGCTGGTGCCAGAGCAGGGACAGGGGATTGTCCCCAAACAGGGACAGGGGATTGTCCCCAAACAGGGACAGGGAATTGTCCCCAATCAGGGACAGGGGATTGTACACAAACAGGGACAGGGGATTGTCCCCAAACAGGGACAGGGGATTGTCCCCAAACAGGGACAGGGGATTGTCCCCAAACAGGGACAGGGGATTGTCCCCAATCAGGGACAGGGGATTGTACACAAACAGGGACAGGGGATTGTCCCCAAACAGGGACAGGGAATTGTCCCCAAACAGGGACAGGGGATTGTCCCCAAACAGGGACAGGGAATTGTCCCCAATCAGGGACAGGGGATTGTCCCCAAACAGGGACAGGGAATTGTCCCCAAACAGGGACAGGGAATTGTACACAAACAGGGACAGGGGATTGTACACAAACAGGGACAGGGGATTGTCCCCAAACAGGGAGAGGGGATTGTCCCCAAACAGGGACAGGGGATTGTCCCCAATCAGGGACAGGAGATTGTCCCCAATCAGGGACAGGAGATTGTCCCCAAACAGGGACAGGGAATTGTACACAAACAGGGACAGGGGATTGTACACAAACAGGGACAGGGAATTGTCCCCAAACAGGGACAGGGAATTGTCCCCAAACAGGGACAGGGGATTGTACACAAACAGGGACAGGGAATTGTCCCCAAACAGGGACAGGGGATTGTACACAAACAGGGACAGGGGATTGTCCCCAAACAGGGACAGGGGATTGTCCCCAATCAGGGACAGGAGACTGCAGCCTGCAGGTGCTGCATGGGGCACCAGGTCGTGGTTTGGTGCTGCTGGGGGCAGCAGCAGTTGGTGAAGGACCTGTGGGGCTGCCCTGGCCCCTTCCCAAAGCTTTCACAAGGCCATGACAAGGAAATTCCCAGTCTCATAAGCAAATCATTCACACACAGACACAACTGATTTATAATTTGAGCCACTTACTGTTTCTCAGAATTTGTATTCTTTCAGACAAGAACTGTGATGTCATTTGGGTCTGGCATGTGCTTAGGCCACATCTGCTGTCTCCATAGGGTTCCTAACCCAGCATAATGACTCCAGCTCTTTTTCTGCACCTAGATTTTTCTAGGAATTTGATTTTCCTCAAGTCTGTTAAGAGAGGCTCAGGCTCCGTGGTGGGGTGGTGGTGGGCACTGAGGAGAAGGCACTGAGCCCTCCTGGGCTCTGGAAGCTGCTGGGAGACAGCCAGGTCCTGGGGTGAGCCTCCCCACAGCTCCCACAGAGCCTCTCCCAGCAGTGCCAAAGCAGGAGCCATTCCTCCTCATCCTGCCACGAGCTGCCCCCACACAAAATACATACAAATACATGTATTAAATACAAAATACATACAAATATAAATATCCAGATGGAGCTGAGAATGAGTGAGGCTGTCAGGTTGGTCTATAGCCTGGAGGTTGCACAGCCACTGGAACTTTCACCCTTTTTACCCTGCCTGAGGATGGAGAAGGCCTAGAGGAACAGAACTTTTTAACTAAATTGCACAAGGACTAACAGTGTCAATATCACTGCTGCAGAAAGGCTATTACCTAATCACCTAACATTAAAGAAATAGATTAACATGGTGCCTGTTCTCCCAGGACCATAGATATTTTTGTGGGATATGGCATTATAATAAAAATTCCCCAGACTTCTACTTAATCTAGAAAACTCATTAAATAGATTCAATACACTATGGAATTCTATATAGAAATGTTATTGTTAAATGTGTACCATATTTCTCTGCCTTCTTTGCCCAATCATTTTCATCTTGTAGCACATTTTACAGTGTGAAGGAGATAGAAAGAAGACTCAGAGCTGATGCAGGCTTTAAAGACCAACAACCTGGGTGCTTTTATAAAATCAGAGAATCCCAGAATGGTTTGAGTTCCAAGGGACCTTGAAGCTCATCTCACTCCACCTCCTGCCATGGGCAGGGACACCTTCCACTGGGCCAGGCTGCTCCAAGCCTTGTCCAACCTGGCCTTTACAATGTGGGAAGATGGGAGGAAATGGGCCATAATTTGTAAATTATTTTATCATAAAAGATGAGCTCAGCATGAACAGAAAATCAGGACTGAACCATAATCTGGTGAGGTTTCGGATCCTCAGCCAAAGATATGTCACAAAAGACACTCACCTCACCTGAGCTGCAGCAACACAACTTTCCTGAGCCCAGAGCCATCAGCCTGTGGGAAATTTTACCTAAGGATGAGTTCTAGGGCATGTCTGAGCAGGGTGCAGGAGCATGGCCCCTCCACTCCACCTGTGGGGAGCCTCTGTCAAAGCAGGATCTCCACGTTCCTTGCACTCACAGCAGCAGATCTTGTGCAGATGGATGTGCAGGGAAGGTCATGAGCAGTAGATTTGCTCATCTGGAAAATAGATGGTAACCTGTAAAGCTTTAACTCGAGAGCAGAGAGCAGAACTGTGAGCAGCAGCTAGAGGTTCTTGCAGGAGTTCCTGCAGGATCTGACACTCACCATGAAGCTCAGTGTTTTTGCAGTAGGTGCAGCTCTAAAGCAGAGCTTTGCTCACTTGGGTCCTGTCATATCCCCCATGGATGGTCAGACACTGCACACGAGAGGAAAATGCCTCCTGGCACGTGTGATTTCTGCAGCAGAAGACAATCAATCCCTCACAAACTGCAGAGCACCATCAGGGAGCCAGCCCTGAAATGGTTGTAGCCATGCAGGGACAGCTCTTGAAATGATGCTCTGATTCCACTGCAGTTAAAACTACTGATAGAAACTTCCTTTCCAGCTTCAGGTGGTGTGGATTCAGCTAAGCAGAGCTGTGTGTGCTGAGGAATGTTCTCAGGCTGCACCTGGGATCACTGAAATACTGTAAACACAGCGAGTTCAGGGTGCAGAGGGGTTTTGGGGTTGTACCCAGGGAGAGCTTTCCTGAAGGAAAATAGCATTGTCCTGCAAGGCAGAATCCTTGTTTTCAAGGAACAGCTTCAGAAATGCATTCGAATAAACTCTCCTGCTGCAGATAAACAGGGCACTGTATGGGGTGGCTGCATGGCTCTGTCCCTCTCTTGGACACTACTTGTGTTTAAAAAGAAGCTGTTTGGTTTCTGTGCCACCAGTGAAAGTAGAGAACGTTCTTGTTTCAGAGGAAATGGCTTCCCAAGCAGAGCAGGGAGGGAGGCAGGGAGGGCGAGCTGCCAGAGGGGAGGAAGAGGGAGTTGAAGGCTGAGGCTCCTCCTTCCCAACTGAGTAATGGAAAAACGATGTAAGAATTCCAGCATCTGAATAAATATGTGCCCTCTGACCTTAATCCCCTAGGAAGCAAAACCATCCAGAGTCAGATAAAAATAGTAAACCCTTTACATTGGTGAGGGAGAGCAGCGCTGCTCACAGCTAATTAGCTAAACCCTGTTAATAGAGGAGCCACAAGGAAGCAGGTCTTCCAGAGATGACTGAGCTGAAGGCACAGCCAAGGATGAAGCTGAGGATGATGCTGAGGACACACAGAGCTGTTGAACCACACAGAACAGTGAATGGCCACGGCAGGATCCACCACACCCAGGGCTCTGAGTGAGCAATGTGCCCTGGAGATCCCCCAGAGCAACTCCTGCTTGATGGCAGCTGCTGTTTTACACCCAAACCTCAGATTACAGACCTTGCTTGTGCTGGAACCAAAACTGGACAGCAAGGAGCCCCTAAAAAAATAAAAAAGAAGAGAATTACAGGGATCCTGACAATAAATGCCAAAGAATTGTTTGGGTTCAGCTGTGCCACTTCATTTAAAGTATGAGAGCTTCACAGTGTGATGAACTTTTGCTCAGCCTATGGTGGAGACAATGGATTGCTTCAAACAGCATTCACAGCTATTTGCTCTAGTCCTGAATAGCTGTGTCATGAGTCAGTGTGGGGTTTTCCTTACAATTCCCTGTGTGCAAACATGAACACCAGGCGAGGGCTTTATTCACCCTCTGCCTGCACATACATGCAGGGTTATGGTCCGTGCACAGCCAGGGCTCTGTGTCAGTTACCTGTTCTACTTAAGAGCTTCGATTCTTCCAGCCAAAGGAACGCTCATCAGAGGGCAGGAGCCTCCCTGGAGGATCTCAAGGGCTGCCACTCTTCACCTTGACCGGAGAGAGCTCCGGGGCTGTCCCAAAGGTGGGAGATGTTCTTCCCGTGCTGTGGCTGCTCAGGTCCCTCAGAGCTCTGCACTCAGCCAGCCTGGCTCCCAGTCTCTGCTGGTGACCCTGCAGCTGGTGCAGGGCTGCTCCTGTCACCTCCTGACCCCTCGGTGCCTCTGTCCAGGGGCCCATCCTGGAGGATGGCAGTGCCATCCAGAGCCTTAGGGCTGCGAGCAGCACCTCCCTTTGCAGGGCGAGCTGAAGCCAGCCCCGCTCACAGCAACGTGTCTGTGCTCCAGCAGCAGGAGAATTCTGTCATCTGCCATCCTGTGGCAGGAACACAGCCCAGCTCAGGGGCAGCACCTCCAGTTGGGATTTTTCATTTGGGTGTACTGATGGGGCACAAGGGAACGTGCCAAAACCAAAAAGCGTCTCACACCGAGTGCCAGCTCCTCTAAAGAGCTGCCTTTTCTCCCTCTGTGTCTCCCACTGCCAGCAGGTTCAAGGACAGCTTTCCCCCAGCAGCAGGCAGAGTCACTGGGGATCAGACACGTCCTGAAGCAAAGCCTGTGTCCTCCTCCCAAACCCAGCCTCACCCAGCCCTGCAGTCAATGCTGAGCTCAGCTCCCTGCCAACAGGACCTTCCCCCTCACAGAAACCCTTGTAAATGGTTTTCAGAAGTTTGTTCATCTCCTGAAGCAGGAACAGAGCACTTTGCCTGCCCACAAGACGCCCATGGCTGAGCTCCCTCCAGCTCTGACAGCTCCCAGGGCTTGGCTGGAGGGGCTGCCCAGGGAGGAAGAGGCAGAGGCAGGGATTCATTTCTCCTGCTCTAAAACATGAAAGGAGGAAATTAGGAGCAAGAACTGGAGTAACTCCAAGGCAAGACACAGGTTATTTTCAGTGAATACTTCCTCACTCCTCCCTGCTCTCCAGAAGCCATCCAAAGAGACACCTCTCCATGAGTTTATTTGCAGACCTGTGTTTCAATTTCTTTATGAACGTGTATTGTTTAGTGCCCCTCTCATAGCCATAATTGTTTGCAATTTTAAAGAAGCAGCATTATTTTTCTTTTTCAGTAGCTGTCAAGAGACAGGTAACCAGATGAGTAATTTTCCCATGATCCTGTTTCTACTTTTGCCAAGAAGCCTAGCAAAGGAAAGTGAATCTGAGAATAATATCCAACGTTTCCCTTCATGTGAAAATTCTGAAAGACATCGTATTTGTAGGCTACCTGGTGAGCTGGCATCTGTCTTCAACATGGACTAACTGTACTTCTCATGTTACTGGTGAGGGCCATGGAGAAGTACAGGAATGGACAAGACCTCGATGTGGTTAAGTGCAAAGTGCCTTTTCCTAAATCCAGCCTTTAACAGAAAACTTGTTATAAGGACACAATTCCCTTAATTGTAAATACAGACAATTATTTAGGAATAACTTTTCTCCAAACTGACCCATCTGGCTCCTGTGGGTTTGCTCAGGAGCACTGGGCTCCAGCCTGGCATGGCCAATGTGGTTTCACTTCCCTTTCCAGGCAGTGGATGGACCCAGGACCTGCTGAGAATGGGAATCTTGGGCCCACCAGGAGTGTTTGACTTTGGGAAGCTCAGCACTCTCAACATTTTGGGAGCTCATCTCATCTTGGGGACTGAGGGTGGACAATGGGTGGGCATCTGCTGCCCCGTTTTCTACATGTGTAGAAGCCTTTTTTTGTCTTATTTTAACTAAATTGGCTTTGTTCCTTCTGGAGCTGTTTGAAACCAAGGAAGAGGTGTGAGCTGGAGACCACCCACTGGCTTACCCTTATGTAAGCCTTTTAAAAACAGTAATAGTCCTATTAAAGGGAATAGATTTGTATCAGGACAGAAACATGGTGAGCAGCAAGAGACTTGGCTGCTTTGGGCAGACATTCATGAAAGTCATTTCAGGGCTCTCTGGGAGCATAATTAGAAACATGAAGTCCTGGGATGTCTTCCTTCCTTTTTAATCCAAAGCTACTTTTAAGAGCTGCTGGCAGCTTGAAAAATGGTTATTAAAAGAGAAACAACTCCAGCCAGTTTGAGGGACAATCACTCTGCAAAGTTTCTCTGCAAATTGTAAGGTTTGGAAAAAAAATCTACTTATTGAATTTGGAACAGGACACAGGCTGATTCTGGAACAAAAAGGGATGTCAGAAATGTAGAAGGAAAGTTGTCCTTTAATCTCCCACATGGTGATTTAATTCAAGGTTACAGATACCTTTGCTTTTTGCAGCAACACCTCCTGCAGAACTTTCAGATGAAGGGAGGCTTTAAAAGTTCCCAGGATCCCATAAAGGGTACATGGGAGAGCCTGGTGCGAGCTTGTTCCCGTTACATCATCTAGAGACAACAAATCAAGCATGGAGATGAGATGTTGATTTGTCCAAGATGTTATTTTCAGAGGCTTCCCTGCCATGTTAAATAATATTTGCCTTTGAGCAGAGCAATAGGTAAGGACAAAGCAGTCACTGGCAGGGGTTAAGTTGCTGGAGGGTGCTCAGACAGCACTGGAAGATAGGAAAAGGGAGCCAAGATTGGTGGTTTTCCATGATTGAAAGACATCTTCTTCCCCTTCTGCAGGGCTTGCACAGTGATGGATAAGTGGACCTGACCTCCTTTTGGTGCTTACTCTAAGGGTAACACGTACCCTTCCTGCATTCTGTCTTGAAAAGGTTATGCTGATGTTTTAGAGAATATCACAGAATCCCAGGATGGTTCAGGTTAGAAGGGACCCCAAATCCCCCCCATCCCACCCCAGCCATGGCAGGGACACCTTCCCCTGTCCCAGCTGCTCCAGCCCCAATGTCCAGCCTGGCCTTGGGCACTGCCAGGGATCCAGGGGCAGCCCCAGCTGCTCTGGGCACCTGTGCCAGGGTCTGCCCACCCTGCCAGGGAAGCTGTAAATTGGAGGATCTTGGGGAGGAGTGGGCAGAGCTGAGTGGAATGCCCTGCAGGTTTTCCATGACAGTGACTCAAGTGGGTGAGCAAAGGCTTTCAAAATTAGTTTAATATTTTCCCAACATTAGACAATGCTCAATGTGTCACAGAGATGTGCAGCAGCATCAGGAGCAGAGCTGAGAAGCTTTGTAGCCTCTCCCTGGGATGCAGAGGAAATGTCAAGCTGTCCTTAGCCTGGATATGAAAAGGTTACACTGAATTAGGAAATCAGCACTGACTGAATGACTTTTTCTCTCCCTTAAGTCAGACAAAATGTCAAGAAGCTGTCCAGCCTACAGCACAAGGATGGGGGCTCAGGGCAGTCTGGGACCACGGGAGAGCTGGAAGAGCCTGGGGGGCCAGGGGTGTGCCAGGACACAGGGGTGGGCCAGGGACCCTTCGTGCCTGCAGCAGAGCCAGGAGCTGAGCAGGGGCACCCTGGTGCCCGAGCTGGAGCTGCCTGCCCTCCCTGAGGAGCGAGGAGTGCTGCAAACCCCAGGTTTGATGTCTGTCTCCAGCTGGTAAACTGGGCAGCATGACTGCAGGAAAGAGTGACAGCGTGACAGAGGAAAAGTCACTCGTGACTTGGCCCTGGGAAGTGCCATCCAAGCCCAGTCACAGTGTGCCAACACGAGCTCCTTTGCCTACCCGGGATGCACCACCAGAAGCTGGGAGAGCTCTTCTTTCCAAGCAGGGTCAGAACGTGTGAAACACGGGCACCCTGGAGCATCTCCCAGTCTCAAGCACGTTACAGCCTGTTCCTGTTTGCTGTGACTGTGCTGGGTCCAGCTGGGCTGTGATCCCAGGCACGAGTCCCAGCCTCTGTCACCTGGACAGGGTGACACACTGCTGTCACCAGACACGCAATATGCTCTGGATGAGCACCAGACCATATTCCTATGTGAACTCTAACAAAATACTTTTTCCAGGATGTACCAATACACCACAAAGCTGGTTGATGCCAGGAAACAACCACTGGATAAACTGTCCCAAAGACAGAGTGTGAAGTGAGCCCCCTGCAACCAGCCCCATGTCCCCAGGGCAGCAGCAGAAGCAGCAGAAGCAGCAGCAGAAGCAGCAGAAGCAGCAGCAGAAGCAGGAGCAGAAGGAGGAGCAGCAGCAGCAGAAGCAGCAGAAGCAGCAGCAGAAGCAGCAGAAGCAGCAGAAGCAGCAGCAGAAGCAGGAGCAGAAGCAGGAGCAGCAGCAGCAGAAGCAGGACCAGCAGAAGCAGCAGCAGAAGCAGCAGCAGCAGCAGAAGCAGCAGAAGCAGCAGCAGAAGCAGCAGAAGCAGCAGCAGAAGCAGCTCCAGCAGCAGAAGCAGCAGCAGAAGCAGCAGCAGGGGTCTGCAGAGGGTCCCAAACTGCTCCAGGCTGGTTGTGTCTGGGTCCCTGCTCTGCAACACCAGCAGTCTGCAGTGCCAAACGCTTGTAACTTCAGAGAAAGGATATTCTTAGTGTAACTATATTTTTTTTTACTTTTTCTATAATCGAGGTGAATTAAGTGTAATTGGAAACATCTGCTCCGATTTTGGCACCCGATATAGCGTGGTATTCTGCATCTCCTGGAAGACACTCTCCTTCTCCAACTCCCACTAGATCCAGCTAAAAATAGTTAATCTAAATCATTCTCTGGGGCAGAAGTGCTCTTCAGCTCTCAGGATTTGCCCCTCTGTGGTACCAGAATTCTTGTCCTGGTAGAAGCGGGGGGAAGGCACCAGGCCCTGGAGGGTGCAGGGGAGAAGCCCCATTTTGTCCCCAGTGTCCCACCTGGGGCAGGTGGCAAAGCTGTGACAGCGGGGAAAGGCAGGTGGCCCTGGCACAAGGCAGGATGTGACCCCAAGGGACCCCAGCTCCCCAGGGACACACACTGCAGTGGCTGCAGCCAGGGCAGGGGTGGGCTCAGCCTGAGACCGCTCCACCTCCGGAGTCACAAAGGCCAGCAGGGTCTGGTTTGGTCTTCCAGACATTCCCACCTTGAGCAGGAGCCACCCCTCACACCATGAGCATCAGCACGGGGCAGGGTTCCCTCTGCCATGGCCTGGGGAGCTCCTCTGGCCCGCTGCAGCCACAGCCGTGCTCCTCACAAGGGCAACAGCTTACTCTAGGCTTAGTTCTGCTCCTCATTTCTGAGCTTAGCCTAGGCTGAAGAAGCCTAGAAAATTGCTGCAAAGAAAACAGAGGAAACCTGTAGAAAAGGGTTTGCATAGATGTCTTGGCACAGCTGCAGAAAGCTGTGGGAGCGTTGGCTCTGTGGCCAGCAGGTGTTTGCTGTGAGCTCAGAGCGTTCTCCAGAGAATCCTTTTGGTGGGGAGAGCTCTCCTTGTGCCACTGCACCCAAAAACCATCCCCTGCCTGCAGGACCCCTGGGCTGTGCCTGGAGCCATGGCCTGCACAGGGAGGATGTGTCTGGCCCAACAGGAAAGGTCACAGGAACTTTTCCATATGCCCAAATCTGTGCCTCCGTTTAGTGCGTGCATTTACACACAAGTGCACTTTTCAGATTGGTTCCCAGTTCCCAAGCAGCCCCCTGGTTCTCAGTATATAAAACTGAACACTGTATTACAGAAATTGATTCATTGAGCTTTATTTTGTCTAAAATTTATCATGACAGAATGAATAACTGTTAATATTACATGTAATTTTGCTTGTAGGCAAGGTTTAGTCCTTTCCTGGGACAGTTTCCAGTCTCAGAGCATGATTTTTGATGGAGTTCATACTCCCATGTAGGAACTTCCACTGTGACTGAGTTGGAATTGAGAGTACATGGAGAATGAGATGAATAACACAGTGTGTTGCAGTTTCATTAGACCAATAGACATTCAGAAAATTCATTTAACCCTGATAACTGAAAGCAGTGAAGCTGTGAAGAAAGCCAGGGTATTTGCTCAGGTTTCTTGGTCCCCTCCCATGCTCATGCCAGCAGATCCTACTTGTGAGAAGGAGAATCCCCAGAAGAATTCCTTTCAGAAAGTGCTTCAGGGTGTGAAGCAGTTAAAGCACAAGTACCCAAGTCATGAAATGGCAGTGTCTGAAGACCTAAAAGATGATCACAGCCCAGATATTAAGGATATTTTTATTTCTTAGTGGGAATGAGAGCCTCAACATTTTGTGTTTCTTACTCTAAGGCTGAAGAAGTCAGGGGTGTACCTGAGTACCTGTGGAATCTTAGGGGCTGAGGGGAGCTGGGGGATCAGATGTGATCCAGGGGCTGCAGCTCCTTCACTGCCAGGCCATGGGTGTAGGAGCTGGGACTTATCCCTCCCTCCCTCCCTGCTGTATTTGGCTATCGGAGGGGACAGGGGCTGGGAAACTCTGGCTGAGGTTTCTGATGTTGTATTCTCTGTTCCCGTGGCAGCAGCAGTGCTCCCCATCACCCCCGCTCACCCCAGCCCTGCTGCACCTTCCCCGTGTCCCCACACCCCTGGGGCAGCTGCCCCGTGACCTCTGCACCCCAACTCTGTCCCCATCTCCTGGGGCAGCTGCCCTGTGACCTCTGCACCCCAACTCTGTCCCCATCTCCTGGGGCAGCTGCCCCGTGACCTCTGCACCCCAGCTGTGTCCCCACACCCCTGGGGCAGCTGCCCTGTGACCTCTGCACCCCAACTCTGATCCCACACCCCCGGGGCAGCTGCCCTGTGACCTCTGCACCCCAACTCTGATCCCACACCCCTGGGGCAGCTGCCCTGTGACCTCTGCACCCCAACTCTGATCCCACACCCCCGGGGCAGCTGCCCTGTGACCTCTGCACCCCAACTCTGTCCCCACACCCCTGGGGCAGCTGCCCTGTGACCTCTGCACCCCAACTCTGTCCCCACACCCCTGGGGCAGCTGCCCTGTGACCTCTGCACCCCAACTCTGTCCCCATCTCCTGGGGCAGCTGCCCTGTGACCTCTGCACCCCAACTCTGTCCCCATCTCCTGGGGCAGCTGCCCTGTGACCTCTGCACCCCAACTCTGTCCCCACACCCCCAGGGCAGCTGCCCCGTGACCTCTGCACCCCAACTCTGATCCCACACCCCTGGGGCAGCTGCCCTGTGACCTCTGCACCCCAACTCTGTCCCCACACCCCTGGGGCAGCTGCCCTGTGACCTCTGCACCCCAACTCTGTCCCCATCTCCTGGGGCAGCTGCCCTGTGACCTCTGCACCCCAACTCTGTCCCCACACCCCTGGGGCAGCTGCCCTGTGACCTCTGCACCCCAGCTGTGTCCCCACACCCCGGAGCAGCTGGAGAGGTGCAGGGGTGCATTCCCTCGTCATTCCCTCGTACCAGGCCGTGCCCTCTGGGGCTCTGGGGCTGTGCCAGCAGGTGTGTGTGTCCCTGGAGGGGCTGGCAGCTGTCCCCTGCGCTGTCCCCTGCCCTCAGCAGCCATGTGCTGGGCTGTGCTCGGGGACAGAGGCACGTGGAGCCACGCTCACCCCAAATGTGCACGGCTCAGGGAATCAGAATCAGGGGCTCAGTGTCACAGGATGATTTCTCCTGGGCCTGGCTTTGCCCATGGTGACTGGACCCACCGGCAGCTCCAGGACTGCAATGGGGGAGAAGTTTGATGATGTTCCTGCCCCTCAAACCCCCCCTGAACTTGCTGTGGAGGTCAGCAAGTGTTCCTGCCCACACAGACAGGGTTCCCTCTCAATTCACATCCATCTTGTGTTCATGAGGGCTATAAATACATCTTGCATTCTATACAAATCAGGCACGCACTGAAAATATTTATACGCTGCATCCACTCACACAGGCCCCTGGATTCCAGCCCTGAAAACAGCAGAAGCTGTCATTACTCCATGAGGGGAGAAAATTCCAGTGTGGAAGCAGTTTATTTTTCAGGGAGTTTGAGGAAATTTCTGCACAGACTGCAGCTCTGGCAGCTGAGCTGGGCCCTTTAAGGAAATGTCCTCCAAAAGAAGGCAAGGTTTATTGGGTTTTGTGCTGTTGCACTTTTAGACTGTTCAAAATTCTCCCAGGAATCCTTTTAATATTCCCATAAAATTGAAATATGAGTTATGCAATTATAATTAGAGCACCATACTCCTGATAACATTCACTTCAAGTCTTTGGGCTGTTTACTTCCTAACTCGTACGTAGAAGGAATCTTAAAACCCCAAAATGAACGGTTCCCCTCTCCCCTATCACAGCACAGACCCAAACAAACAGCCAATTGCTCTAAACTTATTAAATCAGTTTTCATGAGAGCTGTTTCCATAGAGCTGCTGCTGCTGTAACCCCAGCTGGGCAGGAGGGCTCAGCACGGGGCTTTGCCACCACTGAGTGTCAGTGGCACCCCTGAGGCAAGAGGAGCTGAGAGCCATAAGGACATGGAACATTATCTTTTCTTTCTGTAAAAGCAGGACTTGTGAAATTTGGCAAGGTCTGGATGCATCAATTCCCCTTATATGTCAGCTGCCTTCCCTGGGTAAGTCACAAATGTCTTATAAATTAAAAACCTACCCCCCATCCCCAGGTCAGTAAAGACCTGGGTGTTGTTTGGTCTCTTCTCCCGAGGAACAAACAGCAGAACAAGAGGGAAACCCCTGAAGTTGCAGCAGGTGAGGTTTAGGTTAGGTGTTAGGGAGGATTCCTGTCTGGAAAGGGCTGTCCAGGACAAGCACAGGCTGCCCAGGGAAGCAGTGGAGTCACCATTCCTGGGAGCGTTTAAAAGCCGTGTGGCACTTGGGGACGTGGTTTAGTGGTGGTTGGAACAGTTGGACTCAATGATCTCAGCTAATTTTTCAGATTAAATGACCTGACTGCACCTCCTGGGGCCCATGACCTCATCCTGTAGGGGCTGGTGGCTCCGTGAAAGAGGGGCTTGGTCATCGACTCCTGATGTGTCACAGGCAGCTCAGTGACAGACGAGATTAATGCCGGGGCAGTGTGTTCTCTTCCAGTCCAGTTTCATTTTGGAAGTAGAAATTACACAGTTTAAGCCTTTTATGCTGTGGTTTGACAGCTGTTAGAGTCCAATAAAAGCATTAGCAAGTAATTTCCCTTTTGCTTCCCTTTGATTTTAGCACTCTTGGGCCTAGTGCTGCCACCTTTAATTATTAGGCAGCAATATCTGTGGTGTAAACCACAGAATTTTAATTCTGCAGACTCCTGGGGAGCACAGATTTTATTTTATTCTAGAGGAGTTCACGTATGTGAACAGCAGAGAGGTGATGGCACTGAATATGATGGACACCATGTCAGAATTCTGGCATGTGAAGCATTCGGGGCAGTTCTAGCCCAGCCCGGTGCTGGGGCAGCTGCTTCCCTCCGGGGCAGGGACAGGGAGCCGGCCCGGGCTCTGCATCCTCCTGGGCAGGAGGGCTGGCTGCAGCTCTGCTCTGTCCCTTCTGTCCCTGCTCTGTCCCTCCTGTCCCTGCTCTGTCCCCTCCTGTCCCTGCTCTGTCCCCTCCTGTCCCTCTGTGCCCCTTCCCTGCCTGCTCTGTCCCCTCCTGTCCCTGCTCTGTCCCCTCCTGTCCCTCTGTGCCCCTTCCCTTGCCTGCTCTGCCCCTTCGCTCCCTGCTCTGCCCGAGCGGCTCGCACTGCACACCCGCTGTCCCCGGGCTGTGTCCCCGCTGTCCCCCGGAGCTGTTCCTGGCTGTGTCCCCGGGCTGTGTCCCCGGGCTGTGTCCCCGGGCTGTGTCCCCGGGCTGTGTCCCCGGGCTGTGTCCCCGGGCTGTGTCCCCGGGCTGTGTCCCGCTGTCCCCGGAGCTGTCCCGGACCGCCGTGAGCCGCCGTGCCCGCTGTCCGGGGTGACAGGGTGACACCGGGCTGCGGGCAGGGGACGCAGGGAAGAAGCTGTAGGTGAACGAGAGCAGGCAGGGGGCTGGCGAAGGAATGTCTGTGTCCTTGCAGCCGGGGGAGGCAGAGCAGCCCCCGGCCGGGGCAGCCCCGTTAGCTCATCCCCCCCCGGGCACCGCATCCCGCCCTGGCACCGCATCCCCCCGGGCACCGCATCCGGCCTGCCGTCGCATCCCCCCGGGCACCGCATCCTGCCTCGGGCAGCGCATCCTGCCCCAGGTACCGCATCCTGCCCCGGGCACCGCATCCCCCCGGGCACCGCATCCTGCCCCAGGTACCGCATCCCCCCGGGCACCGCATCCCCCCTGGCACCGCATCCCCCCGGGCACCGCATCCTGCCCCGGGCACCGCATCCTGCCCCAGGTACCGCATCCTGCCCCAGGTACCGCATCCCCCCCGGGCACCGCATCCTGCCCCAGGTACCGCATCCCCCCGGGCACCGCATCCCCCCGGGCACCGCATCCCCCCGGGCACCGCATCCTGCCCCAGGTACCGCATCCTGCCCCAGGTACCGCATCCCCCCCGGGCACCGCATCCCCCCGGGCACCGCATCCTGCCCCAGGTACCGCATCCCCCCGGGCACCGCATCCTGCCCCAGGTACCGCATCCCCCCGGGCACCGCATCCTGCCCCAGGTACCGCATCCCCCCGGGCACCGCATCCCCCCGGGCACCGCATCCTGCCCCAGGTACCGCATCCTGCCCCAGGTACCGC
Source organism: Pseudopodoces humilis (assembly GCF_049639895.1). Classification (NCBI taxonomy): domain Eukaryota; kingdom Metazoa; phylum Chordata; class Aves; order Passeriformes; family Paridae; genus Pseudopodoces; species Pseudopodoces humilis. The sequence goes on along the minus strand of NC_142208.1, from coordinate 35,954,708 downwards.
ATCCCCCCCGGGCACCGCATCCCCCCCGCCCCCCCCCCCCGTTAGTGCATCCCCCCGGGCACCGCATCCCCCGGCTCTCCCTGGCAGCTCGGTGCTACCCCCAAAGCGGAGCCTCCTTCTCCTCCCCTTGTGCCCACCGGGCCAGGCTGGCCCCGTCCCCCCGGGAACAGGAGCTGTCCCTTCCCCAAAGCTTCCAAACTCTGTCCAGCTCCTCCTCTGCAGAGGATCCCACGCTCCACTGTCCATCCTCAGAGCACCCTGGCCAACAGTCCAATTGTGATTTTAAAGTCAAAATGTTTAATTACCCCAATTACACTGAGATTTAAAAATAATGTTTATCCCAAATACTTCTGTCCTCACTTCACACATCCTCAGAAGTCTCGAACATATCTTATTGTATCCAATAGTTACACTATTCAATAAAACAGTCCCTCAAATGTAAACAGAATATGAACTGCATGCAGGGGGACAATATAACCAGCACAGCTCCATGTAGCCAGACTGGGACTGAGCTGTGCCAGGGCCCTCATTCCAGTCCCCAGCTCCTGCCCTTCTCCAGCCAGCCAGGAACAGCGGATAAATGTGTTCTTAACCTTTGCAAGGAAGTGGGAGCTCTGGGGTTGGAATTTGCACTTCAAAGCTGAAGCCAGTGCCATCCTCAGAGGACAGAATAGAGGAGCAGTGTGACACTTTGACACATAAATACTTTTGAAATCATACAATATGAAATGAAATGATTATTAACGTTCTGTGAGCTTGGCGAAGCTGAGGGAATATTGTTCTCAGTGATGTTATTAAACCTCAGACGGCATGTGTCACCCAAAGATAACAAAGTCCTGCTCCAAATACTTCAGAATGGCGAGGCAGATTTCAGCTGGCTGCAGAGAGCCAGTGGAGCCCCAGCAAGGTCACAGGACATGCCAAGAGTCCCGTCACCATCACACTGAGAGCCAGGCAGGGTGACGAGGAGTGCCCACAGCTCCAGCGTTGGTGTCACGGCAGTGGAACCTGGCCTTGTGCTGGGACAGAGCTCAGGCACGGCATTTCTCCCCAGGCTGTGCTGCCGCTCCCAAAGCTGCTGAAGAGCCCTCCCAGCAGCCCCAGATGGATAAACCCCAGACATGCCCTTCTCAGAGGGGCTGTGGGGAGCTGGTACCATGGCCCTGGGGTTGGGGCAGGTTACCACAGCGGCTGCTGCACGCCCTGTTGGGCAGCTCTCCTGCAGCCACTCCCTGTGCCTGTGGCTGCTGGGGACCCCTTCCAACAGGCCAGTTTTAGGTGTTGAGAGCTGTGCACAGCCCAACACGGGACAGAGTGGCTGATGCCACACAGCTGCTGTGGCCTGAGGGGATCGGAGCACGGCTGTGCCTGTGGGACCAGAGGGATGGAAGAGCTTCATCAGCCACCCCTGCTGGGAAAAGGGCTGCCCTGCCTTCCTTCCCAGGGTCGACAGGTTGGCTTTCAGTGCAGAACCAATTTCCTGAAGAACCCAAAAAAGGAGACTGACAGTTGACTTAAAATCTAATAAAGTTAGAAAAGCAAGGGGACAGATAGTTTAACAAGGAGCCATTTCTGATGGTTACTAGATAAGATTTAAAAAAATTGTTTCATCCTGACTTGACCTAAATGGAGTGGAAAATTACCATGACTACATTTATCTGAAATCATAAAGTGTGTTCTGATTAGAGCATGATAAAAAGGATGGTGTAAATTGATCCAAAGATAAAGAAAGGGCAGGGGAAATGAGATTAAGAAAAGAAGCAGACACTAAAAAGGCAGGATAATACAGCAAGTCTCTGAAGCTCTATTAAAAATAGCTGTAGGAACTGGAACATAAATAGTTTGGTGCTTCACTTTCTGGTGTTGGGCAGCGGCCCAGCCGCCGTGCTGGGGAGCACAAGTTATCACCTCGTTAATCCAAGGCCGGCAGCAGACTGCCAAATGAGAAGCAGGTCTAAACCCTGCCCAAGGACCGGGCCTGGGCTGGAGAGAACTGTCTGTCCATCTGTCTGCTGGAGCGGTGTCCATCTGTCTGCAGCAGTGTCCATCTGTGCATTCACAGCAGTGTCCACCGTGCCTGAGGTCCCTCCTGGCTGTGCTCATCTCTGGGACCTCCTGCCTCCTCTCCTCTGTGAAACCTGCAGCTGCTTAATAGGCTCCAGTCCCTATCAAATTACATGGGAATTGGTCAAAAGACTGGAAAACCAGTGCAGTGGGTCTGGAAAACAAAGCAAGCCAAGAAGAGCCTTTGGCTGAACTTCCCTTCCTAGAGAGACGGCACTTGCCTCTGGCAGAAACCTTTGTGGTCGTGGAAGCAAATTTACCTCTGATAAAAGCTGTGTTTCAATTTCCTAGAAGCTAGTTTAAAAACGTGAAATAAAGGCTGTGTGGGGACTCGGTGTGTGCAGCACTGCCACGACCACGAGGGACAGGCGAGGACACGAGAGGAGCCCGAGCTAGAGGGGCTCTGGGCTGGGGGGACGGGGCAGAGCCTGGCCCTGCCCAGCTGCAGTGCCCCCCAGACAGCCCCAAACTCTGCCCTGTGCAGGGTCCTGCCCTGGGCACCTGCTGAGACCAGCAGGCTGCTCCATGGACCTCCACCCTGAGGTGCCCAACCCTGCCAAGGAACAAGGCCCTGAGACTGGCAGTAAGTTGTCCTGAGATAAGATCTCTCCCCAAACCCATCCTGACAGTCCAGAACTGCTGCTGCTGCTGCTCGGTACCTGTGGTTTAGGAATGGATGAAGGGCTGAAAGCACCTTCCTTTTTAGCTGATTTTTTCTCTTCTGCCCAATGACTGGAATGTCCAGTCTCTCTCTCTGCAGAACAGGAAAACAGTTTATTTACCTGATTCCTGATGAGTCTGATCTCAATCAGTTTTTCCTGAGCACTGTAATCCCCAGCATCCTGTGCCCATGTTACCCCCCCAGCAAGGAACTCCCTCCTGGACCTTCCCTGGATAGCCAAGCATGGCTGGTTCATTTAGACGAGGCTCAGCAAAAGGCCTGTGTGGAAAAGTTTTCTCTTTCCATCTGGTGTAAACTTCCTTTTGCACTGTCTGTTTACATTAACGTAGATATATGTAAACCTTCCACCAGATTTCCTTCGAGGAGAAAGTCAAGGCAGAGAGTGAGAGGAAGCCCCGTTCCCTCCATGCATTCAGATGGTGCCAGCAGAGGTTACTGGTGTCCCCTCATGGCCCCAGCATCACAGACAGACACTTTCCTACAGGACTCCAGGAGCACCTCGGGGTTTTCCTTCTGTGCAAGAAACACCCTGGGATCCATGTCTGTTCTTGCCGTCCTGGCCAGTGCCACAAGTCCATGGCAACATTACAGTTCTCTCACTGGCGAGCTTCCTGCAGTGTCATTAACCAGGCACAGATAATTTAATATCCCTAGATTTGTTTTAATTAATGTCCAGCTACTCAGCTATTCCAAAGGGTGTCTGTGCTTTCCCCTCTCCAGCTGTGAATGCTCCATCCTTGAAAACAGGAGTGACACAGCTGATGGGGAGGGAGGGTGAGGAGGTTAGAGCTCAGTGCCAAAGCTGAGCCCACAGCCCTGTGCTGTCATCAGCCTCTTGCTGCCTGTTCTCTGAGATCCCCAGCAGAAGGGTTTGGGGATGATGTTTTGAGTGCTGGGTGATGTCCCTGGGGACTATCAGCCCTCTGCAGGATTCTCTTTTTTTGCTGGATTTAGGGGGATACAGGATGAGGGTTCACTTTCTCCTTACACAGGTGCCAACTAAACAAACAAGGCAGGTATTTTGTGTTGCTGTGGCAGCAAATTTGTCTTTGCTGATCAGGAGCAGAAAGAAACCTGGGAGGATGGCAATAAAGCTGAGTCTGGGTCCTAAATTCAATGTTATGAAAAAGAGCTCTGTGCCATGCCTGGGAAGTGATCCCAGGCAGGCAGAGGGTGCCCAGCTCCCAGCAGCTTGGCAAAGAAATCAGCCCTTGCTGGGGAAACTCATTCTCTTGGGAACTAGTGGATCCAAGATCAATAGAGATGGCAAAAACAACATCCAGCTATTCTCCGGTCTCATCTGAAGTCTATTTTCATTCATGTGAGTCTGCCATTGCTACCATGGTGACCAACTTAGAAATTAATTATATAAAGACGTTAACAACATATTTAAATAGGAACATTTCAACCCACGGTTCTGGCAAAAAGATCCACGTACTCCTGGATTGTGCCCCTCCCACCTTCCCCTGAGTCCTTGGATACGCCGTTTCCTTCCCGCACTTACCTCTGCACTGATGTTAACAAATATAACTATTTATCTTCTGCATTTTTAATTTTACCTTTTTAATTCTGACTTACAGAAACCAGAAATTCTTTAAACAATTGTGTTCTGTCCAAGCCCAGTGTTGCTGTGAGCCATCCTGATGTGGTACACGAGGTGTGGGTTTGAATTGGTGCCTCACACAAAGGAAGCCCCAGAGAGGTGCCCGGCAGGGCTCGGGCTGGCTGTGACACACACTGGGCTCCTGCCTCGGTTTCTTTGGGGTTTTCCACAGGACATGGGCCAGAAAATGTACCAGCAGAACCAAAATATTCTGTTCTTCAGTTATTCAAAAATATTCATCTGCTCCATGGCTGTGGGAGGGAAGAGAGCCTTACAGAGGCTGCCTTGCTCCTCAGCCAGGTGGGCAGCCCCTTTCCCAGGGGGACACAGCAGCTCAGCCCTGCTTGTTCTCCTCGTGTGACTGTTCTCCAGGCAATGAGGCTTTTCACCTCCACACCTGCTGTGAGCGAGCTCTGCTGCTTTCTCTTGTCTCCCCTTCCCAGGTATGCTTTCATCTGTGTCTAATGTAGCTCCTGTGCCCTTCCATCACACACAGCCTTTGATGTTGGGCTGTCATGGAGATTATTTTTGTGCTCTTTTCTGCAACTACATTACCATTGACTCATGTTGTTTCTTTTTCCTGTGTGTTTTTTTAATGCATGAGCATATATCTACCCCTACCACATTCTCTTCTGTTCAGCTTTGTGTTCTCTCAGGAGGTGGCAACAAGCACGAGGGGAGTGTTGGGAAATCTGGCTTTTCAGAGCACCCAGTGAAGTGAATGCAAACCAAAGGTGTTGCAGAGGACGTGTGCCTGTTTTGTGATTTGGGATTTGGGATTTGTGGAGGGAAGGACTCACCTCTGGGATGCAGGCCTGAGCTTTCCCACTGTACAAGCTCCTTTGTTTTGGCACTCTCAGGGCTGGTTGACTTGCCTCTGCATCCAGCTGCTGCTCAGCTGCTGGAGTATTTTCCTTCAAAGAGCTACTGGGAAAGAGGCCCAAAAAAACTTTGCAGAGATGCCTGCATTACTTCTGCTGGAAGGGATGCTAAACAGAGTGGTGTGGCAGATGCCTTTCCCCAGAGAGCTGCTGGTGATTGCTAAAGCCGTGGCTGATGTCTGGGTGCTGTGGCTGGGTGCTGTCAGGGATAACCAGCCCTCCCACCATTTGTTGTTGAGGGACTCATTTTCAGAGTTATCACCCATGCAAACAGGAAATAACAACAGAAGCAAACAAAAACCAATAGCAAGAGGACTCAATATACTTACAGAAAGAAGGTGACCTCTCCATAGATGGAGTTTGCTGGATCAGCTGAGAGGTGCCTGCTGTATTTCACACACAGCACTTCCCAAGAGATGTGCTAAAGCTGCTGGAAGGTAGCAAATCCTCACAGCCATTTATTCACAACCACCTGTGTAAAGGGTTAATCTGCTCTTCCAGCACAGCCTTCCTGGGAGAGGAACACAGTGAACGCAGGGGAACTGTAAAGGGTGCAAGGAGATAATGAGGCTGAAAGAGAGCAGAAAAAATGCAGCTCAAATCAGCTCTTCAGTGCACCTTCACCTTTCAGAGGGATGCCATCCCAGGTGCTGTTCTGTACTTGCAAGAGGAAATGGTTCACCTCTCAAATCCCTAAAACTGATTAAAAAATCTCCATTAATGATCAGCTGGTTCAAGAATGAGCAAGGCCCAATCCTGACTCTACAGACAGGGTTTTACATTGTCTGCTGTGCCTGAAGCTATAGGAAGAGAGGCCTGATGTAGGTGACAGGAGGAAACATCAATCTTGTCCCTTTGGAGCAGAGATCCTGTGAGGGTGGGGAGCACAGGGTGACCCGTAAGTGCAAGCATCTTCTCAGGTGAGAAACACTTGGGTACTGAAGATATCAGGTGTTTAAAGGACAGAAAGATGGGTTCAGCAAGCTAAATCCATCATGTCTCTGATTTGGTGGCTTTAGAGAATGTATAAAACAGGAAGAGGATAAAATGAATGTACAAAAGATGAGCACAGAGCAGCATCAAATAAATAAGAACTATTGGCCTGAATAAATAAAAGCCTGAAACTCAGCTCAAGGCCGGTTCTTGGACTTCCTGGGAGGGGTGGATGTTCCAAATCCACTGATGCCTGAGGAGGGGGAGTATCCCCACTGCTGTGTCCTGCTGGAACGCTGTTGGGGTGCCACTGGCAGGGCAGGGTCAGCCCCTGAGCTCCTCTGGCAGATGGCAGGAATATTTCCCCATGGGAGAACTTTCCCCAGTGGCTGGAGTGAGACAGGAGGGGTGCTGCTGCTGCATCCCAAAGCCTGGCCCCAAGCCATGAGAAGAGCTCACCCTTGGGAGAACATTGTCCCTCAGTGTGGGGAGCAGAACAGCACAGCAGACAGAAACCCCTGGTGAGCCAGAGCAGGGGTTTGAGAGCAGCTTATGACAGGTGACACCTGAGAGCTGCTCAGCTCTGCATCTACAGCAAGGCTGTGGTCACATCCATGTTCCTCCAGGGCCAGCAGCCCAGCCTGGCACTGCCCCTGGCACGGGAGCAGGAGCGGCACCGAGTCCTCAGCGAGTCCCTGGCCAGGGCTCCTTGTGCTCAGCTGGGGCCTGAAAACGGATCTGAAGGGTTTCATCTGCAAACCTTTAACAAAGATCACGCTGACATGCAAACAGGAGAATGGCAAAACAATACGTGACAGCCAGCTTGCTTCTCTTCTTTGGAAAACTCAGATGTTTTCTTGTCACAAAGCTGCTCATTCTTCCTCTTAACATAAACATCGTAATAAGAATAAAATTATTCCCTTTTATAAAATCCTGTGTGTTGGTGGTTAAGCAAAATTAACATTTTGTAAAGCAAAAGAGAAAGGCAGCTCTCTGACAAATTCTGTGAGCAAAGAAATGGTTGTTTTATGTTCTGAACAAATTAATTTCACTTTCCTTGGATGCTGACCCAGATGCAAAGCTGTGTCCTGGGGCACCCAGGAGGGAAATGGTTAAGAGAGTGAGCAAGAGTCTCAGCCCTCCCTGACCCTCCCTCTGGGGTGTGAGCCCTAGAGAAGGGATGTTTTAGTAATGCTCAAACCTTGTGCCTTCACACAGCTTCACAGAAGGCAGATAAACATCCTGTGCTTGTCTGTGCTGCTATTTGTGAGCAGCCTGGGCTGGTGGAAGGTGTCCCTGCCCATGGAGGGGTGGAACCAGATGAGCCTTAAGGGCACTTCAAACCCAAATTCTGAGAATCTGTGATTCTGTAAATTATTAATCCCACATAAATTACAGTAATTAGGTGTTATCACTCACATCAACAGTGTGACTGAATTTTGTGGGACTGTCAGCATAGTCAAAGTCTGTCAGTGTCAATTTTAGCTTCAGAGTAATATTCATATTAGTGGACTCCAAGAAACAGAATGGAACTTCTCTATTTGGTAAAAGTGGGGAGACGAAATTAAATTGGAATTATTGTCCTCTCTTGCTGGAGACTTTTTCTTTTAAACTGGAAAAGTGCCTATACTGTAGGCCCTGAGCAGCAGTAAGGAATCTCCTGTTGAGATAAATGGGAATTACGTTTTTGGCATCCGTTCCCGAGTTGCTCAATGAATTCCATTGCATTTTACGGCAAAGACTGTTCTTCAGCACAAGCCCTTCCTGTTCCAGACCTTGGAGTTGGGAATGTGCAGATTAAGGCATTATTTTGACTACAATCTAAAGACCTTGTAGAAAAGTTGAAAAAATTCCAAGGTGCTGCCAGTGGTTTTTCTGGGGACAAGATTAATATTTGCTGGATTTGCCGTATCCTTTAAACTGCTGCTTTCCTCCTCCTTTCAGTAAATAAATCTGCCTATTAGTTAAACAAACTGACTGTGATAGAAACCAAACACAAGAAATGTATTAACAATAATCTGCTGTTCCTAAAATAGAAAGGCAATAGTGAAGAGAGCCCTTGGGTTCCGGCTCATGCGGGGCACTGCTTGCTCCGGTGCTCCTGCTCTGAGCTCCTGGAGGAGACAAACGTGGGCTGTGGCTCCTGCTCTGAGCTCCTGGAGGAGACAAACGTGGGCTGTGGCTCCTGCTCTGAGCTCCTGGAGGAGACAAACGTGGGCTGTGGCTCCTGCTCTGAGCTCCTGGAGGAGACAAACGTGGGCTGTGGCAAACCCCAAAAGCTGCAGAGGTTCCTGCAGGCTGGAGTGTGATGTGACGGCCACGTCACGCTGCCGTGCTCGGTGACAGGGGACGGGCAGTGCCACCCCCTGCACTGCTCACTGCTGACCCGACACACGCAGCAGCAGGAGGGGAGAGGGAAGGGGTGTAGCAGGTGATCCTGATCTTACCTCTCAGCGTCTCTTCCCCTCTCTCGGTGAGCTGTGTGACGTGGTGGGCTGACACGTGCCATTGCCAACGAGTTGTTCCACCATGGGAACCTCATCCATGGCATTTCTGACATGGGGCAGCTGGCACTGCCACCTGGCCGCCGGTGGCTGGCTGAGAATTAATCCCAGAATCACAGACTGGTTTGAGTTGGAAGGGACTTCAAAGTTCATCTCATTCCAACCCCGTCATGGGCAGGGACACCTTCCACTAGACCAGGTTTCTCCAAGCCCTGTCCAACCTGGCCTTGGACACTGTTCCTGGTGAATGCGCCACCATCAGCGTCAGAATTTTTTCTTAAGAAAAATGAAAGCTTTTTTTATTAAAAAGCACAGACTGTTGCCCAGAAACAAGCAGGAAAATCTGGTGTGCAGTTTTTGAAACGGGCATCTGCTCAGCAGAGATGATCTGCCTCTGTGTGCCATTTGAAGCACGTGAGGTCGGGGCACTTTGTGGTGGCTTTGTTGTGTGCTGAGGAGGATGTGCCAGCCACTGCAGGGTAAAGTCAGGCAGCAGCCAGACATCCTTTTTCACCCTCAATTCCCAACAAGCAGAAGCAGTAAATTGTGGGAAGCCTTTGGGGGCCCCTCCTGCCCTCCCTGCACTGGGAGCAGGTGTTTTGGGGCTGTCAGAGCAGCGTGCCACACAGCCTGTCCCTGCCTGCCCCAAACCCACTGTTGGCTCCATCAGGATTGCAATAACATGGTTTGTCCTGATTTTTACTGCACGCTTGGGATTGTAGGACCTTGCTCTGGAGCATCCAGAGGACACTTCCTTTGTCCTCCAGGACCTTGCTGCATGCTGTGGCTGCTGTCTTGGCCAAGGTGCTCCTTCCATCACCCTCCTCTCTGGGATACAGGGAGCTCCCAGCAGTCTCCCTTCAGCTGTTGGGGCTGAATAATCCATTAATATTTAGCGATGTGTAGAAAAAACCCTGAAGCCCACAAGGACCACGGATGCCTCATCCCACTCCTTTCCCAACATTTAAATCAGATTCAGCCTCTCCTCAGGCTGGCAGGAGCTCATTTCTTGTCAGAAGGGCAGCACCTGTCCTGTGTGGGACCACGGGCCCAGAACTGGTTCTGGCCTTTTTTGGAAGAGCCGGGCCGGGCCGGTGCGGCGCCGTGGCTTTGGGCACTGCGGCTGAGGGAGGGCTCCTCCGGCCCACATTCCTTGCTAATTTTAACCAGCTCCCTCGAGAACGGCCTGGAGAAGTATGGTCTTGATTTATTAGTCTTCTCCTTCTGAAAACTTTGTTCTAGTGTCTTGGGGCAGAGGTAAAACCAGACTGGGATTCTCAGTCTGGATCCTGACAGATGTTTGTCTGCATCACCAAGTACTGTGAGGTTTTTTCAGCAGCAGCAGTTTTTCCTGCTAAGGCGTCTGGGGAGCAGGATTGGAGCAGAGCTGGGGGAGGATGTGGGGCAGGACAGGCCTCTGGCCTGGCCACGGCTGGTGCTGCCCTGCAGATGCCATTGTCCCAGCCCTGGCTGGGCAGTGCAAGGCTCAGCGGGGCTGCTGCCCATCTTCCCTCCCTGCTGTGTCCCCTCTGTGTCCCCTCTGCCCTCAGCACCCCGGGAGCAGAGGAGCCGTGGCAGCTGGGACAGGAGGGGAACTGCTCACTGCCCAGCAGGGCTGGCCTCGCCAGGATGGCCACTGGCCTGGCAGGAAAGGGCAGGGCAGCTCAAAGTCCCAGCCACAGGATGGATCGTGACCAGAAACCACATGGCTGCTGAGGCTGAGGAGCCAACCACAGGAGCCACAGCTGGCCTCGAGCACCCACAGGTGTCAGAGAGGGACAGGGGACAGGACATGCAACCTCCTGCAGCAAAGAGAACAAACCCAGTCTGCTTAACCTGCAGCAAGAAAGATTGGGTTCAGACACAAGGAAACTCAGGGGAAGTTCGGCTGATGGCAGTGCCAACTTTCTAGGGACTCTTTTGGTATTGATCTTTTGGATATTCCCAAGTGCAGGTTCAACAAGCACGTGCCAGGTAAAACCCTCAGAGCTGGTCCTGGCCTGGGAGGGAAGCACAGCCTGGGACACCAAGGCATTTCTGCACCCTGCAGCAGCAGCAGGAGCCCCCCAGAGCCCCCAGTGCCACGCAGGGTTACCCCAGCGCTGGCAGAGCTGGGATTCCTGGAAAAGTTCCCCTACTTCACTATTGAAGCACTGCCTCAGTACCTCAGTGTAAAGTCAGGGTGTTTCAATCCCAGTCTGCACCAGTAACCAAATCAGCACGAATCCACAAGTTGGGTATTTGTGTAGAGAATATTCCAAAGGGAAATACTGAATGTTTTCTTCTAGCCAATTTCACCTGCTTGTTTCCCATTTGGATTTTGTGTGTGCATGCACTCACATCCATTGCCAAAATGAGGCTGTGCTCCTGGAGAACGGGCAGGAAAGTGCTGGTTATGCTTTTTATTTTCTTTTCTTGTTATTAATGCAGAGGAAAAGATGCTCTGTGCTTCCTCTTGGCTGCCCCAGCTCGTGGGGAAGGTGCCTGGGGCTCTGGCTCTCGGTGCCAGCGGGTCCAGCCGGAGCTGTGCTCACAGCAGCAACCTCCCAAAACCCAGAGGGAACAGCTCTGGCCTCCGTACTCTTACAGAACAGATCATTTCTCTAAGGTGTTTTGTACTTAAGACTGAAGAATTAAGCAATGCCTACAGTTTAAGGAGGTTTTGTTTGTTTGTTTGAGATTTTCCTGTCCGGCTGCCAGGAGTTTCTGGCTCAGCCTTCAAACAAATTAACTCTGCTATGACCAACCAATTTAAATAAACACTGGTTGAAATCTGAGGCTTGAAGCAGTGGGGAAAGTGGGTCTGGCAACGCTGCAGACGTTGTTAGCTGGGCGGTGAGGCCTGAGCCCTGCCCGAGCACGGCCCTCGCCACGCGTCCTGCGTGAGCGGGGCTGAGGACAGGACACGGAGCAGCACCGGCCCCAGCAGCCGCTGCTGTCCTTTCCTTGCTGCTGTCCTTTCCTTGCTGCTGTCCTTTCCTTGCTGCTGCTGCTGCTTCCATTCCTGGCAGTCACCTGCAGTGTCTCCAGCTGGGCTGTGCTCTGAGGCTGCTCCACAGCTGCCCTCGGCTCCAGGCCTCGTGTCTCGGGTTCCAGCGGCAGCGCGGCGCGAAGGCAGCTCCTCTCAGCCCACCTGGGCTTCTTCCAGCCCACACAGTGACCCCCGCCCCGTGCTCCTGACAGCTCTAATTAAATCACAGGAGCTGGAAAACAGAAATTAATAGAAAAGGAAAATCCTCATTAGCCTTCACTGTCACTGGCAATGTTGCTGCTGATCCCTCTGGAGACTGAATTTTGAGCCACACAAGGAAGAGGTTGAGGAGGGGTCTAAAACACGGCAGCATGGCAACCCCTGGCACTGGCCAAAGCCCTGCTGCAGCCTGCCAGGACAGCAGTGCTCCTGCCAGGACAGCAGTGCTCCTGCCAGGACAGCAGTGCTCCTGCCCCCCCCTCTTTGTGCCTCTCCCTCTTCTTCTCCCACCAAACTCGAGTGCTGCTGGCCCTGCTGACGCTGTCCAGAGCTCTCACACTGCCTGCACACACAGTCCCCATCACCTGCTGTGTTTTCTGGGGCTTTGTTTCACTGTGCACCAGGGCTCTCTATGGGAACACCTTTATTCCAGCTCCTGTTCCCCATTCCTTCTGCTAGGCTGTATGGTCATGGTTAATATCCAACCCCACTGAGTTTATGAGCCCTGGGCTCCAAGGAAACTCTCCATACAGGAAACAAGTTCCTGTCACCATTCCATGAAAAATGGGTTTTAATTCTTAAAGTACCCTCAAATCCAGCTCAGGTTTTTGCACTTTTTCAGCCACATTTAATACTTTTGAGAAGTAATTTCAGTTTTCTTAAGGAACTTCCGTTATCATGAAAGCTTTACACAGGAATAAGGTTTGTGGAAAAGGCTGGCTGAGATACCTTTAGGGCTGTACCCCCTGACAGACTGACACCCTGACAGACTGACACCCTGACAGACTGACACCCTGACAGCCCCAGTGCCTGGTCTGGAGCCCAGAACAACCTGAACAGAACAGAACTGGAGCCCAGAACAACCCAGAACAACCCTGAGCAGCCTCTCAACAGAGTTACTCCCCAAATCACACCGTGTGTCTCTTTACATAACAGGCTTTTATCTCATGGTCCAAATCTCCTCAAAACAGAAAAAAGAAAAAAAAAAAAATAAAGTAGTACGGGGTAACAACAGGAGATGAGGAAAATAGATTTAGGGAGACAAGAAGTTTAACTGGTTGGTGTCCATATCAGCCTGTTAAACTGCTCTTGCAGTTCTCAGCAGCATCAGCCTCTGGGACTATAAATTAGAATTCCTAATATTTTCTGATTTGCTACAGCCCTAATGCTTTAATCCACCTTGTTTTCTCTTCCAGACACTTCTCTCCAATCTCATTGTTGCCTGATTAGAAGAAGTTGAAAATAATCAAACAGCCAGGGAAGAGGGAGAAAGAACATCCTAGTGAGAGGTGTTTTTAGAAAATGGGATTACATTTGAAAAAAGAGGCCACATGCTTTACGGAAGTAACTGTCCCATGAGTTACAGCAGCCGAAAATGGATTTACTTTTCTCAGTATAAATTGATGCTGTTTCTTCCCAACATGCGTCATCATTTCCTGTTATTTTGAAGATGGAACAAGGCAACTGAAAAAATTAATGCACTACATATCCATATCTTCATTTTTAGGACTTAAAGATTGCTTTCAATATAGCTAACTTAGGGCAAATATTTAAAAAAGACATTTAAAAAAAATAATAGTGAAAATGCTTTTTTCTTTGGTGGTGTTTTCGGTTGGTTGAAGTCCCTCCAAGGCATCCTGTGGGAGAGCAGCAGTGGCTGGCTGGCTGTGGGGAGCACGGTGACAGCCAGGGACAGGGGCAGTCAGGAGGGGCTGGACCAGCTGCTCCCAGCTCTCTCCTTTAGACCTTCAGTTCCCCCACCCGCCCTACAAACACCCAGCCATGCTGAATAAACTGTGAAAGGACTTCCCCACCATCCCAGTGAGCCTGCAGCACAGGCAGGATGGGAACCAGGACCCTCAGGCTGTGTCTGAGCTCATGGGATTGTGTCACCTCTGCAGGCACCTCCCAGGGTTTCTCTGTGTCTCCTCCATCCTTTCCTCCCTCCCTGCACAATTTCCTTCATTTCAGATGTAGGATTCTTAGTCTGGGAATGCTTAATGTGAGTCAAACTTGGCACCCTGGTGTCTGGAGAGTGCTGGGTGCCGGAGCTGGGTTCAGGGTGCCAGAGCTGCGTGCCAGTGCTGGGTGCTGGGTTCAGGGTACCAGTGATAGGTTCAGGGTACCAGTGATAGGTTCAGGGTACCAGTGATAGGTTCAGGGTACCAGTTCTGGGCTCAGGGTACCAGTGCCAGGTTCAGGGTGCCAGTGCTGGGTGCCAGTGCTGGGTTCAGGGTGCTAGTGCTGGGTACCAGAGCTGAATTCGGGGTGCCAGTTCTGGGTTCAGGGTACCAGTGCCAGGTTCAGGGTGCCAGTTCTGGGTTCAGGGTAGCAGTGCTGGGTTCAGGGTGCCAATGCTGGGTGCCAGGTCCAGGGCTGTGCCACTGAGAGCCAGTGAGAGCTGCAGGAATGCCACAGCCGTGGCACAGTCCTGGCAGAGCCGGGCTCGGTGGGTGCCAGCTGCCCCCTGCACTGCTGCTGTCCACTGACAATCTTACCTTGTGGCTGGTACATTATTTATGAGTGATGCCCTTTGTTGTTCAGCAGCAGGCCCTGCAGAAGCTGGCAATTGGACACCCCTTGTGTCAACTGGAGCTTGTGTCCTCCTCTCCAGGTAGAAAAATCAATCAGAGGTTTTCAGTGTGCAGTAAATGTCAATTGTGCAAACATTACAGACCCAGAAACATCTGTAACTATGGAAACTTCAGAGGCAATACTCATTTTGAGAATAAATTATGACAAGAAGCTTTTTATGGCTGTTTTTAAAGAATAAACATAAATTAAAACAAGTGGATTTCATAGGCACTAGTTAATTTCACTTTTTAACCTTTAGTGCTATAGCTTTTCAAGACATGTTTATCAATATTGATGTAGAGAAAATGGTATTTTGTCCATGTTTGCATCCTAAGAATTGGCATCACTATTTGTATCGCTTCAAAATATTCTGTTAAGACAATCTCCACTGTATTTCAAAGGGAATAACACTTTTTAGAGACCTAATGGCCCACCCTTAGAGTTTATGGTGTTTTTTATACGTTTTTTGCTACATTTTACAGTTACCAAAATAAATCATCAAGTGTGTGAAAGGAAGCCTCGGTCACACCTTTCTTGGAGTCGCTGGGACACTGCAGGGTACGAGCACAAGGCCTGTCCCCAGGCACAGATTTGGGGAGAAATCTGGGACTTGTTCCTCTGCACTCGCTGTCTGCTCACAGCCGGTGTGAGGTGTCAGGACTGAGTCAGGGTGGGAATGAATGATTCCCCCCTCTCTTCTCCCCTTTACGATTTGCACACCCCTGACGCATAGAAGGTAAATCCTTGCAGATAAGATTTGCTGTTACTTTCAACAAAGAGGAAAAGCCTAATCACTGGAGGTTTTACTATAAAGCTGAACTGCTCTGCCTGGCAATTTATTGCCCATTCTTTGTTTGTGGTATATAAACCCCTCATGGTTTGTCCTGAGCTGTTGGTGTGGCTGAGAGTGCCTGGAGCAGCGCTGTGAACATCCTATGGCAGAGTCACCCTGCCAGGCTGCAGCTCTTGCTGCTCCTCTTCTGCCTGGCAGCCCAGCAGTGTCTGCTCTTCATCGAAGAAATCCCTCGGAGATAAAACCCGGATGCAGTTCTGTTCGATAAATAAAAGCTTGAGGACATGCTGAGATAACAATTTTTCCTGTGTCCATGGGTGTGTGTGCTGGGGAGGGCAAAGGGTTGTGCTCTGTTTGCAAAGACATCTCTCAGCATCCTCTCACCAGCTCTGTCCACCAAAAGGATGGGACTCCTGGCTCCTTCTCTGCTCAAGGGTGGAATCAGACCTTCCATCGGTTCAGGGAGATTTACTGTGGAATCACACCTTCCATAGGTTCAGGGAGATTTACTGTGGAATCACACCTTCCATAGGTTCAGGGAGATTTACTAAGTCCCCACTTGCCATAGGGAGGAAGCAACACAAAAAGAGGCTAAAAATCACAGTGTCCTCGGGGTTTAGAGGGACACGGAGGGACAGGGTAGTGGTCAGAGGGGAGGTGGCAGGGCAGCGGTGGCCAGCCCTGGCTGGCACAGGCCAGTGGGGCCGGGCAGCGAGCAGGGACCGAGCACAGCCCGGGGACAGAGCAGGGAGCAGCCCGGGCACCGAGCACAGCCCGGGGACAGAGCACTGAGCACCGAGCACAGCCCGAGCACAGAGCAGGGAGCAGCCCGGGGACCGAGCACCGAGCAGGGACCGAGCAGGGACCGAGCACAGCCCGGGGACAGAGCAGGGAGCAGCCCGGGGACAGAGCACCGAGCAGGGACCGGGGACAGAGCAGGGACCGAGCACCGAGCAGGGACAGAGCAGGGACCGAGCACAGCCCGGGGACAGAGCAGGGACCGAGCACAGCCCGGGGACAGAGCAGGGACCGAGCACAGCCCAGGGACAGAGCAGGGAGCAGCCCGGGGACAGAGCAGGGACCGAGCACAGCCCAGGGACAGAGCAGGGACCGAGCACAGCCCGGGGACAGAGCAGGGACCGAGCACAGCCCGGGGACAGAGCAGGGACCGAGCAGGGACCGGGGACAGAGCAGGGACCGAGCAGGGACCGGGGACAGAGCAGGGACCGAGCAGCCCGGGCACCGCGGGCTCCCGCAGCCCTCCGGGCAGCGGCCCTGCAGCGAGCACAGCCCGGCTGTTCCCTCGGCTGTGTTTGTGTTCCTCCTCCAGGAGCCTTTGGCAGCCAGGGAATGGAGCTCTGCGATGCCGGGAGGGCTGCGGCTGCCGGGGCTCGGACTCCCTCTGCCTGTGGAACCACAAACGGGCTCTGCTCTGCCTGTGGAACCACAAACGGGCTCTGCCTGTGGAACCACAAACGGGCTCTGCCTGTGGAACCACAAACGGGCTCTGCCTGTGGAACCACAAACGGGCTCTGCTCTGCCTGTGGAACCACAAACGGGCTCTGCCTGTGGAACCACAAATGGGCTCTGCCTGTGGAATCACAAACGGGCTCTGCTCTGCCTGTGGAACCACAAACGGGCTCTCGGCAGAGCTCCCTCGGTGCCTGACCCCTGCAGAACCCTGCACACTCGGAACTGTTCCTGAAACCAATTCCCGAAACCAAAGCGCCGCTGTCTGCCAGAGCCCCGGCTCGCACCACTCCAACATTATTGTGAGCGTCCTCCAGGATTTGGGACACGTTACACCAGGAGCAAAACTGCTCCTAACATGGCCTCAAATCGAATGTGCGAGCAGGATGTGTGGGCGACTGTAGCAGAAATGCTCAGCACGGTCACAGGGGTAGGGATGGCACAGCCAGCAGACAAAAGGACGTGTGACAGCATCAGTGCGTGGCACGGAGCCCCTGGCTGGGGCACAGGACAGAAAGCTGTGCCGGCAGGCCTGCTGCCTTGGGATAAAACACAGCATTCTGGAGGCCACACTAAAAAACAGTTTATGGCTTTGTGACCCTGTGATCACTGCGAGCACTCCAGCTCCTTCCCAGTCAGCGATTCCCTGGCATTTCACTGCCCGTGCAGCAATGGCTCGGGATCCAGCTCGGGATCCAGCTCAGGATCCAGCTCCAGATCCAGCTCGGGATCCAGCTTGGGATCCAGCTCAGGATCCAGCTCCAGATCCAGCTCGGGATCCAGCTCAGGATCCAGCTCCAGATCCAGCTCGGGATCCAGCTCGGGATCCAGCTCGGGATCCAGCTCAGGATCCAGCTCCAGATCCAGCTCGGGATCCAGCTTGGGATCCAGCTCAGGATCCAGCTCCAGATCCAGCTCGGGATCCAGCTCGGGATCCAGCTCAGGATCCAGCTCCAGATCCAGCTCGGGATCCAGCTCAGGATCCAGCTCCAGATCCAGCTCGGGATCCAGCTCAGGATCCAGCTCCAGATCCAGCTCGGGATCCTGCTCAGGATCCAGCTCAGGATCCAGCTCCAGATCCAGCTCGGGATCCAGCTCAGGATCCAGCTCCAGATCCAGCTCAGGATCCAGCTCCAGATCCAGCTCAGGATCCAGCACCAGATCCAGCTCCAGATCCAGCTCGGGATCCTGCTCAGGATCCAGCTCCAGATCCAGCTCGAGATACAGCTTGGGATCCAGCTTGGGATCCATCTTGGGACCTGGCTCAGGATCCAGCTCCAGATCCAGCTCGGGATCCAGCTCGGGATCCTGCTCAGGATCTGGCTCAGGATACAGTTCAGGATCCTGCTCAGGATCCAGCTCAGGATCCAGCTCAGGATCCAGTTCAGGATCCAGCTCAGGATCCAGTTTGGGATCCAGCTCAGGATCCAGTTTGGGATCCAGTTCAGGATCCAGCTCAGGATCCAGTTCAGGATCCAGTTCAGGATTGTTTCAGCTGCTGCCTCCTTCCCAGCACATCACCCACCCCATGTCTGAAACTGCAGACCCCACTCAGGGTAAGAGCTTCTCCCCAAGAGTTACACGAAGGGATTAGAGCCCCACACGCTGCTCAGGGGATCAGCAGAATACACTGAGGATTAGAAGCACCAGTTGGATATTTCAGCATTAAGCCTGCTTTTAGCTCCCTCTCGCTGTGTCCTGTTATCCTGGCCAAGCAGGTACCAATCCCACTCCCTCAGACAAACACCTCCTTTGGGGCTGAAGGACAGACAGAATTTCCGGGTCTTTTCTAAATCTAGGTCTTCCATAGAGGCTGCCATGTACCAAGCCCTCAAATAAAAGCCAGGAAGGCACTTTTCAGAATGAAAGGGATGTTTCCACTGCAAATTGCACAACCAATACAGCTGTAAAATACAAAATCTAATTTTAAAGTATCTTAGTAAAATCAGGCAAATTACAGCTGATTGTTTACAGAATGCCTCCAAACAATGCAGTTCCACTCAAGCTGATGGGCAGCTTCAGGAAATCAATCTCCTGGCTTGGCTGCTTGCTGCCAGCATCCTCCTGCCTCCAGCACACGCCTGTCCCAAACCTGCACTGAGATGTCTGGGTGTGAGAGCGGGCAGAGCAGCAGTCCCTTTCCACAGGGGGCTGCTGACACCCCAGTGTGGGGCTGGGGTCCCACAGAGCTGGGCTGGGAGCCCCTGGAGCCGTCCAGCAGCGATGCTGAGCCAGAGCTCTTCAATTCCCTCCTGTTCTCCCACAGAGCAGCCTCTGCCAGGGGCTCCTGCTGCTCCATCCCTTTTCAGCCCAGCTGCCCTTTGCTGTGGTCTCACCAGCCACCCAACTCTGGAGAACTGGAGTAAAACACCAGCCAGGATTTCTTTTATTCTCCTCCTTGGCCAGTCAAACTGGACGTGGATCCAAGCAGCCCGGGCTTACACCCACAGGAAGGTTTGGCCCTGGCTCCCCACAGAGTGCAGCCAGAGTTAATAATGCTCATTCCCCAGTGCTGAGTTAATCCATGCTGTCAGCTGCTTTTGCAGCATTTACACGGTAGAGATTATGTTACAGAATAGCTGCTTATCAGAAAGGGCTCTGGCAGCACTCATTGCTGAAGCTGCCCCCAGAGCAGAGTGACTGCATGGCCCCACCAGCTCCTGCTGAGAAAAAGGCTGGGTTTTAAACAGGGTCACTGAATGGGCCAAGGAGAGGCACATCACTGACACCTGCAGCATTCTGTTCCCCAGTGACACAGCCTGTTTCACCTCCTCGTGTGGCTCGTGCCCTTTTGCACACACCTCACCTGAGAAGGTGCCAACAGTGCCAGAGCTGAGCATAAAACCACACTGAGCTCACAGGACCGAGTATTTCTGTCAGGCCTTCCAAATTACACTCCTCCACATCTACTGCCCATCTCCAGCCTGACCTCCAGGCTCACTCCCCTACACACAAATGGATAGAGAGGCACTGGAAAGGGGAGCTGCAGGCTTGATGGACCAGCTGCAGAGCTGGAGGAGGAGCCCAGGGCTGACATGATCCCAAACGTGTGGCCAAAGGAGGGCAGCGGAGCTGGAGAAGGGTGTGGGGCACAAATCTGCTGAAGAGAGGGTGAGGGAACTTGGGGGGCTCAGGCTGGAGCAAAGGAGGCTCAGGGGGAATTTCTGGCTCTGCACAAGTCCCTGGCAGGAGGGGACAGCCGGGGGGATTTGGGATCTGCTCCCAGGAACAGGGACAGGAGGAGAGGGAACGGGCTCAGGCTGGGCCAGGGGACATTTAGGTTGGTTATTAGGGAAAATTCCTTCATGGAAAGGGCTGTCAAGGCCAGGATGGACAGAGCTCAGAGCAATCTGCTCTAGTGTAAGGTGTGCCTGCCTGTGACAGGGGTTTGGAACTAGGTGGGCTTTAAGGTCCTTTCCAACCCAGACCATTCTGGAATCCCACAGAATCCTTGAATGAAATGAGTTTAAGACAATCAATCCCCTGGGAGCCCTTTCTGTGGCTTCAGGTGCTTCACTCAACACAGGGTGAGCTGTGGCAGTGATCCCCTGAGCTGTTCTCTGTGACACTGCAATTCCACCTTCTGTGAACTGCACTGCCATGGCTTTCAAATAAAGGAGCCTTGAAAAATAAACCTGGAATGCTGCTCTAGTGGTGTTTTAAAACATAATAAATTTCCAAAGAGAAAACTTGGCAGAGGGGAGGTAAAAAGGGAATTTTTTTTGGCAGTTACACTGCAGCCAATTTAAATTAGGTAACTGAGTATCTGTAAATTGTCTAATTAGGTCAACTTTCATTGCAACCTTGTCCTGAAATGCCCCAGCAATAAGCTTTCTTCAGAGAATGTGTCGTTTACACCCCTTGAACCCACACACTACTTGAAAATGGTAATGATCCACTTAATCCTCATAACTGACTTAGGTTTTCCAGAAAACACTGTGACTTCAAACAAATACATTTCTCAGGAATGTCTCTGTCTATGGAAGGATTTGTCCTGAAAACCATAAAATCTCTGTAACTGAGCTCTGCAATATGGTTGCATAATGATATAAATGGTGGCTTCAAAAGGGCAGTCATGTTTGCTTTTCATAAAGCTCTGAAATAACAGAATTAACCAAGAAAAAAATGAGTTTTGTTAAAATAAACCTGTCCCGTCATTAATGAGAAATGAGGACTGAC
The DNA here is from genome assembly GCF_049639895.1 of Pseudopodoces humilis. NCBI lineage: Eukaryota > Metazoa > Chordata > Aves > Passeriformes > Paridae > Pseudopodoces > Pseudopodoces humilis. Next base: position 35,933,835 of record NC_142208.1, on the reverse strand, counting down.
GGTCACAGGCCCATCTGTGATCATTGTGAGCTCAAGGAGCGCTTGGGCAAAGCTCCCAGGCACTGGGTGCTCTGTGCAGGGCCAGGAGCTGGTGATCCCTGGGGGTCCCTTCCAGCTCAGGATGTTCTCTGATTCCCTGATTCCAGTGCCCCCTGACACCCTGCAGCAGCTGCTGCTGACTGCCCCATCACACCTGCAGTGTCCTCTCCTCTGCCCGCTGCTGCTGAGCACCTCTGGGCACCTCTGGGCACCTCTGAGCACCTCTGAGCACCTCTGGGCACCTCTGGGCACCTCTGACAACTTCTGGAAACCTCTGAGCACCTCTGAGCACCTCTGACAACTTCTGAGCACCTCTGAGAGCTTCTGGGAAACTCTGAGCACCTCTGGGAACCTCTGAGCACCTCTGACAACTTCTGAGCACCTCTGAGCACCTCTGGTAACTTCTGAGCACCTCTGAGAACTTCTGAGCACCTCTGAGCACCTCTGGGAACCTCTGAGCTCCTCTGAGAACTTCTGAGCACCTCTGGGAACCTCTGGGAACCGCTGAGCACCTCTGAGCACCTCTGAGCACCTCTGGGAACCTCTGAGCACCTCTGAGCTCCTCTCCCTCCTGCCACCTGCCTGTCCAATCCTGCCCCCCAGGCCTCCTGAGCTCATTGCCCCAGGTCCATCTCTGACTTTGGGTGGGTGGTCCCTGTCCCTGTCTCAGGCTGTGCTCCCCTCAGTCCCCTGCTGGCTGATAGTGAGGAGCTGTGCTAACTGGAAAATAACAAAGGCAGTAATAATCCACATTTCTTGCCCCTTTTTAGGCTGAGTTATGTCCCAAGTGCAGCTGGAGGCTGGCTGTGCTGTCATGAGCCCAGGGGACACCGGGGCCAGCGAGAGACAGATCAGCCTGTGTCAGGGCTGCCAGATTCCTGTGCCCTGGGAAGCTGAAGGGTGACAACACCTGCCCTCAGACAGACACCAATTGAGCAAAACCGTACTGAGATCAATTCTCTGGAGGACATTTCTGCATGGAGCATTGCCTCTCCTGCAGCCTGGAATTCTGCCACCGTCACGACCCTCTCCCTGTGTCTGGACTCTCAGTATGGCTTTGTCAGGGGCAATTAGAACAGGAATCAAAAGCACAGCATGGTGTTGGCACACACCACAGACCCAGGGATGCCTGAACCTTCCTTCTGTGTGTCACAGCCTCGGAGCAGGGAGCATCAGTAGCAGAGCTGGAGCAGCAGGTGAGACAGGGCCTGTGCCCAGGGACAGGAGACATTGCCCTGGGAAGATCTCGTGTGGGACAAGCCATCATTTGGCACTGGCATGCAGCAGGAAATCATGGAATTGTTTATGTCAAAAAAGCCCTCTCAGACCATCAAGTCCAGCCATTCTCCCAGCACTGCTAAGGACCCCAGTAACCCAGAGGCCACATCCACATGGCTTTCATGATTACCAGGAAGAGAAACTGGAAAAACAGGACAAACAGGAGGCCAAAAACCTCGTGTTGAAATGCTGGGTTTCCTCTCTGATTCGGCCACGGGATCTGTCCCTCCCCAAAGCACTGCAGCTCCCAGCAAGATAAACCCTTTGCCTTTGTTTATCTGCTCAGAAACAGATCATCACTCCCTAAATTAGGGCAACCCTGCAATTAGTCCTTAATTGGTTTTATTTTTTTCCTGCCATTCCAGCTAATTAGAATTGCCAGGCAGTGTCTTGCTCGCCTTGGAGAAGATTTTGGTTTAGGTGAGGGCAGTGGGCACGTCTGAGGCACCCTGGGGCTCCCCCAGGCCTGAGAGCACTGGGGGGATCTGGAGCCCCTGGGGACACCCCAAGACGAGAAGCTCTGTCCCAGCATCAGCTGGTGCTGCCCCAACACAGTGCAGTGACCCCAGCCTTGCCCTGAGCAATGCCCCCAGCACCCACCCTGCTCCTCCTGTGCCATCCCATCCATACTGCCCAAAGCACCAGCAGCATCCACCCACCCCATCCACACCTCCTGTGCCATCCACACCTCCTGTGCCATCCACACCTCCCGTGCCATCCACACCTCCCACTCCATCCACACCTCCTGTGCCATCCACACCTCCTGTGCCATCCACACCTCCTGTGCCATCCACACCTCCCACTCCATCCACACCTCCCACTCCATCCACACCTCCCACTCCACCCACACCTCCTGTGCCATCCACACCTCCTGTGCCATCCACACCTCCCGTGCCATCCACACCTCCTGTGCCATCCACACCTCCCACTCCATCCACACCTCCTGTGCCATCCACACCTCCTGTGCCATCCACACCTCCTGTGCCATCCACACCTCCTGTGCCATCCACACCTCCCGTGCCATCCACACCTCCCACTCCATCCACACCTCCCACTCCATCCACACCTCCTGTGCCATCCACACCTCCTGTGCCATCCACACCTCCTGTGCCATCCACACCTCCTGTGCCATCCACACCTCCCACTCCATCCACACCTCCTGTGCCATCCACACCTCCCGTGCCATCCACACCTCCTGTGCCATCCACACCTCCTGTGCCATCCACACCTCCCGTGCCATCCACACCTCCCACTCCATCCACACCTCCTGTGCCATCCACACCTCCTGTGCCATCCACACCTCCTGTGCCATCCACACCTCCTGTGCCATCCACACCTCCCGTGCCATCCACACCTCCTGTGCCATCCACACCTCCTGTGCCATCCACACCTCCCGTGCCATCCACACCTCCCACTCCATCCACACCTCCTGTGCCATCCACACCTCCTGTGCCATCCACACCTCCCGTGCCATCCACACCTCCTGTGCCATCCACACCTCCCACTCCATCCACACCTCCTGTGCCATCCACACCTCCTGTGCCACCCACACCTCCCACTCCATCCACACCTCCCGTGCCATCCACACCTCCCACTCCATCCACACCTCCCGTGCCATCCACACCTCCTGTGCCACCCACACCTCCCACTCCATCCACACCTCCTGTGCCATCCACACCTCCCACTCCATCCACACCTCCTGTGCCATCCACACCTCCTGTGCCACCCACACCTCCTGTGCCATCCACACCTCCCGTGCCATCCACACCTCCCACTCCATCCACACCTCCTGTGCCATCCACACCTCCTGTGCCACCCACACCTCCTGTGCCATCCACACCTCCTGTGCCATCCACACCTCCCACTCCATCCACACCTCCTGTGCCATCCACACCTCCCACTCCATCCACACCTCCTGTGCCATCCACACCTCCTGTGCCACCCACACCTCCTGTGCCATCCACACCTCCCACTCCATCCACACCTCCTGTGCCATCCACACCTCCTGTGCCACCCACACCTCCCGTGCCATCCACACCTCCTGTGCCATCCACACCTCCTGTGCCATCCACACCTCCCACTCCATCCACACCTCCTGTGCCATCCACACCTCCCGTGCCATCCACACCTCCCACTCCATCCACACCTCCTGTGCCATCCACACCTCCTGTGCCATCCACACCTCCTGTGCCATCCACACCTCCTGTGCCATCCACACCTCCTGTGCCATCCACACCTCCCACTCCATCCACACCTCCTGTGCCATCCACACCTCCTGTGCCATCCACACCTCCCGTGCCATCCACACCTCCCACTCCATCCACACCTCCTGTGCCATCCACACCTCCCACTCCATCCACACCTCCTGTGCCATCCACACCTCCCGTGCCATCCACACCTCCTGTGCCATCCACACCTCCTGTGCCATCCACACCTCCCACTCCATCCACACCTCCCACTCCATCCACACCTCCTGTGCCATCCACACCTCCCACTCCATCCACACCTCCTGTGCCATCCACACCTCCTGTGCCATCCACACCTCCTGTGTCATTCTGTACCTCCCACCCCACCCACACCGCTTATCCTGCCCGCACTGCCCACACAGTCCCTCCTTCCCCAGGTGCAGGAGCCCTGCCTTTGGCACATTAACGCCCCTGTGACTCCCCTGGAGCCCCAGGAGTGGTTTGCTGGTGGATCTCCTCAGCCACAGCTTGGGCAGGCTCCTCCAGCACTGCCTGAGAATGAGACAGGACATGCACCCAGGCGATTTTGGGGATCTCAGGTCACACTGAAGAGGGGTTTGGGGACACACCGAGGGCTGCAGCAGGACGTGCCACTGCTCACAGTGCAGCCCAGCAGCTGACCAGGAAAATCGTGTCCAGCACTTGAGTTTGCCCTTCCCAACACCACAAACCTTACCTTGTACAGAAGTGCTTAAACACAAAGTACTCAAAGAAGGGTTAAAGGCTGCTCCTCATCTCTCACCCAGGGCTGAGCAGACACAGGGACCTGCATTAACCCAGCACAGAATCAGCGTTTGGAACTTGCCTCCTGGAATCCCAGGTTACCTTCACCCTCAGTCTCAGCTCCCTGACATCTTGGTCATTAGATAGATCATTTTTATGGATTATGTCTCGCAAGGGCAACATTTTAATGAATAGTGGAATTAAATGTTTGCCAGGATTTTTTATATAAATGATCAATTACCGCTGGGTGCATTCATCACATTTATTCGCTCCTTCCAGAAACATTTCTCATAACTTGCAAATCGAAATGAGGTTGAAGCTGAATTTTATTTCTTCTTCAATTGCCTGTAGTAAATACAGTTCTTGCACATAAACCGGTGGGGTTTTCATGTAATTCTTTTTATGACACGGGATAAAATTCTTATTAAAATGTCTGTTCATTTGAGCCTTTTCCCGCTGGAGTACCAGCCCCACGTTCCCATGGGCTTTAGAAAACCATTATTAAGGAGAAAACTTGGAAAGAAAATTCTAAATGTTCACCATTTGGAGCTGCATCTCAAGGCAGAGCCCTTTCCCAAAGTGCTGTTTCTGTCCTGAGGAAGGGAGCTCCTGCCTCTCCCACTGCCCCTTCCCAGCAAGTCCTTGGCTCCTCCACCCCAGTCTCCTGCACCACGTGGCCACCAGCCTGAGTGACCACACATGGCCACCAGCCTGAGTGACCACACATGGCCACCAGCCTGAGTGACCACTCATGGCCACCAGCCTGAGTGACCACACATGGCCACCAGCCTCTGAGTGACCACTCATGGCCACCAGCCTGAGTGACCACTCATGGCCAGCAGCCTCTGAGTGACCACTCATGGCCACCAGCCTGAGTGACCACTCATGGCCACCAGCCTGAGTGACCACTCATGGCCAGCAGCCTCTGAGTGACCACTCATGGCCAGCAGCCTGAGTGACCACACATGGCCACCAGCCTGAGTGACCACTCATGGCCACCAGCCTCTGAGTGACCACTCATGGCCAGCAGCCTGAGTGACCACTCATGGCCACCAGCCTCTGAGTGACCACTCATGGCCAGCAGCCTGAGTGACCACTCATGGCCACCAGCCTCTGAGTGACCACACATGGCCAGCAGTCTGAGTGACCACTCATGGCCACCAGCCTGAGTGACCACTCATGGCCAGCAGTCTGTGACCACACATGGCCACCAGCCTGAGTGACCACACATGGCCAGCAGCCTCTGAGTGACCACACATGGCCAGCAGCCTCTGAGTGACCACTCATGGCCAGCAGCCTGAGTGACCACACATGGCCAGCAGCCTGAGTGACCACACATGGCCAGCAGCCCCTGAGTGACCACTCATGGCCAGCAGCCTGAGTGACCACACATGGCCAGCAGCCTCTGAGTGACCACACATGGCCAGCAGCCTCTGAGTGACCACTCATGGCCAGCAGCCTGAGTGACCACACATGGCCAGCAGCCTCTGAGTGACCACTCATGGCCAGCAGCCTCTGAGTGACCACTCATGGCCACCAGCCTGAGTGACCACTCATGGCCAGCAGCCTGAGTGACCACACATGGCCACCAGCCTGAGTGACCACTCATGGCCAGCAGCCTGAGTGACCACTCATGGCCAGCAGCCTCTGAGTGACCACTCATGGCCAGCAGCCTCTGAGTGACCACTCATGGCCAGCAGCCTGAGTGACCACACATGGCCAGCAGCCTCTGAGTGACCACTCATGGCCAGCAGTCTGAGTGACCACACATGGCCAGCAGCCTCTGAGTGACCACTCATGGCCAGCAGCCTCTGAGTGACCACTCATGGCCAGCAGCCTCTGAGTGACCACTCATGGCCAGCAGCCTCTGAGTGACCACACATGGCCAGCAGCCTCTGAGTGACCACTCATGGCCACCAGCCTGAGTGACCACTCATGGCCAGCAGTCTGTGACCACACATGGCCAGCAGCCTGAGTGACCACTCATGGCCACCAGCCTGAGTGACCACTCATGGCCACCAGCCTGAGTGACCACTCATGGCCAGCAGTCTGTGACCACACATGGCCAGCAGCCTCTGAGTGACCACACATGGCCACCAGCCTGAGTGACCACTCATGGCCAGCAGCCTCTGAGTGACCACACATGGCCACCAGCCTGAGTGACCACACATGGCCAGCAGCCTGAGTGACCACTCATGGCCAGCAGCCTCTGAGTGACCACTCATGGCCAGCAGCCTGAGTGACCACACATGGCCACCAGCCTGAGTGACCACTCATGGCCAGCAGCCTGAGTGACCACACATGGCCAGCAGCCTCTGAGTGACCACTCATGGCCAGCAGCCTGAGTGACCACACATGGCCAGCAGCCCCTGAGTGACCACACATGGCCAGCAGCCTCTGAGTGACCACTCATGGCCAGCAGCCTCTGAGTGACCACACATGGCCACCAGCCTGAGTGACCACTCATGGCCAGCAGCCTCTGAGTGACCACTCATGGCCAGCAGCCTGAGTGACCACACATGGCCACCAGCCTGAGTGACCACACATGGCCACCAGCCTGAGTGACCACTCATGGCCAGCAGCCTCTGAGTGACCACTCATGGCCACCAGCCTGAGTGACCACTCATGGCCACCAGCCTGAGTGACCACACATGGCCAGCAGCCTCTGAGTGACCACTCATGGCCAGCAGCCTCTGAGTGACCACTCATGGCCAGCAGCCTCTGAGTGACCACTCATGGCCACCAGCCTGAGTGACCACTCATGGCCACCAGCCTGAGTGACCACACATGGCCACCAGCCTGAGTGACCACTCATGGCCACCAGCCTGAGTGACCACTCATGGCCACCAGCCTGAGTGACCACTCATGGCCACCAGCCTCTGAGTGACCACTCATGGCCAGCAGCCTGAGTGACCACACATGGCCAGCAGCCTCTGAGTGACCACTCATGGCCACCAGCCTGAGTGACCACTCATGGCCAGCAGTCTGTGACCACTCATGGCCACCAGCCTCTGAGTAACCACTCATGGCCAGCAGCCTGAGTGACCACACATGGCCAGCAGCCTGAGTGACCACTCATGGCCAGCAGCCTGAGTGACCACACATGGCCACCAGCCTGAGTGACCACTCATGGCCAGCAGCCTGAGTGACCACTCATGGCCAGCAGCCTGAGTGACCACTCATGGCCAGCAGCCTCTGAGTGACCACTCATGGCCACCAGCCTCTGAGTGACCACACATGGCCAGCAGCCTCTGAGTGACCACTCATGGCCAGCAGCCTCTGAGTGACCACTCATGGCCAGCAGCCTGAGTGACCACTCATGGCCAGCAGCCTCTGAGTGACCACTCATGGCCAGCAGCCTCTGAGTGACCACACATGGCCAGCAGCCTCTGAGTGACCACACATGGCCAGCAGCCTCTGAGTGACCACACATGGCCAGCAGCCTCTGTGTCTCCGTTGCTGCTCCGTCAGGAAGCGGCTCTGTGCTTGCTCAGGGAATGTTCTTTACGGAGTCTCCTCTCACAGGAGCCTCTTTTACAGCTTCCCCAGCCACTCTGTGCTCGAGGGCTGAAGGAATGGGGTTAATTAGTCCATGTTGATAAATCACAGGGCTGTGAGTGCTGTGTGTATAAATGCACACATAAACAATATCCAGATGTCACCCCCAGCTGGGGAAGCAGCTCCTCTGTTCCTCACACAGTTGGTTATTCCCTGGCTCTGCTGAGCCCCTTTTTCCCAGCTGCACTCCCAGCTCTTTCAGCACAGGAGGTGCAGCAGCCCTGAGGTGTGTGTGCTCCACAGACAGGTGAGCAGCCCCATTTCTGCACCACTGTGCACCCAGCAACTGGGGCTGAGCAGGATCACATTTCACACAGAGATTTCAATTCACATCTGCTTAACCACGTGCTACTGATAAATGTCTGCATTTGGTGATAATGTCAGTGAGAAATAACATGATAACAAATGGAGAGATCACATCTAACAGGAACTGGAGGTGGTTTTGCTCAGACAGATCGGTTTCTCAAATCAGATCCATCCCTCCAATGGATTAAAGATTAAAGGAAAAGTCAACCCAACAGCACAACAAATTATGCTCTAAAATAGAGAGAAGTGCACACTGATTATATCAAGGATAGCTTAAAATCACATAGCTCTATCCCAGAATGGTTTTCTGGTGTGCCAGCAGTTTCCAAGCTGACACAAGGAAGGGCCCCTGTGGGGTGATGGCTGCTGGAGCTGTCTGACCCCGCAGAGCCACGGGGCTGGGGCAGCTCTGCCCTGCTGGGCACCAGCTCTGCCCCTGGGCACCAGCTCTGCCCTGCTGGGCACCAGCTCTGCCCTGCTGGGCACCAGCTCTGCCCTGCTGGGCACCAGCTCTGCCCCTGGGCACCAGCTGTGCCCCTGGGCAGCCAAAGGGCAGCTCTGGCAGTGCTGCACAGGTGTGCTCTGAGCTCCTGGCTGGAACTCCTACAGAGCCCCAGGTAAAAGTGTCTGTTCCCCAATTCACGTGAGAAATGAGGGAATTACAGAAGTGTGACATAGAAAATGACAGGGAAGGGTTTTGGCAAAACCCAGGTGCTTGAGTGCCAGGCCTGATGTGTTCACTAGAGAGGCTTGTCCCAGGTGATGGGATGGAGCTGTGTCTGCGAGGGCAGTTTCAGCTTCTCCATCTCCACAGATAACAGGCAGGGACTGTTCCTCAGTGCACCTGGGGAGCAGCTGCCAGCTCAGGGGCTGTCACAGAAGGGAGCATGGAATGGGAGCAGAGACCTGCACTGCTTCAGGGAAGGGATTTGTCATCACCAGAAACACTCTGGCACCTGAACCACGGGAAAATAGCGCAGTGGAGTGCAAATGAGCCCTTATTTCTGTTGCTTCTCTCTCCAATGTGTGCAGCCCTTGGAACAAGCCTCTCCTGTTGTCCCAGGAGCTTCATTCCTTGCCCTGGCCACTGGGTTTGTTGGGCAGAGGCACTGAGGGACAGCTTGGCTGTCCCCACCTGTGGGCAGGCAGCACCAGAGCCAGCCAGCCTCTGCATTTTCCCTGGCTATACTGGTCTCTCATGGGCAGAGTTATTTTAACAAACTACGTTTTCATGCATGGAGACTTTCCTGGGAGGCTGTGCCCTGATGGGATGGGGCTGCCAGGATCTCCCAGCTCCTTCCTTTGGCACGTTAGTGGCACCCCAGGAATCCAGCTCGTGTGAGTTGGTGATGCACAGCCAGCTGCTCGGGGTGCGTCTCTGCAGCCACCTGGGAGCTGCTGGTGCCACTGTCTGTGCCACTGTCTGTCTGTCTGTCTGTCTGTCTGTCTGTCTGTCTGTCTGTCCCAGCAGGCTCTCTGGGAACCCAGAGCTGCCATCAGAGCTCCACGAGTCCTCTGCTGACTGCCAAACCTTGTGTATAAGAAGGCAGCACTCCTTGTTTTAATTTGAAATGCCATATGGAATTTCACTAAAGCTCTTCAGTCCTGTGTGTCAGAGGAACATAAAACAACACACATTTTACCACCAAAGCCCCTGGGATCAGACAGCAAGGGGATGTGTGTAGTGCTGTGTGTGGGCAGTGCCCTGGGCCAGTCTCTCTCCAGCAGTGCCCTCACAGCAGAAACCACTGTGGATTCCAACCTCCCCGTTTCTGCTTGCAAATGCTTCCAAGAGTAATTTTAGTTATTTGGGTTTCCCAAAATGACTGAGCAGCTGTAACTCAGTCTGTGGGTGTGTGCCTGGGAGGGGTCTGTGCCACACAGAGGCTGTCCTGAGCTGCCCAGCGCAACCTGGCCACAGGACGTTGGGGGGTTTGGGTGGAGATACATAATTAGTGGGTTTCAGTATCTCATTTGCCTGCAAGAGCTCATTTTTAATTATCTGCTCTGCCTTGTGGCTGTAGATTCGTGCCTGAGAAACAGAAAAGGGGGGTCTCCTGAGGGAGTTATTTCTGCTCCCACTTCACAGGCCAGAGCAAAGTTGTACGTGTACAATCCAGGGCTACCCCCGGCCAGGCACCGGTGGAGGGCAGGGACACAGAGCTGCCTTGGCAGACGCAGCTGCGGGCACCCCTTCAGTCCCGGCGCTTGCTGAATGCGGCTGGCCAGGCTGCAGTGCCCAGCAAACCAGCTCTGGGCAAGTGCCAGCCTTGAACTCACCCGAGCCTTGTTCTCCCTTCCCACAGCGTGCGGAGTGCCTGAGCACCGGGGCCACTGTCACCGGGGCCACTGTCACCGGGGCCACTGTCACTGGGGCCACTGTCACCGGGGCCACTGTCACCGGGGCCACTGTCACCGGGGCCACTGTCACTGGAGTCATTGTCACCGGGGCCACTGTCACCGGGGCCACTGTCACTGGAGCCACTGTCACTGGAGTCACTGTCACTGGAGCCACTGTCACCGGGGCCACTGTCACCGGAGCCACTGTCACCGGGGCCACTGTCACCGGGGCCACTGTCACCGGGGCCACTGTCACCGGGGCCACTGTCACTGGGGCCACTGTCACTGGGGCCACTGTCACCGGAGTCACTGTCACCGGGGCCACTGTCACTGGGGCCACTGTCACCGGGGCCACTGTCACTGGAGCCACTGTCACTGGGGCCACTGTCACCGGGGCCACTGTCACCGGAGTCACTGTCACTGGGGCCACTGTCACCGGGGCCACTGTCACCGGAGTCACTGTCACTGGGGCCACTGTCACCGGGGCCACTGTCACCGGGGCCACTGTCACCGGAGCCACTGTCACTGGAGTCATTGTCACTGGAGTCATTGTCACCGGAGCCACTGTCACTGGAGCCATCGTCACTGGAGCCACTGTCACCGGGGCCACTGTCACCGGAGTCATCGTCACTGGAGCCACTGTCACTGGAGTCATTGTCACCGGAGTCACTGTCACCGGGGCCACTGTCACCGGGGCCACTGTCACCGGGGCCATTGTCACCGGAGTCACTGTCACCGGGGCCACTGTCACTGGAGCCATCGTCACTGGAGCCACTGTCACCGGGGCCACTGTCACCGGAGTCATCGTCACTGGAGCCACTGTCACCGGGGCCACTGTCACTGGAGTCATCGTCACTGGAGTCATTGTCACCGGAGCCACTGTCACTGGAGTCATCGTCACTGGAGTCATTGTCACCGGAGTCATCGTCACTGGAGTCATCGTCACTGGAGTCATTGTCACCGGGGCCACTGTCACTGGAGCCATCGTCACCAGAGTCATTGTCACCGGAGTCACTGTCACCGGAGCCATCGTCACTGGAGTCATCGTCACTGGAGTCATTGTCACCGGGGCCACTGTCACTGGAGCCATCGTCACCAGAGTCATTGTCACCGGAGTCACTGTCACCGGAGCCATTGTCACCGGAGCCATCGTCACCGGAGTCACTGTCACCGGGGCCACTGTCACCGGAGTCATTGTCACTGGAGTCACTGTCACTGGAGTCATCGTCACTGGAGTCATCGTCACTGGAGCCACTGTCACCGGAGTCACTGTCACCGGAGTCACTGTCACCGGAGCCACTGTCACCGGGGCCATCGTCACTGGAGTCATTGTCACCGGAGCCACTGTCACCGGAGTCATTGTCACTGGAGCCACTGTCACCGGAGTCATTGTCACTGGAGCCACTGTCACCGGAGTCATTGTCACTGGAGCCACTGTCACCGGAGCCACTGTCACTGGAGCCATTGTCACTGGAGCCATTGTCACCAGAGCCATTGTCACCAGAGCCATTGTCACCAGAACCATTGTCACCAGAGTCATTGTCACCAGAGCCATTGTCACCAGAACCATTGTCACCAGAGTCATTGTCACCAGAGCCATTGTCACCAGAGCCATTGTCACCAGAGCCATTGTCACCAGAGCCATCACCACCAGAGCCATTGTCACCAGAGCCATCACCACCAGAGCCACTGCCACGGCCCTGGCCTTATCCTTGCCCTGGTCCCTTGAGCAGTTCTCCCTCCACGTGCTGTGGGTTCATCCCACCCCAATCCCAGCTGAAGGTGACCCAGTGCTCCAGTTCTGCTCACAAAACTGTTTTCCTGCTGCCATCTGGGAAGCAGAACCTGGAGACAATTAACAGCAATTGTTATTCAATTCAGGAGAGGCTGTTTGCCACAAGGGCCGCCCTCATTAGAGGGGGCAGGTGTGCCCCAGTGTTCAGGTGACCCCAAATATCCCAAGCCCATCATCCCATTCTCAGCAGGCTTTATCCCTCAGTGGCTCATCTGCTTACTCAGTTCTGAGATGTGGGCTAGGAAACAGATTATTTTGGGCACTCCCAAGCTACTGTGGTGTTTTATTACAAGGAAAACTGCTGTTTTAGGGCTATGGAAACAGACCTTAAAATATTGAAAGCCAAGAATACCTTGTGTTCTCCATCTCTCTGCTGGATGGATGTGCTCAGCCAGCAGAGCAGCTCTGTCCCATCACCACGTGCCATCCCTCACATACCTGTCCCAGCAGAAGCAGCTGGTGTGTGGGTGAAGCACCATCTGCCCCAGTAATTCCCCTTCTGGAGGGCTTGGAGCAGCTGGCACCAGCCCCTGCCGTGCCCACGGCACGTGCCCAAGGGCAGGAGCTCCTGGGCTGCCAGGCTGGGACAGAGACACCCACAGGTGGCTTTGCCAGCAGGTCAAGGTGTGCTCAGCTAAACAGCACGATTTCCTTTGGTGTGCACGTTCTCCTGAAAGCTCTCCAGCATTTCCCTCGGGCTGTGGAGCTGCAGCATCGTGCTCTGAGTGCTCACATCCCCACAGCGTGCCGGGGGCTCCGTGCCCATGGCCCCTGTCCCAAACATCCTCCTGCTGGGAGAAAAGGCTGCTGGCTCTGTGCACCAAGAGAGCGAGGGACGGTCACATTGCAGGAAACATGCATCATCTCTGGCTCAGACCTTCTGGCACGGGACTCAAAGGGCACACAGGCTCCGAGCACTCGGCCCTGCGTGCTCAGAGAAGCCACCAGCAGCAGCTGGAAGGAAGGACAGGCAGAGCTGGGAGCTGTGGGACTCTGTGACTCCTGAGTCAGCAAGGACTGAGTGAATCACTGCTTTGTAGGTCCCTGTGGCAGTCACTCGTGTCCCAGGCCTGCTCTGCCGGCTGTCCATGGCTCAGTTTTATTTTGTGATGTTTAATTACGTGTACAAGAGCCAGGCAAAGGCAGTAAGAGGCAGCTGCTGCCCACCTCTGGCTGAAACCACACAGCTGGAGTAGCTCAGGCTGTGTGGTTTGAGGGCTCCCTGTCCCCTGTGCTGGATAGCTGTGTTTGCCTTCTGTTTTCATGGATGCATCCAGGGCGCCCTGTCACACTCAGGGATAACAGATCTAACAGCCATGAGGGCAGGAGCTCTGTGGACCTTCCTCTCAGGACAAGACGAGGTGCAGCTGGTATTTCCTACTCGGAAACTCACCAAATGTTGAAATTTTCTTTCAAAATTTTGCCTGAACATTTTCCTTGAGCAGGACATGCCTCCTCTCAAGGGGGTGGCACTGAAGCCACCAAGCCCCTTCTGAAGGCAGGTGTGTGTGAGCAGGAGCATCCCGGGTGGCACGGTGTGACATCAGGTACCCAGTGTGACATCAGGTACCCAGGTGTGACATCAGGTACCCAGTGTGACATCAGGTACCCAGTGTGACATCAGGTACCCTGGTGTGACATCAGGTACCCAGTGTGACATCAGGTACCTGAGTGTGACATCAGGTACCCAGTGTGACATCAGGTACCCAGTGTGACATCAGGTACCTGAGTGTGACATCAGGTACCCAGTGTGACATCAGGTACCCAGGTGTGACATCAGGTACCCAGTGTGACATCAGGTACCCAGTGTGACATCAGGTACCCAGGTGTGACATCAGGTACCCCAGTGTGACATCAGGTACCCCAGTGTGACATCAGGTACCCAGTGTGACATCAGGTACCTGAGTGTGACATCAGGTACCCAGTGTGACATCAGGTACCCAGTGTGACATCAGGTACCCTGGTGTGACATCAGGTACCTGAGTGTGACATCAGGTACCCAGTGTGACATCAGGTACCCTGGTGTGACATCAGGTACCCCGTGTGACATCAGGTACCCCAGTGTGACATCAGGTACCCAGGTGTGACATCAGGTACCCAGGTGTGACATCAGGTACCTGAGTGTGACATCAGGTACCCAGTGTGACATCAGGTACCCAGGTGTGACATCAGGTACCCAGGTGTGACATCAGGTACCCAGTGTGACATCAGGTACCTGAGTGTGACATCAGGTACCCAGGTGTGACATCAGGTACCCAGTGTGACATCAGGTACCCAGGGTGACATCAGGTACCCAGGTGTGACATCAGGTACCCAGTGTGACATCAGGTACCCTGGTGTGACATCAGGTACCCCGTGTGACATCAGGTACCCTGGTGTGACATCAGGTACCCAGTGTGACATCAGGTACCCAGTGTGACATCAGGTACCTGAGTGTGACATCAGGTACCCAGTGTGACATCAGGTACCTGAGTGTGACATCAGGTACCTGAGTGTGACATCAGGTACCCCAGTGTGACATCAGGTACCCAGTATGACATCAGGTACCCAGTGTGACATCAGGTACCCAGTGTGACATCAGGTACCTGAGTGTGACATCAGGTACCCAGTGTGACATCAGGTACCTGAGTGTGACATCAGGTACCCCGTGTGACATCAGGTACCCCAGGTGTGACATCAGGTACCTGAGTGTGACATCAGGTACCTGAGTGTGACATCAGGTACCCCGTGTGACATCAGGTACCCAGGTGTGACATCAGGTACCTGAGTGTGACATCAGGTACCTGAGTGTGACATCAGGTACCCAGTGTGACATCAGGTACCCAGTGTGACATCAGGTACCCAGGTGTGACATCAGGTACCTGAGTGTGACATCAGGTACCCAGTGTGACATCAGGTACCCAGGTGTGACATCAGGTACCTGAGTGTGACATCAGGTACCTGAGTGTGACATCAGGTACCCAGGTGTGACATCAGGTACCCAGTGTGACATCAGGTACCCAGGTGTGACATCAGGTACCCCAGGTGTGACATCAGGTACCCAGTGTGACATCAGGTACCCAGGTGTGACATCAGGTACCTGAGTGTGACATCAGGTACCTGAGTGTGACATCAGGTACCCAGGTGTGACATCAGGTACCCTGTGTGACATCAGGTACCCAGTGTGACATCAGGTACCCAGTGTGACATCAGGTACCCAGTGTGACATCAGGTACCTGAGTGTGACATCAGGTACCCAGTGTGACATCAGGTACCCAGTGTGACATCAGGTACCCAGTGTGACATCAGGTACCCAGGTGTGACATCAGGTACCCAGGGTGACATCAGGTACCCAGGTGTGACATCAGGTACCCCGTGTGACATCAGGTACCCAGTGTGACATCAGGTACCCAGTGTGACATCAGGTACCCCAGTGTGACATCAGGTACCCAGTGTGACATCAGGTACCCCGTGTGACATCAGGTACCTGAGTGTGACATCAGGTACCCAGTGTGACATCAGGTACCCAGTGTGACATCAGGTACCCCGTGTGACATCAGGTACCTGAGTGTGACATCAGGTACCCAGGTGTGACATCAGGTACCCAGTGTGACATCAGGTACCCTGTGTGACATCAGGTACCTGAGTGTGACATCAGGTACCCAGGGTGACATCAGGTACCCAGTGTGACATCAGGTACCTGAGTGTGACATCAGGTACCCAGGTGTGACATCAGGTACCCAGTGTGACATCAGGTACCTGAGTGTGACATCAGGTACCCAGTGTGACATCAGGTACCCTGTGTGACATCAGGTACCCAGTGTGACATCAGGTACCCTGTGTGACATCAGGTACCTGAGTGTGACATCAGGTACCCAGGTGTGACATCAGGTACCCAGTGTGACATCAGGTACCCAGGGTGACATCAGGTACCCAGGTGTGACATCAGGTACCTGAGTGTGACATCAGGTACCCAGGTGTGACATCAGGTACCCAGTGTGACATCAGGTACCCAGTGTGACATCAGGTACCCAGGTGTGACATCAGGTACCCAGTGTGACATCAGGTACCTGAGTGTGACATCAGGTACCCAGTGTGACATCAGGTACCCAGTGTGACATCAGGTACCTGAGTGTGACATCAGGTACCCAGTGTGACATCAGGTACCCAGGTGTGACATCAGGTACCCAGTGTGACATCAGGTACCCTGTGTGACATCAGGTACCCCAGTGTGACATCAGGTACCCAGGTGTGACATCAGGTACCCAGTGTGACATCAGGTACCCCGTGTGACATCAGGTACCCAGTGTGACATCAGGTACCTGAGTGTGACATCAGGTACCCAGTGTGACATCAGGTACCCAGGTGTGACATCAGGTACCCTGTGTGACATCAGGTACCCAGTGTGACATCAGGTACCCTGGTGTGACATCAGGTACCCTGGTGTGACATCAGGTACCCAGTGTGACATCAGGTACCCAGGTGTGACATCAGGTACCCTGTGTGACATCAGGTACCCAGTGTGACATCAGGTACCCCAGGTGTGACATCAGGTACCCTGGTGTGACATCAGGTACCCAGTGTGACATCAGGTACCCAGTGTGACATCAGGTACCCAGTGTGACATCAGGTACCCCGTGTGACATCAGGTACCTGAGTGTGACATCAGGTACCCCGGTGTGACATCAGGTACCCAGTGTGACATCAGGTACCCAGGTGTGACATCAGGTACCCCAGGTGTGACATCAGGTACCTGAGTGTGACATCAGGTACCCAGGGTGACATCAGGTACCCAGTGTGACATCAGGTACCTGAGTGTGACATCAGGTACCCAGTGTGACATCAGGTACCCAGTGTGACATCAGGTACCCCAGGTGTGACATCAGGTACCCAGGTGTGACATCAGGTACCCCAGTGTGACATCAGGTACCCAGTGTGACATCAGGTACCCTGGTGTGACATCAGGTACCTGAGTGTGACATCAGGTACCCCGTGTGACATCAGGTACCCAGTGTGACATCAGGTACCCAGTGTGACATCAGGTACCTGAGTGTGACATCAGGTACCCAGGTGTGACATCAGGTACCTGAGTGTGACATCAGGTACCCCAGTGTGACATCAGGTACCCCAGTGTGACATCAGGTACCCTGGTGTGACATCAGGTACCTGAGTGTGACATCAGGTACCCAGGTGTGACATCAGGTACCTGAGTGTGACATCAGGTACCTGAGTGTGACATCAGGTACCCAGGTGTGACATCAGGTACCCAGGTGTGACATCAGGTACCCAGTGTGACATCAGGTACCCAGTGTGACATCAGGTACCTGAGTGTGACATCAGGTACCTGAGTGTGACATCAGGTACCCAGGTGTGACATCAGGTACCTGAGTGTGACATCAGGTACCTGAGTGTGACATCAGGTACCCAGGTGTGACATCAGGTACCCAGGGTGACATCAGGTACCCAGTGTGACATCAGGTACCCCGTGTGACATCAGGTACCCCCACTGGCAGGGTCACAGCTGGCCACAGCTGTGGGCTGTGCTCGGGAGCTCGGAGCTGCAGCAAAGGGAGGGAGGGAAGCGCGGGGACACTCGGCACCAGCACAGCCCGAGGTCCAGGGTGCCCTGGTGCTCCTCAGGAGCTCCTGGAGACCCTCTGCCGGAGATATTTGGGTCTGGGGCTGGGTTCCCCACCATCCCCGTGCTGGGACGAGCAGAGGCCTTGGCTTCAGCTGCTGTTCTGCCGCTGGGAGCAGTTCCCAGGGCAGAGAGCCCTGTGCGAGGCTCTGCAGCTTCCACGGCCCGAGGGACACGCTCCGGCAGCTCCCCATTCCTCTCCAGTATCTGTGAGTCAGACGAGGAAGTCAAACCACTCTTCCCTCTCTACAAAAAAAACCAAAACCGAAACTAAACCAAAGTAAAAATCGGCATTTTCCAAAGGAAAATTTTGTGCAAATAAAACCAAGCGGTGCAGTCTGCCTTCGTGCGGCTCCCAGCGCTGCCGCCTGCTGTTCCGGGCTGCGGCCAGGAGATGGGATGATCTACACGGCCCGGGATGCTCAGCACGGCCCGGGATGCTCAGCACGGCCCGGGATGCTCAGCACGGCCCGGGATGCTCGGCACTGCCCGGGGATGCTCAGCACGGCCCGGGATGCTCAGCACGGCCGGGGATGCTCAGCACTGCCGGGGATGCTCAGCACTGCCGGTGATGCTCAGCACGGCCGGGGATGCTCGGCACGGCCCGGGATGCTCAGCACTGCCGGGGATGCTCAGCACGGCCCGGGATGCTCAGCACTGCCGGGGATGCTCAGCACTGCCGGGGATGCTCAGCACTGCCGGGGATGCTCAGCACGGCCCGGGATGCTCAGCACGGCCCGGGATGCTCAGCACTGCCGGGGATGCTCAGCACTGCCGGGGATGCTCAGCACGGCCAGGGATGCTCAGCACTGCCGGGGATGCTCAGCACGGCCCGGGATGCTCAGCACTGCCGGGGATGCTCAGCACTGCCGGGGATGCTCAGCACTGCCGGGGATGCTCAGCACGGCCCGGGATGCTCAGCACTGCCGGGGATGCTCAGCACTGCCGGTGATGCTCAGCACGGCCGGGGATGCTCAGCACAGCCCGGGATGCTCAGCACGGCCCGGGATGCTCAGCACGGCCCGGGATGCTCAGCACGGCCCGGGATGCTCAGCACAGCCGGGGATGCTCAGCACGGCCCGGGATGCTCAGCACTGCCGGGGATGCTCAGCACGGCCCGGGATGCTCAGCACTGCCGGGGATGCTCAGCACGGCCGGGGATGCTCAGCACTGCCGGGGATGCCCGCACCCTCCGGGCTGCACCACCCCGAGCCCCGCTCGCCCGGAGCCGCCACTGCCGGCCGAGGCTCGGGCAGAGCTCCCCTGCTCATTTCTGCAATTCATCACTTGTGTTCCAGCTGCTGGGAATTACGAGCTCGAACCCGAATGTAGCCCCACACTCTCACCAATCCCGGGGGCTCCAAAGAGCCATTTGTTCAGTCAGGTCTGATTACTGGGCAGAAAACAAGGATTTTGTCCAACAGCTCTAACCAACCCAACACCCCCAAAAGCTTAGGGATTTTGAGAAACCTCTAAGCTTCCATCGCTGCCTGGTTTCTCACTGGTTTAACAGCTCACTGGGGTCACTGTGGATTTCATGGGAATATCTGGGGCCTTTTCTACCAAGAAGCAGGCAACAGCACAAGAGGAAATGGTCCCAAGTTGTGCCAGGGAAGGTTTAGGTTGGATATCAGGGAAAATTTCTTCTTGGAAAGGGCTGTCCCGCTCTGGCACAGCTGCCCAGGGCAGTAGTGGAGTATTCATCCCCGAAAGGGTTAAAAAGGCCCGTGGATGTGGCACTCGGGGACGTGGGGCAGTGCTTGCCCATGCTGCAGGTGAACATTCTGTGGCCTCCCAGAGCTGCAGAGCCCCTGTCACTGTTCCCTGCCTGGGATCCCTGCTCCATCCCAGCCCATCCCCTGCCCTGCTCCTGCCTGGCTCCTCTCCCATCCACCTCAGCCATGAGAACAAACCAGATTCATTCACGTGCTCAGTGACACGGCTGTGACACGGCCAGGACTGAACTGCTGCCCTTTGCATTCATACTTGAATTTTCCAAGGGAAACGCAACCTCCAGAAGAGCCAGCACAGGTTCTGCTGCAGACAATTTGGAGAAAAATGTTACCTCATTTGACATTTTCATCCTGCAGCTGCAATTTAATTCTTCAATCCCCACAGCAACAGTTTTCTTGTAAATTAACGGCATGAAATATATTAGGAAATTAAAGTGGCTTCTTTGGCACTTATATTTTTGTGCCTTCTTATCTTCCTGGTCTATTTTTAGAATATGAGATGTTATTGATCAAAATCTCATAGAAATGATTTATAATAGTTTATAATTACTGTATTAATGCACCAGACTGCAGCAAAATGAATGCAGGCTGTGTCTGCTGGGCTGGATTCAGCACTGGGCACTCGAGCAGCAGCAAAACCAAGCCCCAGAGCTGTGAGGGATGTGCTGGGAGAATGTCCCCATGCTGGGAGAGGCCAGGGGTGACACTGTGGAGCCTTCCCCATCCTGCTCCATTCCCAGCCCAGGGGGACTGGGAATGGACCAGTGCAGACTGGAGAGGTGTGGATCACTGGCACCAAGGGAAAACATCCTGAACAATGGCAAGGTTAAACAAAATTTCTTTGAACAACTGAATCCTGCTGCAGCACAAGGAGCTGATTCATCTGGCACGGTAAGGACCAGGGCAAGGGAACATGGCCACGCTGCAGCATCGGCAGTGCCCGTTCCTGCATCCCTGGGGAAGGTTCCTGGGGCTGGGAAGGGACCCCGGGGCAGGGCTGGGCTGTGTCTCTGTGCCTGCCCTGCCCAGCCATGCCAGGGGATGCCATCTCACACATGGACATCGCTGCCCTGACACCAGCTCTTGTCCCAGAGCTCTCAGCACGAGCAGATCCCAGCATCTGCTCTCTGGATCCCAGTCTCCCTGCGGTGCAGGACAATCTGTCCTGGCTGTGCTGCTCCCCCATCCCTTCCCTCTGCACTGGGACAGAACCATCACAAGTGGAACAGCTGCTAACACAAAGTCCTTGGTGTTCCCCTCGCTGCAGAGAGCAGGCCAGAGCGTGGGCCTGACGTGGTTTCCAACCAGCCTGAGAGGAACCACAGCTCTCAGGACAGCAGCACCTTGATGAGCTCAGGGAACCCTCTCACAGTTTGGTTCTGATGAACCACTGGAGCAGGACTGTGTTTCTCCAGATATTCCATGATAAAGATATTATGGGATGCAACCCGAATCCAGCAGGATGGACTTGCCAAAGAGGAAAAACAGATGGCAGAGACCACTGAATGCTCCCTGTGAGATCTACAATGTGTTGGTGGCAGATCTACAATGTGTTGTACCTCTCCTCACTGGGCCCTGCAGAAAAGTGGGGTCAGGCAGGTCATGCACAGCCTGACAGGGCCGTTCTGGCATCCAGGCACCCACAGCACTCTGATTTATGCCTTCAGGGCACACCAAAGCAAACCTGAAGCTGAGCAGCCTCCTGTCGCTCCAGCATTAAGGAAGACTCCAAGCAGCACAAACTCACCATTTCACACCCCATCCAGCTCCCAGACAGGCTGGAAAGCCTCCAGTGATCCAGCTGAAAGGAAAAACAGGATGTTTTCCTGCACCAGAAACCTCTGACTGACCCAAATGAGAGCTGGGAAATGGTGACAGTGACAGAGCGGATGACAGGATTGAAGGGGTTTGTAATATATTCCATGATAAAGAACTTTTTAGTATATTCAGCATTTTACTGCACCAAATTGGAGAGGAAGCACAATTTGATCCATGCTTTAATCCCAAGGGCTGGCCTTCCTTCCCAGCACCGTGAATTTAGTGAGACAAGTTCTCCCTCTACAGATCTTTTTGGTAGTGATAAAAACCTGCAATAACCAGCCGTGTGCCTTTGCCACAGTCCCTTGATTTCAGGCATCTGCAAAAGGTGAACACCCACAGAAAACACAAGGAAGAGACAAGTTCCTTATGATGCCATGAAAGTGGGGCCTTTTCCTTGCACCCTTTACAGAAAGCAGCAGGTAAAATACCAGCACTAAGCTACCAACAGCTGCTCTGAAATTTTGGGGTGTTTTGGGTTTTTTGTTTGTTTTCCTCCCTCCAATGTCTCCATCCCGTCCTGAGAGCTAAAGCAGCAGGAGCCCCATTCAAGGTCAGAACACTGCCAGGTGCTTAAAACACTCATCTCTGCTTCAGAAAGGTAGCCCTGAAGCCCAGGGAATGTTTTATCCATCAGTGGTCGCTGTCAGCGTTTGACAGCGGAGCAGTCACCCCCACGGAGGGGAGATGGGCTGGGGCTCAGGAGGTGGGAGCTGAGCAGGGGACACCGCGTGCTCGGGTCACACGCAGCCTCTTGCTGGGACACCGAGGCTGGGACACCGGCCAGGGCTCCTGATCCAGCACTTTCCAGTTCATCAGCACGTTCGGATTATTCCGACAGGAAGGATGCGCAGACAGCAGCACTTCAGGCACAGCGCTGCTGCAACATGAGCTGTGCACTCCCTGTCCCTGCTGCCATCCCCTGCTGCCATCCCACCCTTGCCTCCCACCCCTGCCATCCCATCCCTGCCATCCCACCCCTGTCATCCCACCCCTGCCATCCCACCCCTGCCCTCCCATCCCTGCCCTCCCATCCCTGCCTCCCATCCCTGCCATCCCACCCCTGCCATCCCATCCCTCCCATCCCACCCCTGCCATCCCTCCCCTGCCATCCCATCCCTGCCACCCACCCCTGCCATCCCATCCCTGCCTCCCACCCCTGCCATCCCTCCCCTGCCATCCCATCCCTGCCATCCCATCCCTGCCATCCCACCCCTGCCTCCCACCCCTGCCATCCCATCCCTGCCATCCCACCCCTGCCTCCCACCCCAGCCATCCCATCCCACCCCTGCCATCCCATCCCTGCCATCCCACCCCTGCCTCCCACCCCTGCCATCCCATCCCATCCCTGCCATCCCCTGCTGCCATCCCACCCCTGCCATCCCACCCCTGCCATCCCACCCCTGCCCTCCCATCCCATCCCTGCCATCCCCTGCTGCCATCCCCTGCTGCCATCCCATCCCTGCCATCCCATCCCTGCCATCCCTCCCCTGCCATCCCCTGCTGCCATCCCATCCCTGCCATCCCTCCCCTGCCATCCCATCCCTGCCATCCCACCCCTGCCATCCCATCCCATCCCTGCCATCCCCTGCTGCCATCCCACCCCTGCCATCCCACCCCTGCCATCCCATCCCATCCCTGCCATCCCCTGCTGCCATCCCACCCCTGCCATCCCACCCCTGCCATCCCATCCCATCCCTGCCATCCCCTGCTGCCATCCCACCCCTGCCTCCCACCCCTGCCTCCCATCCCTGCCATCCCATCCCTGTCATCCCACCCCTGCCATCCCACCCCTGGCATCCCCCCCCTGCCATCCCCTGCTGCCATCCCATCCCTGCCATCCCTCCCCTGCCATCCCCTGCTGCCATCCCATCCCTGCCATCCCTCCCCTGCCATCCCATCCCTGCCATCCCACCCCTGCCATCCCATCCCATCCCTGCCATCCCCTGCTGCCATCCCATCCCTGCCATCCCTCCCCTGCCATCCCATCCCTGCCATCCCCTGCTGCCATCCCATCCCTGCCATCCCTCCCCTGCCATCCCATCCCTGCCATCCCACCCCTGCCATCCCATCCCATCCCTGCCATCCCCTGCTGCCATCCCATCCCTGCCATCCCTCCCCTGCCATCCCACCCCTGCCATCCCATCCCTGCCATCCCATCCCTGCCATCCCTCCCCTGCCATCCCATCCCTGCCATCCCACCCCTGCCATCCCATCCCTGCCATCCCATCCCTGCCATCCCACCCCTGTTGGTATGTGGTGACCAGCCTCCAGCAGCATGGCAAGGAATTACCTCAGCCACAGGGGAATCTCCTGTGGGAAATGCTGTCATTCTGACATTCCATTTTATCCAAAATGAGGGTGGGAAGGGGAGACATGGAGCAGTTTCACAAGACTTCAGCTCAGCTAAACGAGCTGTCCTGGCAGTCGGAAATCTCAGCAAGAAACTCTAATTTAAAATTTTTCATTTCAAATTACCATTTTAGAAGCACAATTTAGTGATTCACCTTCCCACTGAAACTATTCCAGGAAGAAATGTTCCACTGACTTTAACACTGAACATGCAGGAGCTTCATATGTAGCAACCAATGTGACTGTACTGGTGTGTGCTGTTCTGCACTGGTAGAGCAGCTATTTCTTTTCTCTTTTCCACAAAGTTCTATGTAGAATAAAGTAAATTTCATTGAAATATGGATGGATGTTATCAGAGAAACCCAGTCTGAAACTCAGATGGACACTAACTTTGTCCCTTTAATCAACTCCCATTGCAACCTAATTTGCATTGATCATGAATGTGGAGAAGGGTTTGGACCAGCTCTACTGCTCCTGTTTGCAAACATCTGCTTTGCACTTACAAACTGCTGGATTTTCATGTTCTCAATGGTAAAAGAAAATCTGGGAATAAAGTATTCAGATATATGGATGCTCCAGAATGTTCTGGATTAGAACATTGGAGCAAATAGGCTCCCTGCATCCCTCTTGGCTTGCTTTCTGAGTGAGCACCAAACCCAGCATTTACTAGTGATTTAAATGGATATTATTATAAAGCTGATCCAGCATGGAAGCCAATAATTCCTCACATCAGCTTCTCTACCACTTTGTAAAACCTCTGGTGACAAAACTCTGCCTTAGGATCCATGCCAGCCAGAGGGTGCCCAGCAGGTAAGAGGAGCCCTGGAGAGGAGTGCTGGAAATTCCTGGAGCACGCTGGGGCAAGCAGGCTGATGTCCACACGCTGGGGACAATGCCCGGGCATGGGGCTCAGGGGCTGTGAGTCTGACCCCACCCCAGCCATGGGGACAGACCCCTGCCCCAGGGAATGCTGTCCCTGGGATGCTGTGCCCCTCTGGCAAGCTGGGGCCTGGCTCTCCCACCCAACCTCTTTGCAACCAGCAGAATTGCTGGAATTCTTCCTGCCAGTGAGCTCATCTGGCATCCCTTGGAAAAAAGCATTGCCAGTGTTTGATATTTCGCTCCTCAAACTCACAGTTACTTGCTTCAATGCACTCAGACCCAGAAGAAACAAGAGAATTGAAGCAAAAGGCTGTCCAGACAAACCAATCCCCACGATCTGCAGTGGCAGCAGCGCCCAGAACCCATCCCCTCAACTCCCTCTGCAGGGGATGGATGGACAGCCTTTGTCCCACCCGAGCCACCCATGGGTGCTCCTGCAGCTGGGTCACTCTCACAAGCACAGGAGCTGTTCCTGGAGCTGGGTCACTCCTGAGCACAGGAGCTGTTCCTGGAGCTGGGTCACTCCTGAGCACAGGAGCTGTGTTCCTGGAGCTGGGTCACTCCTGAGCACAGGAGCTGTGTTCCTGGAGCTGGGTCACTCTCCTGAGCACAGGAGCTGTTCCTGGAGCTGGGTCACTCTCACAAGCACAGCAGCTGTGTTCCTGGAGCTGGGTCACTCCTGAGCACAGCAGCTGTGTTCCTGGAGCTGGGTCACTCCTGAGCACAGGAGCTGTGTTCCTGGAGCTGGGTCACTCTCCTGAGCACAGGAGCTGTTCCTGGAGCTGGGTCACTCTCCTGAGCACAGGAGCTGTTCCTGGAGCTGGGTCACTCTCCTGAGCACAGGAGCTGTTCCTGGAGCTGGGTCACTCCTGAGCACAGCAGCTGTGTTCCTGGAGCTGGGTCACTCCTGAGCACAGGAGCTGTGTTCCTGGAGCTGGGTCACTCCTGAGCACAGGAGCTGTGTTCCTGGAGCTGGGTCACTCTCCTGAGCACAGGAGCTGTGTTCCTGGAGCTGGGTCACTCCTGAGCACAGGAGCTGTTCCTGGAGCTGGGTCACTCCTGAGCACAGGAGCTGTTCCTGGAGCTGGGTCACTCCTGAGCACAGGAGCTGTGTTCCTGGAGCTGGGTCACTCCTGAGCACAGGAGCTGTTCCTGGAGCTGGGTCACTCCTGAGCACAGGAGCTGTTCCTGGAGCTGGGTCACTCCTGAGCACAGGAGCTGTTCCTGGAGCTGGGTCACTCCTGAGCACAGGAGCTGTTCCTGGAGCTGGGTCACTCCTGAGCACAGCAGCTGTGTTCCTGGAGCTGGGTCACTCCTGAGCACAGGAGCTGTTCCTGGAGCTGGGTCACTCTCCTGAGCACAGGAGCTGTGTTCCTGGAGCTGGGTCACTCTCCTGAGCACAGGAGCTGTTCCTGGAGCTGGGTCACTCTCCTGAGCACAGGAGCTGTGTTCCTGGAGCTGGGTCACTCTCACAAGCACAGGAGCTGTTCCTGGAGCTGGGTCACTCCTGAGCACAGGAGCTGTTCCTGGAGCTGGGTCACTCCTGAGCACAGGAGCTGTTCCTGGAGCTGGGTCACTCCTGAGCACAGGAGCTGTTCCTGGAGCTGGGTCACTCCTGAGCACAGGAGCTGTTCCTGGAGCTGGGTCACTCCTGAGCACAGGAGCTGTGTTCCTGGAGCTGGGTCACTCCTGAGCTCTGTACAGGGCAGGAATCACAGCTACAGGGATGTGCCATTGTCATGCCAATAAGGAGATTTCCACAGTCCATTGGAAATGCAGTCAGACAAGAAGACAATCCCTCGGTGCTATGGGAATCTTGGGCTTTGGGTAAGAAGTCACAACCCACGAGCCAAAGACCTGAACTCTCAGGTTTCATTGCCTGTCTCAAGGTACCCTGGAAGGCGCAGTGGCAGCAGCACCGAGTTCAGCAGGCTCTGACAAGGAAAAGGGTCTCTGCAGGGGAAAGTGGGGCTGCCTGGGGGTGCCACGACAGGCAGGGATACAACTGGCTCCCCAAAATGGGCAGACGCTGCTGATACACCACCAAGTTACTGTCTTTAAGGCACTTCTCTGGTAAGAGATGTTTCAATAATTCATTACCTGCCAAATTAAAAAACCCACTCTGAATCTGAGGCGGTCTTCCTCTTGTTCAGCTTTTCCACCAAAAGAGGAAAAAAAATCACTATTCTTTTAATTACAAACACAATCAATATCAGTCTATACAGTCCAAGGTTCATTGCTTTCAGGCAACCGCTCATAAATATTCATTAGAGAATTAAAGAGCTATTAACGAGGGTAACTGTTGAGGAGCATTTTTTAACTGTCTTCCACAAGAAATGAAATTTGCATTTCTCGGTGAGGAAACCTGCAATGAGCAATGGCTCCTTGCATGATAAGAAACCATCAGGTGAGAGCTGGTGGGAAGGCAGGAACCCCCCTAGTCCTCACACAAAGGATGGAGCAGATATCTTCAGCTATCCGGAGCTGATGAAAGAGCACCTCTGGCGATCCTGACTCACTTCATCCTGTCCAAAAAGCGCATCCCTGGACCGCAGCGCCCGGAGCCCGGCCGCAGCAGCCTGCGCCTCGGCTCCCCGCACAAACCTCATCCCTTCCCGGCTCTGATTCCCCCTCACCTGCACACCACGGTCACTGCTCCACACTCCCTGAACTAATTCCCCAGGAGGACACTCCACCCTGCCGGCTGCGAGGTGCCGAGCTCTGTGCACATTTATCAGAGCACGAGGCTGTGACCGCGTGTGCCCGGGGTGTTCTGGTGTACCTGGTGTGGCTGTGTGTACCCGGGGTGTCCGTGTGTACCGGGGTGTCCGTGTGTTCCCGGGGTGTCCGTGTGTTCCCGGTGTATCCGTGTGTTCCCGGTGTATCCGTGTGTTCCCGGGGTGTCCGTGTGTTCCCGGTGTATCCGTGTGTTCCCGGGGTGTCCGTGTGTACCCGGGGTGTCCGTGTGTGGTGTCAGGGTGTGGCCCTGTGGGCCCAGGTGCCGGCCGTGTACCTGCGGTGTCCGTGAGGGGACCGGTGTCTCTCAGCCCCAGCTGTGGCCTGGCACTGGGGGCTCTGTGTCCCCCCTTGCACACAGGGACCTTTATTATCCTGTCACAGCTGAGCTCAGGTCACCACAAACACAGCTGTTTATGTGTGTGTGTGTATATACATGGCCAGGCCTCCCTACAGTCTCCCGCAGGAGCGGGGCGGGACTCCAGGGATTTTAGCTAGGAACCCAGGTAAGGCTTTTTTAGCTTAAAGCAACGGTCTAGGTGGGGAGCAGGAGGCAAATGATCATTCTGGGGGCAGTGAAGGTGGATTAGCAGGCGGGCTGTGCCGGGGGGCTGCCAGCAGCCCCGCAAGGGAAAATCCCCACGTGCTGTTCCCGGGGCTGTGGGGCTGCTGCGCCTTCTGCAGCTGCAGAAAATGGAAATGCACGAGTGAATCCCAGGGGAGGAGCTGTTATGCGAAGCAATTATTTCTCTACCTGAAAGACAAGGCAGCAATCACCTCCTCTCGCGTCTCTTATGAAGCACAGTTCCATAATTAATATCAGTTCCCTGGCATTTGTCAAGCCAGGGTGTCTGGAAACGGGGAGCCCAGCACAGCCCGAGGCTCCCCTCAGCTGGGTCACCGTGCTACAGGAGATTTTCCCCAATGGATGAGCAGTTACTGCGTTTTGCCCTGGATTTCCAGCCCCTGTGGGTCCAAGGGGCCCACAAAATGCAGGAGTGTTCCCAGCAGCCTGGAATTCATATGTCTCCAATGAAGAATTTCTAGGGCTCTGCATGAGGAAAGAAATACTGACAACCAACAACAGAAGAGGTGCCTTTGCTTTAGGGGTATTTGATGCTGCAGACCGTGGCCTTGGGAAGGAGAGGGACAATGGGCTGGTGCCCAAGTTCCCACCTGTGATTTCTCCTTGCCAGGTCCGAACCATCTCAGTGTGGATTGCTGGGGGAGAAACAGACCCACTGAGCCAACCCTAACTCCCAGAACTCCTGCAGGAAACTGAAGTCTCTTTCTTCTCCCATCAAATTAGCCCTAAGTTATTTTCTCCATCCTTAAATAGGTATATTTGAAATTGCAAAGTGACTGTGGCCAGGAGCTCTCACAATTTTCTGTAAAACCACGGCGAGCTCTGTATACATGTAGATATGCATACACATACAAACACAGCTGTTTATATGTGTGTGTGTATATATACATACATAAAAATACATATATAAGTAAGCTAAGCCAACGACTGGCAGTGGGGCTCATGCTGAGGTGTGACAGTGCCCTGTGAGTACCTGCTGCTCCACACCGGTGCCGTGCCAGCCTCGGCAGCCACGGAGCCCTGGGAAATACGGGCTGTGGATATTCCTCCCTCTCCCAGAGGAGTGACAGGCAAGTACACTTCGGAAAAAATGGTGTCTCCCCTTGGTCAGGTTTTCAAAGCTTTGTGCCTCCAAACTCTTGGGGTGACTCTCCCCATGGACCTGAGTCACAGCCCTGGAACAAAGGCCAGTGGCAAACAGGATGCTGAGGGCTGGTCTGAAGTCATACAAGTTAGGAAACATTTTCTGACGTTCAGGAATGATTCATGACTTTTACATTTTTGGGCCAGACATTTTTGTTAGTCACCGGCAGGGTTGCAGTGACAGATGAGCCTCTCAGAGCCTTCAGCTCTCATTTTCACATCCAGACTTTGAAACTCAATCCCTGAATTGTACGTTATGGAGCTCCTTGTTGTTCTTCTCTCTGAAGATGTTGTTAATCTGTGTGCTTTTAGCTTGCAGAAAAATCTGAGACTTGCTGTGACTTTCTCCTCTGTCCCAGGACACGGGCAGTGGCCCTTGCAGGGATGCTGTGTCAGGGCAGAGATGTGGCTCCTGCTGCTGGATGCTGTATGTTTTCTCCAGGCATTGTCCTCTTGCAGCTTTTCTCCTGCAAGTAAGGTAACTACAAAACACAAAGCTAAAAGCTGGAATTAAATTAAATCCAAGGAAAGGTAAAATTCAGAGTTAGCTTGATGGAACATAAAGATTTAAAGAAATATGCATCCAGGAAGTTGAAACTGAAGACCAAGTATTTGTAAATGTGGGTCATGACTCCCTCAGTCAGCACAGGGACATCGGGAATTGGGATGGAACTGGGATGAAATGGGATGGAATCGGGACAGCCCCAGGGCCACCAGCCCCCCGGCAGCATTCCAGCAGGTGGCCCCAGGGTCGGGAACATTGGCCATTTTGTTTTGTTTGTGAAACATTTGTGCCAAGCTGTAGCCGAACTGATCCCCTTTCTTCCTGGGATAAGGGTGTGAATTGAAAGCTTTTCGGGGTGACTCATGGCAGGTGTGTTTGGCACTGCGTGTTCAGTGGCAGCTGTAATAGGTGGGCCCATAGGTGGGCCCTGGGGATTTCTCCTCCCTCGTGCTGCTGGGATTTGCAGAAATGGTTCATGAGTCACAGAGGTGGCAGGGGGGTGGCAGGGAGGTGGCAGGGATGTGGCAGGGATGTGGCAGGGGGGTGGCAGGGGGGTGGCAGGGAGGTGGCAGGGAGGTGGCAGGGAGGTGGCAGCCAGGTGCAGGTGAGGTGGCAGCGGTGAAGCAGTTAAAGGGCTGGCAGTGCCAGGACACACATGCTGAACACAGCTCTGTTTCCAGGAGGGAGCAGGCAGTGCAAAACACATCAGTGGTGCTTACACACCCCCCCGAGGGGGAGGGGAATATCTCCATTATCAACAGTCACTTCTCCAGACAAAGGAGTCTGTTCACAGAGCCCTAATCCGCCCGTGCCCCCCACCCCGTCCATAAATGACACTTCCCAATGATCCACCTCCAGCAGCCCAAGGTTATTTCTTGTCAAGCAGGTTTTCGAGCCAGTGTGCCAGCTCTCCACATTTTCCATTACTCCACCCTTAGGTGTTACTAATACCTGACAGGGAATTACCCACACGCTCATTCCGTACCCGGGCCTGCCCAAGCGGCTCCCTGTGCCCAGCAGCACCAAGCAGCCAGAATTCCTCTGCACTGCTCAGGCATGGCCGTGTGTGCAGGAATCGCCTTCAGCCTCCTCCGCTCTGGGATTTTCCATTTCCTCATGGCACCTCCTGCCCAGTGACCCCGCGGTGGCTCCATCTGTGTGCCGGGCTCCGAGCTGTTCCAGGTGCTCAGAGGAGGTGGCCAGCAGCCCTTGGAGCTGGGCATCCTCTCCCTCTGTGCCAGGGGCTGCTGGTGGCTGCTTCCAGAGCTGGCTTGGCCACAGCCCTGCCCTCCGGCCAGGAAGGCAGAAAATGCAGATCAGCACCCACCAAGGCCCCAGCAGCTGGGTTTCAGCTGAGCACCAGCTCCAGCCCCGCTCAGGGTGGGTTTGCAGCACCCCAATGTCTCCTGCACGGGGCGGGAGGTCAGGCCAGGTTTGATTTTGCACTGCAGAGCTGCGGTGAGCAGCACGGTCCGTGTGCCTGGGCCCTTGGTGGGTCCTGCCTGGAGGGGCCAGCAGTGTCCTGGAGGTGCCCATCAGGGACAGGGATTTGTGCACGTCCCATCTGCCAGCAGTGGGAATCACGGGGCTCGGCACCGGCACAGCACCGCGCTGCCCTGTGCCTTACTGGCGCCTGGTGCCCTGAGCAGCACAGGGTTATTTTTAGACACATTTCTACATCTCTGTTTAATCTCTATGTGTTTAATCTGGTTTTGCACTCCCTTCTGACACCAGCAATAGGCAAAAACCCCATCAGGTTTAAAACCTCATCCCCAAACCCCAACTCCGCCCGTCGGTGACCACAGCGAGAGCAAATGCAGACACAGGGAAACTATTTATAGCTCAGATAAACAAGGCAGAGGCTTTGCTTAATGACAGGGAATGGAAGAACAGCGCTCACATACAGACCATGAATGTGCTGCCCTTGCCTGGCTCGGGAGGGCTGATGGGCTCCCGCTGTCCCTGCCAGCCCACGGGGAGGGGGACAGGGATCAGATCCCAGCAGTGTGGCTGGAAACGGGGATGTGGTGCAGCCACCCCTGGGCACTCGATGAGGGCTTGGCTGTCAAGGGCAATCCTGGTTTCACACAAATCTGAGTGGGAATTCTGTTTCTGCCCCCAGACAGGCTGGGAGCAGAGAGAGATGCCCTGTCCCAGCCCACAGGGGGTGCGTGCTGTGCCTCGGGCAGGGGCTCAGCTGCCCAGGGTCTGCAGGGGATGCTCGGGGCATGGCTGGGGCAGCAGTGCTTATCCAGAAAGGAAACCTGGACTGCTCAGACCTGTCCGTGTCACAGTGACTCTGAACAGCCCTGGACACGTTGGGTGAACTAAGGCAGCTGAGGTTTCCAGGGAGGAAGGACATACAGCAAATAAATCCTAACCAAGGCTTTTCCTCAGCTCCTGCTCCCTCAGCTCCTGTCCCAGTTTGGGCTGGTCACTGGAGCCCTGCTCTACACTGAAGTGGCCCAGCCGTGGTCAGGCCCCTGCACTGGGGGGCTGAGGTGGTGGGAGTGGGGATGGAGGGAGCGCAGTGCCCGTCCCACAGCGGTGACTGCAGCGTGTGACACTGCACACGACATCCTCAAATGCTGCTGGCAGCATTCCTGTGATTGCCCTGTTGTTCCAACCTTGGGCAGCTCTAAGCCAACCCCACTCCCATTCCCTTGGCCTGCTTGAAGGCAGCAGGAATCAGTCAGAGGGTTAATCCCTCATTCTAGGCCCAGGGAATGGGGCCATGCTAATTCTTTCCTGTAGATTTGCTAATTTGATTTTTCTTTTCCTGAGACATCAAAGCCAACCTCCAGAGGAGAGCTTCCTAATCAGCAAGGAGAAAAGGAAATCACTTATTTAGTGGGAAGGATGTAGATGTACCAAAGGGAAACATTTCCATTTTCTTTTTATAGCTATGAAAAACAACTTTACACAGCAAGTCTCTTAAATTCTATTTTTATTGCAAAGAACTGGAGTTTTGGGACCCTTCCATGCAGCCGTCTTGTCGCTGTACAACAACAGCTTCAGTGAGATGAGGTGAACTGGATCTCTCTCCAAAACATTTTACATTATGGATCAGAAGAGAAGGAGGCCAGGAGGAAATAAAGTGCTCCTGAAGAGTGCAAAGCCAACCCTTCAATCTAATCTGGGCTCTGAGTCCATCCTGCCCTTTCCACATGGCCTGTGAGCAGTTTTTGGACTCCCTGATTCCAGAGAAATCCAGGCTTAGGCCTTCAGCTGGGTGCTTATTGCAAACCCAAAGCACAGCTGGATCAATCACACAATATTTAGTGACTCATAAGAAAAACTGAGCAGGGTGAGGGGTGGCTGAGATAATAATGACTCAAGGAGTCCAGCAGGCTGGAAACAGCGCTGGGAAGCTGAAGGCCCAACATAGGCTCAGCACCCCAAGGCTCCTGCAGGGGTGGGGGGCCCTGGGTGTGGGGTGTCTGTGCTGTGGGGCTGAGGCAGCACCGGGGACACTGCAGGGCCACGCTCCATCCCCTCTGCCACCACCGGCAGTGCTGCCAGCTGGAGGCACAAGGAGCATTTCACTGGTTGAGGCCCAAAGTGTGTTTAATTTCAGAAACTCCACGCCAGTCCCCCGGATCTGCAACAGTGGCAGTGCCAGGCTGTGAGTTTGGGTGTCACTGGTGGGAGGGACAGCCCTGTGCCCTGTCCTGGTGAGTTCAGATGGGCACTTGGGCAGGGCTGAGCTGGTCACCAGCCACCCTGGGAAACCTGTGGAATTCCCAGGCCTTTCTTTTATTTATCAAAGTTTATTGAAACCTGATGTGACCTGGAACTTCCTGTGTGCCTCATGAGTGTCTCTCCCCCCTCATAATGGGGCTAAAGAAACCTGAGAGGCCAAAGGCCTTGGGGAGCCCTTGCAGTGCCCCATCCTTTCCCAGAGGGGTTTGATGTGTCACACAGCTTGGGCCATGCTAAGCCATATTTTCCTATATATCAGTTGGATATTTTTATGGGACGGACTGTGGACAAAAGCAGAGCAGCAGATTCATTCTTTTTTTGTAACAAAACTGGTGACTTCACTGACAGTACAACCCTCCCTGGGGAAGGGTCAGGCTGCCTCCTGCTCCTGATCGTCCTGTGCTGTGCTCAGAGCAGGAGCGGCTCAGGGGGAGGAGGAGGAGGAGGATGATGATGATGATGATGATGATGATGTTCCCTCGGGCAGGGGCTGCACTGGGCTGTGAGGCCATTCCCAGGCTGTAAATACCACAGAGGTGAGTGGCCAGAAATAACCCAGTTGGGTTTTTTCCTTTTTCTCTTTTCACCCTCATCCAAAAGCTGTGACCCAGCGATTTCCCTGGTCCTTAACCTGTGCCTTCCCTGAACGGGCTGTGTTTCCAAGTGAGCCTGTTACCTGAGCTGCCTGTGCTGCTCCCATGCCCTGCCCACCCTGTTCCTCACAGCCTCCTCGTCCTGGTGTGGACTCTTTGGTTATGCAGATACAACTGGCCAGAGCCTGCACAGCCCCAGATGCCAGAAATGGACACATAGCTTAAATCTTCTCTGTACGTGAATTTCAAAGGGATACAACACTCTGTGAGAAGGACATTTTACTACGAGTTCTAAACATACTGAGCCTTCCATTTGTATGTGGCTTCTCAATAAAAACTGCTGGGTTTTCTTGTTGTTATTATTGTTGTTGTTGTTGCTGTTGTTGTTGCTGTTGTTGTCATTAGCAGCAGCATGGATGTGCAGCGTGGGGAGGCTGTGCTGGCACAGGCTGGGTCTGCCCCAGCCCTGGGGCTGCGGAGCTGGGTCTGCCCCGGCCCTGGGGCTGCGGAGCTGGGTCTCTGCCCAGGCAGGAGGGTCTGGTGCACAGTGAGCACCAGAACTGCAGCACAGCCAGTGTCACATGGGTGAGCAAGCTCAGGGCTCATAAACACCAACTTCCCGTTCCTTTTGGGTTATTCTATAACTCGATGCAGACTCGTAGGAAGCAGATCCCAAGCTGAGTGTGTAGAGCACAGGTGTGCTCAGCTGTGGGACGGTCACAGCAGCGTTTGGCCCAGGTGTCTGCTATGTCTGTTTTACACATCCTACCAGTATGGAAAATTAATCCTAAGGAAAGCAAACACTCCAGTCTCACATTCCTGGGACTGTGGAGAGGGATGGTTACTCTGGTTTTTATTGCTAGAAAAATCTTTCTTTTGATGTCCTTTGAACCCCAGCATTTTGCTGTTGGCTCACACTCCCAACAGCCAAGCGATGTCAGGTCCAGTTTCAGGCTGCCCAGGCATTGCTATCACGGATCACTGAGCTCTGACAAGAGACATGTGGAAGCTCGCTAGTGAAATGCAGAGCTGCAGCTTTCCCCCAAACAACAGATTTCCAATACTCTGGGACCTCTCCCAGATCCAGCAGATTTAGAAATAGTACTTGCCACTGCTGAAAGTAGAAGCCATCCCATACGAGTGGCTAAATATAACACCTGATGGCAAATGGCAACAAACAGGGTGGTTGTGGCCTGGGATAAACCCAGGAGACAAATAAACCTCACCCATGAATAAATAAGTACATAAAACTCAGTCCCTTTCCTTTTCCAAGTGCCCACAGCCTATTTTGAAATAGGCATTTCTGTGTGGAACTGGTGAATTTGCAGAGAAAATAAAGCAGACTTTAGGGCCCCTGTTCTGCAGTGGAGGGGTGAGCCATGTCCGAGCACCGTGCTTCCCATCCCCGCTGGGCCGGGTTCACTGCAGGGACAGAGAAGGAAAAGAGCAGGGCTTGGGGCACTGGCCTGGCCCAAACCCCATGACCCGTGTGAGGAGCAAGGAGGATCCCAAAGTCCCCGTGGCACTCAGGGCCCCCTCCATCAGCTGTGCACACGTGTGATAAGCACAAAACCTATCCCCCATCAGGCCAAACAAGAGATGTCAAAGCCTACTCTTGACCTCTGGATGCTGGAATAGGAGTATTGGGAATGGTGGCTTGTCCCCCACTTTCCTCAAGTGTAGAAGGAGCGAGCTCGAGTGTCAGTGGCTGGTTTCTCCCTGGACTGCACCTCTGGAGCTCCTCCTGCAGTGCTCACAAGCAGCCAAGGGTTTAACCAACCCGGCCATAAATCTCCTCTGCTTTCACTAGCTCAGCTTTCAGACCCTGTCATGGCTATTTATAGTTTCCATACTGAGTTCCTGGACAGATGAAACCTCAACATCTCATGGAAAAAAACAAGCAGGGGCAAAATAAAAGGCCACAGAATATTAAAAAAAATCCTTGACTTCTCGAGCTGCCTCATCCAGATGCAGAACAAGCACAGGCTCATTCCTATCACCCTGGCACTCGCCCTGCCTGGTCAGCAAACTGCCCAAGCTCAAGCAGAGCACTCCTTTCCTCTCCCCATTCACAGATGGGTTACCACCTCCTGTTTGTCCTTTTAATTCCTGTGTCTGTTGAAGTGCAGCCGTGAGTCACCCAGAGCACACAGGGTGCTGTGAGACAGCCCCAGACAGGAACAGCAGCAGTAAATAATGGGCTGCCCGTTCCAGCAGCCCATAGGAGCTTACTCCCTGTGTGAGGGTCACTCCTGTGGTCCCCAGCTGGAAGCAGCAGTGTGGTCACTGAGGGGAGAGCTGCTGGGATGGCCCCAAGACCCCCAGCCAGCCCAGACACAGCACCCTGACCTCAGGGGCAGTGGGACCAGCAGGATCCACTGCTTGCTTGAGGAAGGAAACTCTTCCCTTTCAAAGCAGATGACAGGCCACTGCTTGGATACTTTCAAAGGAAAACTGCATTGTGGATGCATAGAAATGTCTTTTTTTTTTCTTCTCCAATTCCTAAGACCTGTGCTTCCCACAGATGACAGGGAACATAACACAGCCAGCAGTGCCCTAGTGGCCAGGGACATACTGCCCATCAGATTCAGATCCAGCAGAGATCAGCTCTCAAACGTGGTCCTCAACTTCTCTACCAACTCAAAGAACTAAAGAGAGTAAGACTTTCCCCCTTGGAAACTTCCTGGCCAAGATTCCTAGGGCAAAGTCCCAAGCAGGAGCACGGACCTTGGTAGGTACCGTGTTCTTGGCTAGAGCTGTATGGAGCATTTAACTCAGGTGGCTCATCCCTGACCTTCCCATCACACACAGTCGATGCTTTTCTGTCTGCCATGAATACTCTGTTTGTAAACACAGTTTCCCTTTCCAGACCAGCTGTGTCTCTGCTGAGCTGCTCTGTGGTGCCATTCCTCCCTCCCACAGCCCCATGGCATCCCGAGGCCACCTGCCTCCAAACCCACAGCTGGGGCTGCAGCTCCCACCCAGCCTGAAGCAGGTGCCCCAATCCCTGCTCCCACGGGCACCACTCAGCTGCCCCCAGCCACCCAACCCTTCCTCTGCCCTTGTTTTTTACCAGTCAGGGCAACAGGACTTGTCTGTGCTTCTGCAGCGGCTGAGGAGGTTGAGACTGGTGGGAGCAGAACTCTGTTCCCTCTCTCTGGGTGAGGTTGGATTGCTCTGGGAGGGGAGAGGGCCCCGGTCCCAGAGCTGCACCTGCTGTGACTCCGTGGCTGTGCAGTCAGGGCACGGGCACAGCCAGCCATCCTCTTGTGCAGCCCCACATGTCACTAGTGGGGTTTAAAGCATGGAGATGTCCCAGGGTGCTGCCAGCCATCGCTCCCAAGGGGCTCAGATCGACAGAAGAGTGCCCTGGGAGCCAGCTACCGAGGTGTCATGTGGACACAGGGTGGATGTGTCCACAGCTGCTCAGAAAATCCCACTCATTCCCCTAACTGCAGGCTGAAAAGCAAGGCCAGTATCAGGAAACCCATCCCTGCCTGCAAAGCCAGATTACACTGGGGCAAGTGGGCTTCCAATTGTGGCACATCACAGGATGTCCTGCTGCAGCTTATGCACCTCTAATCAGCCTGGCTTGTCTGCACATCCCACCTCATTACTGCTGCAGCAGTGCTGAGGTGGGCAGCTCTGAGAGAGGAGAGTTTCTTTTCCCTTTCAAGACTCCTGTGCACCAGCCCGCAGCACTGCCATCGCTGACCCCATCACACACTGTGCTCACGTGGGGACCGTGGGACATTCCTGCTGGAGCTGCACTGCAGCCCTGCACTGCTGGTGTGCCACAACCCTCCTGGCCAGAAAACTAACTAGAAAACATGACCTGGTCACAAAACAGATCCTGTGTGTGCCACAGCTGAAATACTGCCTGATTCACAGCCCCCAAAACCCAGCCAGCTGCAATCAGCGTGTGCAGCGAGTGGCAAATGGGGCAAAAGAAACAGAAGCACAAGAAAGGCAGGGAGTAATTCAAGGCAAGGTTTCCTGGTAAGGGCCTCAGAAAGCTTTGGGACCAAGGTCGAACTCCCAGCTGGCCTGGAGCACAGCCAGCTCACAGCCTCATTTGGTAATTCCCGAACTGCCAGGCGTATGTTGTCGGTGTTCCCAGTTACGGGAGAGTCACCCCCAGCCCAGTCCTGGCCCTGCCCGGCCGGGCGCTGCCCCTGGGCCCCGAGTGCGAGCAGGGCCCGGCAGCTCCCTGCACACCCAGCTCCTTCCTGCTCGTCATTTATTGAGGGCACCGCTCTCCTCAGGCACCGTCACTGCAAACCCCGTGATTTATGGAAACTCCATCTGTGCTGCTGCTCGTGTCACCCACGGATGGTTCCAGCGGGGTTTCCTGCTGGCTGCCGGCCCCGAGAGCCGCCCGGGAGCCGTGGAGCAGCAGCTCACAGCTATCATTTACCATGCTCCCCAAGCAACACATCTAAATTTAGTTCTCCACCTAATTCCCTCTCTGGAGGAAGCGTCAGGTTTCCACCCGCCACAGGTTGCCAGCGGCTGGCAGCTCGCTCGGAGCCTGACCGTGGTGCCCTGACACCCTGTGCCACCCCCGGCCTCTCAGGAAGGGGCTCCTGGTGACTGACATCCTTTAGCTCTCCCAAAAAGATCCGAGGATGGAGGGGAGCCCACCTCAGCACCCCGAGGGACCCCTTGCCCTCCCTGCACTCGGAGGAGCTTCAGCAAACAATGCAGGCGAGGATTTCTGCAGCACAGCTCCTTTCTGTGAATCCCCTCAAAATGCGTCATGAGGGAAATAGCACTGCTGATGCTCTCAGAATTCCAACATCTCGCTGAACTCTTCCCCTCACTCCTGGCAGCCACAACAAAACCACCCAGCTAAAACCTGTGTCTCAAAGAGCCCTTCACTTCCCATCTTCAGGGAAGGGAGAGGGACTCCAGTGCACCAAGGGGAAACTCAAAGGGCATATAAAACCCATCGTTTGGTCTCCTCCCTGGAGAAGCACAACTCTTTCCCCTGCTGCCCTCCAGCCTCTCCAGCTCCCTTTTTCTCTTCCTCCACCTGTCAGGATCTGCTGTGGGGTGAGATCCAACCCAGTGGTGCTGGGCTTCCCCAGGACAGGGGCTGTGCTGCCTCTGCAGCTGCACCTGGCTGCAACACCGATAGAGACCACTGCAAACATTGCAACAAATTGTTGCCAGTACATGGATTCAGTTAACAAGGCCTGGTAACTGCAATTGAAAGGCCAAAACAAAATGTCTGAAATGCCCAATTTCTAGTGCATAAACTACATTTCTAGTTCATTTGTTGCCTTTCAGTCAGAGACCCGATGCACCGGAATAACAGGCTCCCTGTGTTTGTTTGGCTTTTCAGTTCTGCTGCAAACAAATGTTTATTGACCTAAGTGGCACTTCCTCTCCAAGACATCAGGAATGTGATGGCTCACTGCTGCATTTTAAAGCAGTTCAGCGGGACGAGGGCACGTTGCCACTGCAGACACGAATATTTGCAATACTGCAGTTGCTTTCAGTCTCTCAGGGACGAGGCAGTTTCTGAGAGATCCCGACTGATCCCTTCTGGCAGCGCAGATTTGCTGGAGATGTGATGTGACACGGCCCCTGTGTGGTGTAACAGCCCCAGAGCTGCTGTGGCCTCTGCTCAGAGCTGAGCTCTCCGTGCTGCCTGTGGATCCTGTGCCAGCGGTGGCACAGAGGGCACGGCTGGGACCCGTGCTGGCAGCAGGGACAGCGCTCCTGCCAGCCCCAGCTGCGGATGGAGCAGTAAGAACATATTTTCTAGACAGGAAAACAGCACAATTGGTCAGGGATGTGTCTCGGCATGACCTCACTTCTCTTTCTGGTCGCTTTCTGCAGACCAGGCTGCACCTTTGGTTCCCGTCAGTCCCAGCCCTGGGCTGGCTCCATCCAGCAGCCCTGAGGGTTCCCTGTGCCACTGACAGCGGGCCAGGGCCGGGGGGATCCGGCTGAGCTGGACACGGGGCTGGGGCTGCGTCCCCTGCCCACAGCACTGCCCATTCCGCATTCAGCTTCACCAGAACCAGCGGGAGCCGCTGTCTGGGTAACACGTTTAGGCGTGAAATGTGCCCGTGATTTTCTTCTGCAGCAGATGCAAAGTACCTCCAGAAGGAGTGATTAGTGTACCTGTAAATTCCCAAAGGATGGAGACCCTGACTTCTGGCCACAGCCACTTGTACCCCCATGCAGAGGGCTCCAGGTCCTGCCCTGCAAGGGCAGCACTGATAAACAGCAGTTTTGTTTCCGACTTGTAGGAAAGGGGAAAGCCCAAACCCTGCACAAAAAATGCTTTTCTGAATAGAATGCTGCTCCACACTTCCCAGAGAGACATTGGTGGTTCCTAACAAAGGAAACGCTGGTGGCACCACCCGAGAAAGGGCATCCGTCACCACCGTGCAAGGAGCTGCTCTGAGCTGCTGGTCATAATTCAGCCCCACTATCTGTACTGGAGGGGGGCTGGGAACCCATTAATTACAGCTGATAATTAACATCTGTCACAGGAAGAACACTTTAACCTTGGAAGAAGGATGAATTAAATCGGGGTGCAAAGCTGCCCTGCTGAGAGCAGCAGCAGGCCCCTGGCACAGGGGCTGGGACCAGGCACAGCAGAGAGCAATGTCATGGAACAGCTTTAATTCAGACGAGCAGCAGCTTTTCTCCAGGGCCTTCTGCAGCCTGCATGAAGGAGGGGACACCACTTTGTGTCCAGGAGCTGCTGGTTTTCTCCCCACACAGGGCTGCTGGGCAGGAGCAGCCCCTGCACACACACGGGGCCAGATTTGGCTCCCTTGGCTCCTCGGTGCTGATCAGAGCCAGCCAGGGTCTGCACAGGAGAGATGGAGTTGGGCCCTTCCCGTGCAACACGGCCTTGGGAACGTTGTGCATTTCAGGTCTCTGAACACAACAAACCTGGTGCAGCTACAACTCCATGAAAGTCAGGAACTGGCGTTGCCAGCCTGTGAGCAGAGGGTGGCAGACACAGGCTGGGAGCTCTCTTAGAATCCCAGAATCACTGAGGTTGGAAAAGGGCTCCAGCACCATCGAGTCCAACCTGTGACCCATCTCCTCCTTGGCACCCAGAGCACTGAGTGCCATGCCCAGTTATTCCCTGGACACCTCCAGGGATGGGGACTCCATCACCTCTGGGGCAGCCCCTGCCAAAGCCTGACAACCCTTTTCCCACATTTTGGACAGGAGAAGTTGCACTTGTGTAGCTCTCACGGCCACTTGTGAGTCACTCCAAGGCTGGGTTACACTGAACAAGCTTTTTTCTTCCAGTTGAAAAGATGCTTTCAGAAAGAGGTCATAAGACAGAAAGGTGAAACAGATGTTCCCAAAGGCAATTCTTGCCCAGACCCCTACTCCTGTTTCTTGAAATTGCTGCAATTATCATACCAGGAGCTGTTTCACGTGTCAGGGACCATCCCCTGAGGCTGAGCTGGCAGCACAAATCAGCAGCTGACAGCGTCTGGCACCAGGGAGAAAAATTACCTGTAATAAACTTTGTTAGTTCAAGCCAAGGTGGGAGCAAGCACTTGGGAAAATGTTGATAAAATTTTTGATGCACACACACACAAGCCGTAATAAAAAGAAACATAAAAGTCATTATAGCAGCAGGAATAATTCCCTGCTGCTCCCCAGGAAATGCCTCCCACCACCCCAAAAGGTCCTGCAAGGTCCTGCAGTTTGACAGCTGCCCATGGGCACTGCCCTGTGGCTGCCAGAGGGACATGTGCCTGGCCAGGGAGCACTCAGGGATTTCGTGTTCATGATCCCATCTTGTTTCCCAGGGGGAACATGGACATTTCACAGAGAACAGGTGTGATCTTGCTTCCTCAGACACCTTTCTGGGGGACTTCCGAAGAAAACATCAACTCCAGAGAAAAGCTGAAAACTACAGAATTCATAGAGGCTCATAGAATCTCCTGCACTGGATGGGGGCCACAAGGATTATTGAGTTCAACTCCAGGCCCTGTATGGGACATCCCCAAGAACCCTACCCCAAACTTAATTTGTGCTCTCCCATTACTAACTTCAATATTTAATGTTCCCAAAATAAACCCTGTCCTCCCCAACCCCTCTCACTAGGGCCATTACCCCAACTGCCTGACCCATCTAATTCAGCAAGGAGTCACCCTGAGGTAATTCCAAATTTAAAACATCCTCACACACTGAAATTCACCCATGGATCTGACTGGAGAAAGCAGCACAGGCTCTGAGTTTTTATGTGTTAGGACCCCCTTGGGAGACCAGCACGCACCCACATAATGGCTTTGAACACCCACACACTCACACCCTCTCCTGCCAGGGAAGAGACCCAAATTCCAAAATTATCCACTCCAAAGGAGCATTTTCTCAGCCTACTCTGTATCAGCAGCCAGTGAGTAATTCACAGTGGGTCTAAGATTAGCTAACGAAGCTCCGTGACTCATCAGCCAAGCCTCCGCGCTGCTGGGAAAATTCAATTTTTCTTTAGCAACAGAGGTTCAACTGTGGAAATTATAAATAATTAGGGTTTGGAGAGGCTGCAGTAACATGAGGATTCTTATTTAAACCCCAGTGGTACAGATATGGGTGCCTGTGGTGCCTTTGTGTCAGCAGCATCCTGCGGGGCACGGCCACAGCGCTGCGAGAGCAGAGCCTGACCCCGGCCCAAGGCAGCGCAGCCCGCAGTGAAACAGAGCCACACAGAACTGTGTGAGCTCCTGTGGGCATGGAGCAGTGATGGAAGAGTCATGAGCAGAACCAGAGCCACACAGAACTGTGTGAGCTCCTGTGGGCATGGAGCAGTGATGGAGGAGTCATGAGCAGAACCAGAGCCACACAGAACTGTGTGAGCTCCTGTGGGCATGGAGCAGTGATGGAAGAGTCATGAGCAGAACCAGAGCCTGTGTCACATCCCTGTCCCCTGTGCCACATCCATGTCCCTTGTGCCACATCCCTGTCCCCTGTGCTACATCCATGTCCCCTGTGCTACATCCCTGTCCCCTGTGCTACATCCATGTCCCCTGTGCCACATCCCTGTCCCCTGTGTCACATCCCTGTCCCCTGTGTCACATCCATCCACTCAAGGTGGGCCTTCAGCATTACTCCATCGGCACCAAGGACTCCCAGCAAGGAAAAGCAGCCCTTTCCCTGCCTAGAGCCAAGCAGGGGCTGCTCCAAGGCAGCTCAGCTGCCCTCAGCACTCCCTGCTTCAGCTGTGTTCTGCTTCAATGCTGGGCCTCGCTTATCAAAGCCAAATGCTCCAGGTTTTGGTGTCTAATGCAAACCAGCTTGAAGTTTATGTGCTTTCCCTCAGAAATCTGCTTTAAAAACAACTTGCCCAACTTTGTGTTTTATAAGATGCACTCAAGAAAAAAGGAGTTTAGGAGAAAGGAAATACTTTCCATACATGACAGACATTTGACTGGATTAAAGCAGACTGCCCTTTAGTGGTGCCTGCCTGAGCAGCCCTGGAGGGTTGGGCAGCGTGGCTGATCCCTGCCATGCTGAGCCATTCCCCGTGCCCAGCTGGTCCCTGCTGTGCAGCCAGAGTCAGGCTGGAGGCACAGGAACATGGAGCAGCTCCCCAGCAGCCTTTGGCTGCAGCCTGGGGTGCAGGCAGGGATGGACACCCACGATGGGGACAGCCAGGACAGTCAGAGTGAGGATCAGCACCTGGCCTCGGGGTCCCTGCCGAGGGATGGGAAGGTGTGGGGCAGGGACCCCAGGTCCCACCTGGCTACCGATGCTTGAGGTCACTCCTGGTGTAACAGCAGAGCTGTAAACCCTGAGACAAACACACTGAGGCTGCTTGGATGTCCTCTGCTACAGGCAGGAAAAAAAAAGGATAGTATATAAACTGGAGACCTACTAAAATTCCCACATTCCAGAAGAACAGGTATCTCTTCTGCCAGGATAAAGCTATTTTCACATTTAAACTCCATTTTCTCATGAAGGAACACTTCAGGGAGGATTACTGCAGTGAGGCTACAGCCTCAAATGCAAAACTGCTTCCCAGGATCCCTGGGAAGTGCCCAAAGAGGGAACAAAGACAGCAGAAATCTTGAAGCTGGAGGAGAGGCAAGAGGAGAAGCTTTAGGGAGACATCACAGGTTTAGACAGAAGCAGGTGCTAGGATGGTTTGCACTCCACCACCCCAAGATTTAATCTGTAGATTTACAATATTAGCAAAGAGCCTTATTACAAAAAATACTGATAGGTTTGGTATTGGTTTGAATAATGGTGAGGAACTTTGGACAAGGGCCTGGAGGGACAGGAAGAGGGGGAATGGCTCCATGCTGACAGAGGGCAGGCTCAGGTGGGATACTGGAAATTCTGCCCTGAGAGGGAGGTGAGGCTGCCCAGGGACGCTGTGGCTGCCCCATCCCTGGAAGTGCTCCAGGCCAAGCTGGATGGGGAAGGTGTTCCTGCCCGTGGCAGGGGGTGGGACTGGATGGGAAGCACAGAGAATGCTGTAAACCACTCACTATTCCTGAATGTTACATTCAGGTTTTTAATCCAAAGCAGCTTTTATTCTGACAGAGTAAAAGACTGAATGAAGCCATTCCAGCCTCACGTTATTAAAAGTGATATTTAGAATCTTCCACATTAGCTTTATATAACCTGTTAAGAAATGAACCATCACTGTACTCTTGGCTTAAGCATTTGTGCTTGCTGAGAAATTATTTTCATTTATCTGCATAATGGCCAAGGCAAAGAAGCAATTTTCTACGAGATTCATCCTTTCAGCCTTGCCAAAACCTGAGCCATCTTTTCACTGAGGAGCAGGGGGGCAGCTGTGGCAGCCCCCACACGGCCCCACGGCTGGGCTGTGGTTTGGTGCTGCGGGAGGCTGGGGTCTGCCCCACCTCTGGCACTCACCTGCCTCCCAAGCACCAATCTGCTTCTGTAATGGGACTGGAACTCCCTGTGGCAGATCTTAGTGCAGTGTCAAAAATCCAGTGACTCACCTGCACCACTGAAATGTCACCCCTCTGTTTCATTCTGCAAGCTGG
This sequence comes from Pseudopodoces humilis, assembly GCF_049639895.1. NCBI lineage: Eukaryota > Metazoa > Chordata > Aves > Passeriformes > Paridae > Pseudopodoces > Pseudopodoces humilis. The sequence goes on along the minus strand of NC_142208.1, from coordinate 35,888,874 downwards.
TGTTAGGACAGACAGACAGACAGACAGACAGAGAGCTGCCAGACCAGCAGGTGACACAGGAAAACAAGGAGAGGTCACACCAGCTTTCCAGTGCTCTCTGCAGGAGGGTCCCTGGCCAGCCCCTGTCACAAAGGGAGCTTTGGAACATTTCCCCTGAGCTCTCAGCAGCAGAGCCTGGGGCAGAACCGCCCATTGTTTGCTCTCCTGGGGCACAGCAATGTCAGGAATGTCACACACCCAGCTGGAAGGACAGAGGACCCCGGCCTGGGCACAGCAAGGGAGGACAGGGAAGGTTTCTGCCATGGACACAGGTGCTCACTGCCCCACCAGCCCGAGGGAGCAGAGCAGGGCACGAGCTGCCAGTGCCAATCTGTGCCCACCCGTGGGGCAGAGGGCCAGGCCAGCAGGTCTCTCTGTGCTGTGACACGGCTGGCAGGGCTGATGTGCACCAGGGGCTTTACTGCACAGACACTGGGGAAAAGCTGGACACCCCCTTAAACAACTCCACCCTGGGGAGCTCTCCAGGATTACAGGATGGACCTCAGCAAACCCTCCCGAGCCATCTCATGACCCAAGCCTGGAGAAAATCAGTGGTCCACATGGGAGGTATCACACAATTCCCTCACAGCCAGCAGAGGCTGAACAGCCGGGCTGAGGAATGCTCCTGCCTGCTCAGGGGACCCAAGTGCCGTGGGCTGCCTGCTCAGCACTCACCTACTGTGCTTGGCATCTCCTCCAACCTTGGAGCAGCCTTTCCACATGTGTGATGGAGCAGCCCTTCACTGGAGATGGGAGCAGACAAGTGCTTTTCCTGGAAGTAGTGAGGAGTAGGGTCCTGGTTATTCTTGTTTGCCTTTTACAATTATTTTTTAAGTGAACAGAAGGCTGCTTGTACCTCCCCACACCTCACTGCTGTGATGCTACAGCCAAGAGCTTGGCAGCACTTTTGGGCAGGAATTTTGTACAATGCAGAACTGTGTGAACAGAAAACACAGAAACCACCTCACAGCCATCAGGTCAGCCCAGGCCTAGCTCGAGAAGATGCTAGAAAAAACCTCACAAAGAGCCCCTGAGGCCGGACAGGCGGGAGCTAAGAAAGGCAGGGCTGTTCCTCCCAGAGCAGGAGCTCTCCCAGCACAGGAGCACTTCTGCCAGCCTGGGTAAACACCCACTGCACAAAGGCTTCACACAAGGTGCACAAACACATCTCCTGCTATATACTGCTGTCCTTCTTGCACTTATTTTTGGCTAACAGGAAGCTCATTGATTTGTTTGCAGAGGTGACCAAAATGAGCCTTGGGAAGCAGCTGTCCTGGTTCAACATCTCGTGCTGTGCACCACAGCTCTAAGGGATGCAGATTTCACTCAGTGAGTGCTGGGCTGAGACTCAGCAGAAGGGTTTTAGTGCTGAGCTCTCCTTGTGACACTGTTGCTGAAACTGGCAGCTCTGACCTCTCTTGCTGACATTCAAAGGCCACGGTGTGAACCAGCACAAAGCAGGAAAACACGAGCCTGAGTGATTTCCGAGCTGCTCGCTCTAACTCAGCCAGAGTTCACCGCTGTGTTTGCTGCAGCAGATGCAGCTGACAGGACACAGCATCAGTGCAGAGATCCTGCAGCTCCAATGCAACCTCCTGCAGCCAGACAACACTGAGCAGGAAACTCTGAACTGTTTTTTCCAGCACCAGAAGCAACAGATCACCTCAAATTAATGTCTCTGGACTGAGGGAATCCAAGCAAAGGCTAGACCAATGCAAACCCGAAAAATGAACTGATACAGTTCCAAAATCCTGTCCATAGGTCACTTCAGGTTGTGAACCATTTGAACTCTCAATCTGGCAAAAAAAGCTGTTGGTTTGCTGGTTTAGAATGGTGCATCACGTCTTGGTTGTGGGTAATGAGAGGATCCTGCTGTCCAACACGTTCAAAGGGCCTTAAATCACACTCAGAGTGTGAGCATACAAGTTCCTGCTCACACTGGTGTTCATGTTCAGTTCAGAACATGGATTCCCTCCCTGGCTGGAGCCAGCAGCTCAGCTCGCAGCAAGGACAGGCCCAGGCTGTGCTGCTCTGCCAGGTGACTTGGGAAAGGTCCCAAAGACATCCCAGTCACCAGCACTGCTTGTCCATGTGCCTGGAACCAGTGATTCCCCTGCCCCACAGTTAACGACAGCAGAAAGCTTTAACATGCAATGAGAGCCACACTGTCGTGTGTTGCACATCTTCCAAGGTTTAATAGACACAAAGTGAGTCCATTGTACTTAAGACACTACAATGATTTCATTCTATTGCATTTCCTGACCCAGTTACATTTCTCAGAGTACAGTATTGAATAAAAGGTAGCTTTAAAATTAACAGGTGTGTGAAATCTGTAAGTAAAATAAGCAGCAGCAATAATCTGGGGAATTTTATCAAGAATAGCTAACTTTTAAGTAATAAATACATTCCGAGTTGTGATTTCTGCTGTTCTCCTAGTTCATTGCCGTCCAACTGGTCAAATTCTCATTCTGGGTGAGATATCCTCAGCCTTTCCTGCCCCAGCCCAGAGCGTCCCAGCTCCGTGGCGGTGCCTGTCGCCTGTCCGGGCGGCACGGGGAGCTCTGCCCAGGAGCCTCCTCCTCGGGGCCGCTTCTCCTGGGAGCACGGCCGGCCGCTCCTCGCTCGGTGACCCTCTAGGAGAACAGCTGTGCTCGTCTTCTGTTACCTTGAAGAAAGCCAGAGAGGGAGAGGTTACTGTGGCAGGGCTGCAGGGCTCACACTGTGGCTTCCCTCTAAATATAGCCAGGAATTCTCCTGCTCCCAGCCGGCCCAGCAGGCACAAGCACGGCTGCAGCTTGGGAGAAAGCTGTCAGGTTAGCAAACCCAAAGAAAGAGTGGGAATTCTCCCCAAGACCAATATGATATGAATTTCAGTGATGATAATAAATCTCCAGCGCGGCTTAAAGACTCCGGAGTCCCTGTTCGGGGGGGTTACTGTAGGTTAATCCACCACAAGTCCCCACGGAGCGCGCCACGTGAAGAACATCTGCCTCCACTTTCCGAACACGATCTACAAAATAGGATTATCCCCCTTGAGGGACGCCGGATGGAAACTTCTCTAAGCACCTGCAGGGGCTGAAGCGCTGCCCGCGGCCGCAGCTCCCGGCGAGGCAGAGCCGCCGGCCCCTGGCGCTGCCCAGGACAGCCAGGGTCCCTCCCCAGGCTCGTGTGCCACAGCACCGGCCCTGGCAGCAGCCACCTGTCCCCTGGGCTCAGGGCCACGAGGAACGTGCGAGTCCTGCAGAACAAGCCAGGCAAACCCTGCGGAGCGCTCGCCCGCACCCCGGCCCGCAGGAGGGACTCACACTGGCCATGGACACCAGGTCACGGTGTGGAAGCCCTGGGAGAGCTCAAGGGCAGAATCCACTCGCCTTCAAGTGAAGGAAGCGGGAGACACGTGAACAATTCAGTGACACAGAAGTGAGAGCCCAGCACGGAGACCTCCCCTCACACCGAGCTGCTGCAGCAGAGCGCTGCCCCTCGCTCCCAGGGCTCTGGCCCACACCAGCCACATCAACTCCAGCTGTGCTGCAAGTGCAGGAGACACCAGCTCGGATCCGTGTTCTCACACAGCACTAACACCACAGAAGAGCAGAACAAAAACCTTCAAACCACCCCCAGCTGAGGTTTGTGACTTACAGAGCACAGTGAACCAAGAACACCAAACACAGGGAAGAGGATCACATCTCCAAAGCTGCTGACATGGCAGCAGCACTGCTTCTGCAGGCAGGGGACCCAAAGTGACACCGATTCACTCAGACTCAGCATCCAGAATGATCCTCAGCATTGCCCACACAATGCAGAATGCAAAGAGCTGATTCAATACCCAGGAACATCTGTCCCAAAGCTGTATTCCAGGGAAGGGCTGCAATCAGCTCAAACACTCCTTCAGTATTTGGCAGAAACTGGGAGGTCTCACCCCAGGGCTCTATTACCTGCAGCCAACAAAGTACAAATTCATACCTCATCCTGCAGGAGAATCTATTTGTCTTCTGATGAACAGAGAGACTTTCAAGAGCACACAACAATCTCACTTGCAGGTTTATCACTCAGGAAAGCTTCCTGAGGCCCAGGGACCTGGAACAATATCCCTCAAGTGTCTTTCAAAGCACTGACCCTTTAGAGACAGATTACAGAGTGAGAAGATCTTGTCCAAACAGGAAAAAATGCATTTCCTGGCTGAGGAGGTGACAGCAAGCCCTCGGGTGGTCGGATTCTTTGGGATTTCTCACTGGGAGGAAGAAAGAATCACACCAGAAGTGAGATGCCAAACAGGTATTGCCCATTGCCAGGGCAGAGGGGGCTCCTCCATGGGGACAGGGATTGGGGCCAAACCTCAGCTGCTCCAGGAACTGAGGGCAAATATCAGGGATTTTGTCCTGTGGGAGCACAAAGCTGGGCTACCAGCGACAGAGCAAGCTGCTTTGGAACAGTGGATGCTCCTTGCCTGGCAGTGCTGGAAGCTCTGGGTGTCTGTGCTGGGGTGGGCACCTGCAGCACAGATCTCTGCAGCCCAGTGTCTGTGCAGACACAGCTCACGGGGCCAGGAGGAGCTGCACAGCCACAGCCCACAGCACAGCTCTCACTTCATCCCTGGAAAGCTCCAGCAATTTGTTTAAAAAGCCACTTCCAGCACGGAGCAGCAGGCGCTGCCCCATGTTCCAGGTCCACGTGTGAGTAACGAGCACAGCACACAGGGGCTGACTCAGGACAGCCTGGGAGCTAAGCTGGGTGTCCAAAGGAGAGCAGGGCAGCTCCCCTGAAGCCAAGTGCTTGTTCAGAATTTAAAAACTGAAGTTTTGGATCAAATAAAGCCATTCATAAATCCAGACTGAGCAGCAGCAGCAGAGTGCAGAAGACAATTTATCTTTGGAGGTTGCAGCACCCCAAGTGTGCCCAAGCAGCTTGTTTTGAGGGTTATTTTCTAATCATAAAACAATCAACTGCAGGCATTTTGCAACTGAGCATCACCAAATGAGCCTTCCTCCAGCCATGTCTCCCTGGGAGAAGTGCAAGAGGCCGCAGCTAGCAGCTGGCTGGTAAAACCCTTCCTTCCCAAGCCTTCCTCTTGCAGGAGCAAGGAAAGGCTGGCAGCTGGCATCTCCATCTCTGGCCCACTGGATAAGGTTTTGGAGCTGTCTCCAGCTCTCAAGGCACCAGAATCCTGACTTGAGATCCAGAAGCTGACTTGAGCAGGCTGGCAGCTACGTTCTCCAGCACTGGAGTTCTCACACTCCATCATCCAAACATCCCTATGACAAATCCTGCACTGAGGGTTGCTGCCTTGGGAAGGGACTGTTTTCCACAGGAATAAATGGCTCAGGTTATCTGCATCAAAACAGAGCAAGTCATCACTCACAAGGGAAGTCAAACTAGTCATTTGCTACAATTCATTTCTTCAGCTGCAGAGAGCACTCAGGAAATATACTTTATAAAGAAACCCAGGCAGGCTGATCCTGCACTAGCACAGACTATTGCAGATAAAGCAGCAACTGGTACATCAGTGAAGGCATTTGCTCCTCTAGAAATTCATCAGCTTAATGAGAAGAGCCTTCATTAACACCTGCCCTGCTCCACCCTGGCACCAGGGACCGACCCTCCCTTCCCAGGTGAGGCCACCCCACAGCAGGGGCATGGCAGGGAGGGGAGCACCTCTGCTGCCCAGGGGCACCTCGGGGTGGGACACACAGCCACAGCTGTCACACGGCACAGGGACACTGTCCCCTGGCACAGGGCAGCATCCTGCTGCTCCTGCTCAGCAGAGGAAGCCCAGGAGCAGCAGGAAGGCACTGGCAGCTGACTGAGGAGCTGCAGACGTGGGGCACGGGGCTGTGGATGTGAAGAGCTCCTCCAGGAGCCCCATCTGTGCCCTCCTGCAGGACACCAGAAGCCCATTTCAGCTGCACGTCATCTCAGGATGTGCAGAGTTCATTATGTGGCTAATGCAGAGCCCGTGTGTTCTGTGCAGCTACAGACAGCACACAAACCAGCTGCAGCAAGCAGACTGAAATAAAATAAACCAGGCCCCATGTGCTGGTATAACCCCATCCAGCAGCCAAGATCCTCACAGCCGCTTGCTCCTGCCCCCACCAGCAGGATCGGGGAGAGAACTGGAAGGACCAAAGCTGGAGAACTCATGGGTTGAGAAAGACAACTTAATAGGGAAAGCAAAACCTGCACACACAAAGCAAAACAAGAAATTAAATCCCTGCTTCCATGGGCAGACAGGTGTTCAGCCACCTCCGAGATCACATCTAACTGTGACTTGGGACAACAAATGCCATCACCCCAAATGTCTCCCCTTCATACACCTTCTTCCCCCCACTTTATACACCAAGTATGAAGTCATATGGACTGGAATAGCCCCCAGGCCACTTGGGGTCACCTGTCCTGGCTGTGCCCCCTCCCAACCTCCCACACACCCTCAGCCCCCTCCCCAGCATGGCCCTGTGAGGGGCAGGAATGGCCCTGCCTCTGTGCAAGTCCTGTTCAGCAATAACAAAAACATCTCTATTTTATCAACCCTGTGCTCAGCACAAATCCAAACCACAGCCCCAAATCAGTCACTGTGAAGAAAGCTAATTCTACCCCAGCCAAAACCAGCACATCCCAGTTTGTGTTCATCTAGTCTGCATCTTGTCTTACAGGTGAGCAGCTCTGTGAGCCTTTTACAGTCAGGAGCAGAGCTTGGCACTCAGCCCACACACACTCCTGCTCACCTTGATCCCAGCACCCCTGATGGCAACTTATGGGTAAACACAACACATCAAGACTGAAAAACAACAGCTTGTACGTTTCTCAACATTAAGAGCCTTCACATCAATTTTTGGGATCAAGCTCCTACCTTTCACACCTGAACATGAAAATGAGAAATATTCAATTGCTCAACACCAGGCTGCATGGGGCTTGGAGGAACCTGGGATAGTGGAAAGTGTCCTTGGCCATGGTGGGGGGTGGAACAAAATTATATTTAAGGCATCTTCCAACCCAAACCCTTCTGTGATTCTACAATTTCTGTCATGCCAGTGTCAGGCAGCCCCACAAAGCAAAGCAGCTGCATGTGCCAGTGGCAGTGCACAGCTGCTGTGTGCAGATCCTGTTCCTCACCTGCAGAGCACAGGCACCTTCCCTGCACACAGCTACCTCCAGGTTGCCCAAAATCCCCTATTCCTCTCTGTATTCTGTATTACACTTTCTGTAAGTGCAGCCTGGAGGTGCTCAGTACTGTACCAATACCAGCCAAGCTCCGAGCCCCAGCAGGGAGGCCAGAGAACTCCCCTGGGTGCCCCTGGCTCCCACCCTGCTGCTCTCCATGCTTGCTGGGAAAAGGGCCATTGTACCTGCAATTCAGACACCTCTGCTTGAGTTCAAAACCAAACAAGTAAATAAACACAATTCAGGAAAACATACAGAAATTTCGTTTTTACTTTATTTGTAAATGTTTTCAGAGAAACCAGCTCCCAGGTTCTTTGTTGACACATCTCTCCCATTTCCTGCCCTGATCCTGCGTGGCTGCTACAGGCTCAGGGTGCACTGTGGGCTGGTGACACTGCTGGGGACACCCACTGTCCTGCCCAGTGTGGCACACTGAGCCAGCACAGGCCATGCTCCAGCTGGAGCCCCTCAGCCTGGGAGCAGCTCGCTGTGCTCCCCAGGAGCCCCTGGGTGGATAGAGTCTCCTCCAGCAGCTGCACTTACAGCTCCTGAAAGCCAATGGCAGGTGCCATCAGAAATAGCACAGTGGGTGACCTGGTGGCATTTCCAGAGCACGCCAGGGGCACAGTGGGCACGGACCCACGTGTCTCCAAAGGCAGTCCCTGGGCACAGTGGGCAGGTGCCTTTGGGATGGGAAGATCAGCAGGACATTGCCTGACTGCAGCTCCAACCATCAGCGCTGGGTGTGCAGAAATGCAGCACAGTCTATTCTGGACTTGTTCTCCCACCTTGCATTAGCATGCAGAGATGCTGACTCCCAGCTGTTTGCAGGAAGACTGCGAAACAGTAATTAAGTTGGATGCCTGGTTTTAGTGGACTGAAGCATCTAGAAAGCAGGCCAAGAAAAATCTCAAGCATTCATCTTCTGTGCTGAAATATTCCATGTCACCAGGCAGGTGTGTTAAAAAATATAGCCATCACACCAATCATCCCCATCACTTTATAGCAAGGTACAATATTTTTATGCCACTGGTAGAGCAGAAGAGAGGAGGTAAGAGGAAAAGAGGAGTGATTTGTGCTGCTTCACAGTGCTGGCAGCAGCACTGGCTGCGTGGACACACAGAGCCCTGAACACCTTTGAAGGTGAAGTCACAATGTGATATTCCAGGTTTTACATTAGTGGTTTCTGGAGACAGTGAGCATGCAGCCAGCTCTGAGTTTGCTGCACACAGTAGCAGGGTGATGGATGGCTTGATGTACTGACACCAAGGGTCTATTAAGCTCATAGCAGTTAAAGCCTTCAGCATCTGCAAGTTTAATGGTTCCACAGTCACAGCTTGGGGACAGGGGAGAGAGAGGAAGAAAAGAGGATTTTCCAGACTGAAAAAGCAAAGGAATATACATCTTGTAAACGTGTTTCATGCAGAGATGCAGATGAAAACCTACCAGCAGTTTTTACTACAGGTTTTACTGCATGTCTGTGTGCAGGGAGGTGGAATCTGCCAGGAGGAGCTGCTCAGGAGGATCACAGAGCAGCAGACCCAGCCCTGCCAAGGGCCTGTCCCTGCAGGGACACCCTGCCCACACTGCAGGGTTGGAGCAACACATGCTCCTTGTAAAGCCCCTGGTCCCACCACAGGATGCATTCCTGGTGCAGGGAAGGGGGCCTTTGGAAACGCAGGTCTCCCTCCCTCCTGTGCCCAGCCCAAGGCACAGCTGGAGCAGTGGCCACAGCTCATTCCCCATAAAACGTGTGTGACACCAGTCCAAGGGTCCTCTCTCTCCCTTCCCAGCCCTCGGGGGGGTTTCCTTGAGGGAAAGGCAAACATCTGTCACCCCAAGCCAGGGGCAACTGCTGTCCTTGTGCCTTGAGCTGGCTCCTCGGTGTCACACACCAGGGAAGCTCCAGAGCAGCACCAGGAGCTGAGCAGACATGTCTCTCCTGGCACTACTCTAAACCATGCCTTATAAGTTTGAGTTCTACAGGCTGCTATTCTGCCTGTTGTTTTTCCAGAAACTTGTTTTACTTAATTAAAACCCTGTCATTACCTGACTAGTACTTTCCTTGCAAAGAAACCCCAAGGACAAAGCAGTAACAACAAGAAGTGATCCTACCAGCTTTTCCAACTCAAACCAAGTTAAAAAAAAACAAAACAAAAAAGTCCAGTTTTCCAGTGTTGTGCACCCACAAATGACCTGGAGTGTTTGTACATTTTTCCAGTAACTACCCTCTGCAGAACACACCACATACCAGAAGACAGAAAATTTCACAACAGAAAGTGTCACCAGTCACAAACTCCTGCTGTGCCCAGGATAAGCACGAGCGGTGTTGGAGCCACCTCATGGATTCCTTCTGATGACAAAAACCTTTGTGCCACTGCTGGTGAAGCCCCAGCACAATGGACTCTAATCTATGGATATATATGGATTGTGTTCCCATGCAATGTCACCAGGTTACCCAGAGCAGCTGGGGCTGCCCCTGGATCCCTGGCAGTGCCCAAGGCCAGGCTGGATGGGGCTTGGAGCCACCTGGGACAGTGGGAAGTGTCTCTGCCATGGCTGGGGTGGGATGGGATGGATTTCAGGGCCCCTTTCAGGCCAAATCCTTTCATGTCATCCTTCAGGAAAGGACAGTCAATAAGCAGCTGAAGGAAACATTTCAGTTCTACCATGTGGAAAATCAAGAAAAGCAACAAAATTCAATCCTCCTGCAAGGAGAGAATTAGGTATAGACAATTCTCTGAAATAATGAACAGTTTTATAAGTGATGTACCAAAACTCCAGATATGCTGGTTTAATTTGGACTCTAGGTAAATGTGACATGTGCAGAACAGGAAGTTGTGTAGTTCTGCTTTTCTAGTTTTGCAGTTCTTTATCCAACAGTCGTGTTGTCTTCAGCCTGACAGACTGTGTTGGCAGCTCAGCTCAGACATGTGAGGCAGGAAATCCCCCGTGGAAAGGCAGCTGAAGGAGGCCAGCAAAACAGCGAGATCTGATAAATGTATATTCCCATTTACACATGCAGAGGCTGGGCTGAAGAGCACAGAGGGAAGGAATGCTTTGGTCTAATCCAGGCCGTGCCATCATTTTCTTATCCACATGTTCTCCAGATGTTCTCCTTTCCTCTGTTTACAGACCTGCTCTGTACCTGCTCTCAGCTCCCATCGTGTCTCTGGAGCAAGGGCTGCCTCTCCTCCTCAAGGCCCTGCAGCCTGTCCCCCCACCCTGGGCAGGCCCTGCTGCTACCACAGCCAGCCTTCCCTGCTGTGACATGTGGGGGACAAGCATCCTGCCATCCTGCCATCCTGCCATCCTGCCATCCTCCCATCCTGCCATCCTGCCATCCTCCCATCCTCCCATCCTGCCATCCTGCCATCCTGCCATCCTCCCATCCTGCCATCCTCCCATCCTGCCATCCTCCCATCCTGCCATCCTCCCATCCTCCCATCCTGCCATCCTCCCATCCTGCCATCCTCCCATCCTGCCATCCTCCCATCCTGCCATCCTCCCATCCTCCCATCCTCCCATCCTGCCATCCTGCCATCCTCCCATCCTGCCATCCTCCCATCCTGCCATCCTCCCATCCTGCCATCCTGCCATCCTGCCATCCTCCCATCCTCCCATCCTGCCATCCTCCCATCCTGCCATCCTCCCATCCTCCCATCCTCCCATCCTGCCATCCTGCCATCCTCCCATCCTCCCATCCTGCCATCCTCCCATCCTGCCATCCTCCCATCCTGCCATCCTCCCATCCTGCCATCCTCCCATCCTGCCATCCTCCCATCCTGCCATCCTGCCATCCTGCCATCCTGCCATCCTCCCATCCTGCCATCCTGCCATCCTCCCATCCTGCCATCCTCCCATCCTGCCATCCTGCCATCCTGCCATCCTCCCATCCTGCCATCCTGCCATCCTGCCATCCTGCCATCCTCCCATCCTGCCATCCCAGCTCTGCTCCTGGGACTCTGGCCACAGCTTCCCTACTCCCCAGGGACTGAGGCACAGCCAATGCCTGATCTGAAGCATTAGGTGCTTCTTCCAGTTGTCCCTTCTCCTGCAGCTGGGCCATGCCAGCCCAGCCAAGACCCACAAGGGCAAGGACAGATGTCAGGAATGATGATGACATCCATTACCTTTGTCCCAAACTGCTCACACACACAGTGAAGACAGCTCAGAGGATGAAGTTTACTGCTCCTTTAACCAGAGCACTGTCCAGACAGGAGCCATGGACTGGCCAGGACTCTTCCACTGGCAAGGACAGTACATTCTGGGCAGCAGGTTTATTTATACTCCTGATCTAGCTAATAGGAATTTGGGTCCAATCCAAACACTCTTGATATTATAAAGTCTTTAGTCAGAGTTAAGCAGCAGTTCTATGGGCAAGATCAAGAAGGAAGCTGAAAGGTTGCTGCTGCAGTTGTGCAGACACCCTGAGTACACAGCATGAGTATGTCATGCCCTGGCTATTTACTCCAGCCAGGCTTGCTGAGATGGAGTCATAACCCAAGCAAAGCAAGTCCTTCATCACACTCAAGCAAGGGGTGAAGTCCCATTACAGAGGGTATGAAAAAGATCCCATTTTCCCATCAGGATTACATGAGCACTGACTGTCCCAGTCCCACTGCATTATGACAGTTCAGATGAAGAAGAGAATCCAGAGGAGCAGCACTGGCTGGCTCACACAGAGTCCTTCAAGCATGAAACAGAGCAGAGCATTCAGGGGACAACACAATGAACCACGCTGCATAAAGCACGGCCTTTGACACAAGGCTCTTCCTAGTGATACCTCTGGTTTTCCACAAAAAGTTAATCCCTCCCCTTGTCTATTACCATCGCAGCTGAGGTCTTGTCTGGACAGCGGTCACTGAAAGACTGAAATGATTCCAGGTTTTAGTCAAGTCACTGGATTTTCCTGTGGATTTTATTCCCAGTCACACCACACCCTGTATTTTTAGGTACCAAATTTTCATCCCATGCAGATTGTTTGATAAGAAAGGGAAGCCCATCCCCATCCATTACAAAGAATCAGCTCTCATGTTTCCATTCCCACCTAATGTCCTTCACAGAGATGAAGCCCAAAGGAATTTAATTTGACTGAGGCCATTCCCCAGAGAAACACTGAAAATTTAAGTACAAACCAAACCTCAAGTACTGTGGAAGATACTGAAATACTGTTCTCCAAAGACACTTGGTACAATCATTTTGAGGGGCCATGAAGGGCCTGCATAAGAAATCCAAACCAGAGGGATCAGAAGGTGGGGAGCAAAGGGCCCCCGGGGGCCCTGAGCTGTTACAGGTAACAGCTGTTTATTTATCATACATATGATGAATGTCATCTTCATTCCAGAGTTTTAGTTCTTTGACCCAAGGAAACTGAAAGCCTTGGAGCTGTTACTCTTCCAGGCACACAGCTACAGGTTTGTCAGCTCTTCAAACAGGCAGTGCTGCTTCCTCCCAGCATCCTGCCTGGCCTGCACTTCCCTCTGGGAATAGGGACCCCAATTCCCACGGTCCCCAAAAGAGCATGGAATGAAAGCTTCTCACCACCTCTGAAATTACCCCTACCAACTAACAGCCAAGCATTTAAGTTTCACAACTGTCAATCTCAGATTTAATGGAAGAACAAATGCAAACAAATAGTGGAATACAGATTTGAAAAGCACCAGGAGGTTCTCATGGCAAGCATTAGTCTAGCAATCACTCACCTGATACTGGAGGCAAAGTTATGTCTCAAACTGTGTTAAGAGATCTCGTATTTCTGGAGTCAGGTGCTCGACTGCCTTTGCAGCTTCCGTGATCGCTTTCCGGTACATCCCTTTCTTCTTGCGATTAAATCTCAGTTTGAAAAATTCCGAGAAAGGAGAGAGTTTTGAAACAGATAAGAACGAAGTTGTCGGAGAACCAAACCATGACACTTTAGCTTCTCGCCACGAAGGCTCCCCGTTTTCCTTCTGGCTGAGGTTTATGTCAAGAACACGTGCTGGCCACCACGGAAACCCGTGAATTTTACCCCAGACAATATCCCCCACTGAAACAGTCCTTCCGTCTTCTGTAACACATCTGGACACACTCTGGGTGTGCAGTCTGACTGTCAGCGGCGGCACAATTTTACGCTCATCTTTTGAAGATGAGGAGACGGAGGCATCATCACCAGGCAAAAAGTCACACAGTTCTGGTGATGTCACTTCTGAACTAGAAGACTTGGATTCATCTAGACTGTCATTGCTACACACCGATAAACTAGAAGAATCTGCTTTTCTTTTACGGTAGTTCATGAGGAAAGCCAAGTTATCGTGTCCATCTTTACCCTGGGGAAACCTTTTAAAGTCATCATCTTCACCTGAACTGCCTGAAGATATCTCAGCCAAACTTCTGTCGGTGGACTCATCGTTGTAAAACGCTCCGGGATTGGAGTCCCCGCTGTTCTGGAGGACGTTGATTTCGTCAATCAGTTCTGCCTTATAAATTGAAACGCTCTGACCATCGTTGATGCGATGGGGCTTCAGCCGTATCTTTGGGGGTGGGACATCCACACTGGAATGCACTGGCCGTGTGAGCTTCAGTTTTGGAATGGAAGCAAGCTGGCTGCCTGCTGACTTGTCCATTAAACATTTGGTTTGTCGACACCGTTCAGAGTCCCTGGTCTCCTCTTGGTCCCCGGCTCCGTTCTGCAACACTCGCTCCGGGCAGAACGGCTTGACCGAGCCATGAACCCGGGAAGGGATTTTTACCACTTCACCTTTCCCTTGTGGAGTACTGTAGGATATTTTTATAACTGGTGTTCGGTGCACCAGCTCCCCAGAAAACTTGTCATCTTCCCTCTTCTCTCTTTTGTTCCTCTTCTCCACGTAGTCAGAGTCGCCGTGCTTTTTCTGCTCCTTGTCCTGAATGCTCAGCTTCCTCCTGGTCTTGGAGTTCTGCCGCGGCGCGCTGGCGTCCTCGGGGTTCAGCGTGTTCTTGCACTTCTCGCAGAGCACCTGCCTGGGCCGCAGCCTGATGGTGCTCATGATGAGCCTGCCCGGGTCCCTGTTGCGCGACAAACGCCTCCTCGTCCTCTTTATAGTCCGTGGGGGCGGCTGCGGGACCCACTGGTTGTAGGTGTGCCGCAGCCACAGGGGCCGGGGGAACGGGGCTCCCTCGAAGTAGGGCGGGTAGGGCGGGAGGGCGCCCGGCGCCGGCAGCAGCGGCGGCAGCGGCTCCTCGGCGCTGCCCTTGGGCTGGGGGCCAGCGGGCCGCGGCTCCGGCTCGCCCTGCGCGGCTCCCTCGGCGCAGGCGGGAGGGTCCTCGTGCCTGGGGAAGGAGGATGGCAGACAGAACAATCCAGACCTGAATGGGGGCGAGAAGGACGGGGAGGGACAGAAGCAGAGTCAGGAGCTTTGAAAGGTGCTTCTCTGGGAACCCAAAACATCCCCATGTCCCACACCCTCAAACTAAGAACGCAACGCTTTCTATTGACCTTGAAGAGCGAGCGGCCAATTCTGCCGCTGAAAAAATAACAGCGGTGCAGAAATCTGGCAAGGTGGCTTACCTTCTCCCAGAAAAAGTAGAGGGACCAGAACCTCTATTTCTATGAGCTCTTTGCACAGCATTTTGCTCTATGAAGTTTTAAGTTTTATTCTACAAAGCACTTTAGTGCATCAGCAGGCTGGCAAGGCCTGAGGAGGGATGTGGTCTGGATTAGCCCAGGGACCTAATGGCTGATTTTCCAGTTTTTCATTTTAAACCTGAACACCTTGACTCGCACAGGTTCACCAAGACACAGCTCTGCTCCTCTTGCCCCGTCTCTCCATATTCAGCTGTATTTGGTAACAGGGCACCCACTGCTCCTTCACAACAGCAGGGATAACAGTGATGAAATTCTGTCCTTCAGCACCGAGGCTCATTACAGGCCACCAAAGTATCCTGCCTGGATATTGGCAAAAGCAAATCCTCTGAACTGCTGAAACTCACAACTGCAATTCACGTGTCCAAAATTTATGAATTTATGCCCTTGGCCTGGCATTGGAAATATTACACTAACACAGCACTGGGACAGATTCTGCCCTGAAACAGACTGACTGGGCAATGCTCACTGCCTTGGCTTTCCAGAGACGCTTCTGCAGAGAACACACCGTCAATGAAGTGTGTGGGCTTTTTTTAATAATAACAAAATGTTGTATAGGAGACCCACAAAGAAGAGACAAAGGTACAGACCAGGAGAACAGGTACAGACCAAGTACCAGTGGGTTTTGGATGCTATATTCCCATTCCCCTCCTTGCCAACCATTACTTTCTTTCCAAGCACCAGGAAGGAAGGACCCTTCCCGAGGCAAGGCAGGAGTGTCTTGGTGGTGTCACAGTGAGGGACACTTTGGTAAGTGTTTACAGGAGGAGGAGCTGAAGGTGTCCACTCAGTGCCACACCCTCACCAAGAGCGGCACAAAGCCGCTGCTGTGGGTTTCCTGACAGAGAAGCCTCCAAAGTCTTTCCACATTATTGAAAAAGTGCAACAACCTGCTGTTAAATGACAGTTTAACTGGGAAAGGATTAAGCTGTTGAAATCACGTAATTTGGAACAAAATATTTTTGTTCTAAGAGGCTTTTTTAAAACAGAGACAACCAAGAATGTAGGTGTCTTTAAATGACAACCCAGAAAGCCAGTACAGTTTGTACAGCCAGACAGAGATGTCGGCACCATTCATAATCCAAAGTGAGACCATTTCTGAATGAAATGATGGCTATAAATTATGGTGATTTTATGCAGTGAGATTGCATGACTTGGTCAGAACAGAAAACTGCTGCTCATGCAGACACAAGCCCACTCCCCCAGTTCAGGTCACTGAACCCTCCAGAGCAGCACGGAGGTCCTTGCCTGGCAGAAGTGGAGCACCCAAAGGCTCACTCACAGGATGGTTTGTGCCCACAGCATTAATGTACCAGCACACTGTAACCCCCCTGGGCTGGACACGGCCTCTGTGCCACAGAACTTGCCCAGGCCACTGCCCTCTGCAGCTGTCACCCTGTGCCAGGCACCAGCGCAGCAGGGAGGCCTGTTAGAAAGATGGGGTGATGGCTCCCAGTGCCAGAGGGCAGGGATGGATGGGATTTGGGGCAGGAATTGTTCCTGGCAGGGTGGGCAGGCCCTGGCACAGGTGCTCAGAGCAGCTGGGGCTGCCCCTGGATCCCTGGCAGTGCCCAAGGCCAGGCTGGACATTGGGGCTGGAGCAGCTGGGACAGGGGAAGGTGTCCCTGCCATGGCAGGGGGTGAAACAGGATGAGCTTTAAGGTCCCTTGCAATCCAATCCATTCTGGGATTCTGTGATTAAAGCAGCAGGAAATACTGCTGATGGGATTTCACCCTGCTTGTAATCCCCCTTTCTGGGGCAGCTGCAGCCAACTGGACTTGGTTACCTCAATCCAGTCTCTGCTTGCTACAGGAGATGCCACCCTCCTGGTATTTATATCCCTGCACAATTAAAACCTAACTTATAAAGAAAGTTGCAGCAAAACTACCAAATCTTGTTATCAGAAACACTGTAACTGCATTTAAATCTCCACTTGAGCATGTACACTATGGAGCTCACTTTGGGCAGAGCCAATTTATTGGAAGCAAGTAACTGCCAGTCACTGGGCAGGCCCTGGTGCTGCTGCATCATCCAGGCTGGGGCAGGAAGGGACACCAGCACTTTTTTCTGTAAATAATTCCCCAGTGATTGCAAGGTCAATGTTCCCTACATCTCCCCATTCCTAAAGGTGCAGGGCACAGGCAGGGCACAGGCAGGGCACTGAAAGGGCACAGGCAGGGCAGTCCTGCTGCCCACGGGCTCAGCTCTTGCAAACCTGGGCAGGCAGTTGAGGGTTCAAACCCATACCCACCTTTGTGGCAAAATACCAGAGGCATCCAGCTGGGACCTGGCTGGACAGGGGTGCCCTGGATGCTCAGGGTGGCAGAACTTCCTCCTGCTCAGTTCCCCACAGCTTAGGAGAAGTAATCACAGCATCACAGATAGTCTGTGTTGGAAGGGACCTTAAAAATCATCCAGTTTCAATTCTCCTGCCCTGGGCTGGGATGTCATTCATTAGACAAGCTGTTCCAGGCCCTGCCCGAGCTGACCTTGCACACTTTCAGAGATGGGGTAGCCACAACTAAGTAAAACAGATTTATCTACAGTGTGATGCTGAAACCACTTTAAAACACAAAAGCAAGCTGAAGAACCACCACACAGGCCCTCCTTCCCTTTTGAGGTAATCTCCTCTTTCTTTGCAGGTGTAACAACCTGCTGTGCTTGCTCCTCTCCTCTCCTGCCAGTCCCATCCCACTGCCTAGGGGGTACAGGCAGGGTATGGGTGACCCTGCACAGGGACAAGCTGGTGGGACACGGCTCCATCAGGAACAGCTCTGCCACAGATCCACTTCAGGCACTCCAAGCTCAGCACCAAGCGGATAAATTCCTGCTGCCTTCCTGACCTTCACCTTCCAGGCACTGCCAGACTGACTCCTGTGTCCTGCTGTAGGATGAACAAGATCTCTGTTCCCCTCCCAGACCTGGGATGACTGCAGAGCTGGCTCCAAGTCCCCAGGGAGTCAGGAGCCAGGCACCTGCCTCACACGGAGCCCCCTCCTGAGAGCCACGAGCAGAGGCCGTGGCTCTCACCTTGTGCTGGCCTCACCTCCCTGCCCACCGTGGTCGGCACAGGCCAGCTCGGCACCACCACGGGCGGGATGCGGCACCAGGGCACGGCCACAGAATGAGCACCGAGCCTCGGGCCAGCCCCGGTGCTCGGGGGACATCCCCTGCCCTCCCACCCTGCACAGATCAGTGTCACCACCGCCAGGCCTGCGGCACCACCGGGCTGCCGAGCTGCCTTAAAGCCTGGGAAAAACACCCATCTGCTTTTTTCTTAGACCTTCTGGGGGCAGAGGGAGGAAGAAAGATGAAGAAAAATAATTCAGAAAGGTTAGGGCGAAAGGAACCAGGTGAAAGAAGTGTCACTGCAGAGGGAGACAAGCGAAATGTGAGAAGCAGAAACAGCTGGTTTAGGGGGCTCGAGGGACACCAGCTGCTCGGGCTGGGACCAGACTCAAGGGTGGGTTTATGGACTCTGAGCAGCGTTAGGTGCCCGAATGCTTTGAAAATCTGGCTCCGATTTTCGGGATAGCCGTGAGAAACGAAATAAGTGACAAAAACGAAGCTCAGAAGTCCTGCTCCGCACATCTCGTAGGATGGATCAGAGAGGCGAGGCTGCTGTGCTCCCACGCAGCTCCGATCGGTGCCTTGCCCAGCACGCAGCACAAGCGGCGGTGCCAGCCCCGCGGTGCCAGCCCCCGGCAGCCCCCGGGCCGCCACCTCCAGAGCCGGGGCAGGTGCGAACACGAGCCCCGCCGTGCGGAGCCGCAGCCTGCGGGGCCCTGCTCGGAGAGATACCCCTCTGGGCTCCGCAGGAACTCGGGCAGGGCCGGGACCGGGGCTGCTGCGGCCACAGCCCGCGGGAAGCACCGCGGGACCTCCCCGGGAACCGCCGCCCGGCCCCGGGGGGAGCTCCGGGCGGGGAGAGGGGACGGCGGTGACCGGCGCGGGGGCTGCGGGCCGGCCCGGGCTCCGGGCCACGCTCACCGGGGCCACGTGCGGGGCCGCGGCCGGCCCGGCCTCACGGGCCCCGGGGCACCGCTCCGCCCCGCCGCGGGCCCCGGGCCGGTCCCGACCCCGCCGCTTTGTCCCGCCCGGCCGAACAAAGGGCGCGGGGACGGCGCGACCCCGCCGCCCCCGGCCCCGCTCCCCGCCGCGGTCCCGGTGCCCCCATCCCCGGCCGCACCTCTTGGAGCAGTCCAGCAGCACGCCGGTGAAGCGCCGCTCCCCGCAGCTCAGCGTCACCACCAGCGTGTCGTTCACCATCTGCTCCACCAGCACCGGCACCCACGCGCCCACCCGCGGCGGCGGCGCCTCCGCCGCGTCCCCCGCCCCGGGCTCGGCCATGCTCCCGCCGCTCCCCGCCGGCGGGGCCGCTGGGCCGGGCCGCGCCGTGACCTCACGGAGCGCCCGCCGCCGCCGGGCGTGACGTCACAGCCCCGCCCCGCCGCCGGGCGTGACATCACCGCCCCGCCCCGCTACCGGGCACGTGCGTGGGACGGGCGGGGGCGGGGCCGAACGGGGCGGGGCGAGCCGGGAGGGGCGGGACCTGTCCGGAAAGGGGCGTGGCCTGTCTGGGGGCGGGGCCTGGCTGGGGGCGGGGCCTGGCGGGGGGCGGGGCCTGGCGGGGGGCGGGGCAGGCACCTCGCGCCACCTGGCGGCCGAGCCGCGCACCGGCAACCGCGGGGCGGGAACGGGGCGGGGCCAGCGGGGCCGTGAGGAGACCCCAGCCCCTCCCTGGGCAGCTGTTCCTGGCTCTGGCCCCTCCATGCAAAGAAGTTTTCTCATGTTGGGCTGGAACTTGCTGTGCTTTAGCTTCTGGCCACTGCTCCTTGTCCTGTCTCTGGCACCGCTGAGCAGAGTCTGGCACCGTCCTCTGACAGCCCTTGGGGAGATTTGTATGGATTGATGGGATCCCCTCTCAGCCTTCCCTTCTCCAGACTGAGCAGGCCCAGCTCCCGCAGTCTCTCCTCATCTCAGAGATGCTCCAGTCCCAAAATGACCTCTGTGGCCTCTGCTGGACCCTCTCCAGCAGCTCCTTGACATTCTTGTCCTGAGGAGCCCAGAGCTGGGCGCTGCGCTCAGTGGGGTTGAGTGGAAGGAAGGAGCAGGATCACTCCCTGATCTGTTGGCTGTTTGACCCAATGCATACACTGATCCAAATGCATCCCGATGCAAATATTTACAAATAACGTTTATTTTTACCAATGCTTTCTGGAAAGAGCTTGTGGCTTCCCAAGCTGCTGACAGACTGAAGCATGCCTGATCCAATGGAACCAATACAGCGTCTCTGCTGTGACTGAACCTGAATTATCATCGTACTCAAAGGGCTGAGACCCAACTCTGACAAGCAGAGACTTGCCAGAAAGGCGGGTAAACAATTACTCCCATGAGCAGCCCTGTGCTTCCTTACTTCTGTTAATCCAAACAGCAAAACAGGAACAAAAAAAATCTCAATTTAGTTGGTGTTTGGTATCATTTTGTGGAACTCTGTTTGTGTTTCAATCACATCAAGAGGAGTCCATGAGCCAAAGTCCTGGGGCTGCCTTGGAATTATGTTGAGAGTAGGACACAGGCACAGAGGGATGTTCTGATGTCCCCAGGGACAGAGAAATCTGAACTCATTTTCAGAAAGGAGAGAATATTTTGAAGCATCCTCTAAACGTGGCGATTGTGTTCAGAAGTTCAGCTGGTGTCCCTGCAGCGTTCCCTGTCACATGCACTCCCTAAATCCAGTGACTCTGGGTGCACCTGGGGCAGCTGGGCCATCTTGGAATATACAGAATAAATCAGTGTCCAGCCACCAGTATGGCCACAGCTGACAGACATCAGCACACCTTACAGACATTCAAAGGAGCTGTTTCCAGAATGAATCAAACTGGGTTTGATGTCATGTCCCTTTTCATTTTCCCCTTCCTGCTCTCCTCACCCCCATGTGCTGTTTAGATGCTGTTCTGGTTTACTTTCTCTGAGGGATCTAAGTAAACAAAATTATTTTTTCAGTTGCTTTGCATAATATACTGACTTTCTGTGAGCATCAGATCTGTCTGGCCACAGCTGTGGGATCTGGAACCACCTCTTATTAGGAGATAGTTTAATGTTGTGTATTTTCCCTTAAAGCTGATGAAAATTCCTCCTTTTCCAGGCACTTGTTCGGTAGTCGTGTCCTGAGGGGATCAGCTGGAGCAAACCTGTACAGTTAGTCGAGACAGAGCCTCAAATGCAGATACACTAATTTTTACAAGTGCAAAACGGAGCAAAGCAACACATCTAGTCACCAGGAAACCCAGCAGGACATCTCCAGCTCTCCAGTGCACATGGGGGTTGCAGATGGGCAGGTGCTGTGTCCTCCTGCCTGCCCCCAGGGCTCCTGCCAGATGTTGTGACCTCTGGCTGCCCGGGTCAGAGGACAGCAGCTATTTATGGAGCTCAGCTCTGCTGGGAAACACCGCTGGGTGCTGACTCAGGAGCCTCCTGGGGTACTGGGTGCCAGAGCCCCACCTCCACACTCCTCACGTTCCCAGACTTCTGCTCTTTGGCACTCGGCCCCTGGGCTAGGCTCTTCCCTCAGCAGTTTCCAAATAAAGCAACAACAAGAAATTGTCTTTGTTCTGCCTGGTTGAAAGCCTTTAAACCTCAAAAATATTGTGTGAAGCAAATTATTTCCTAGACAAACCACCTTACCTGTGCTTCAGGCTGATAAATCCCAAGGTTTTTCACCAAGAGAAAATATTGTGGTAGATTTGAATAATTTTATTGGCGCTTCATTTCTGGCTGTGCCAAGCTCCCCTCTGCTCTGCCTGGGGGACATCTGCCAAGTCTATTTTAGCTGCAGTGCCTGTGCTGCTGCAGCCACTGAGCTCGCAGAGAGACAATCCGGTGGAACAAACCCATTTCCAGAACTCTCCCTGATGGCACTATCCCCCAGGGTGGGGACGGAGCAGGGTGGATGGGGCTCACATCCACACCGATGGGGAAAGCCAAGATGTGCGATGGCACCACGGGTACTCACCTGTCCTGCCTTCAGAACAATTGCTCAGAAACAGGATTCTAAATCCAAGACAATCCCATCATTTTCCCCCAATATAGTCTAAGCTGTATTAAGTAAGAGCATGTGTTTTTTTCCCCCAGTTCCAACAAGTATTTGAAAACTGAAATCTTTGGGGTTAAATAAAGGAATATTCTCTGTAATGCCTGTGGAATATGAAAACTGCTTCTAACACATGATAAGAGAACAAAGAAACACCCTTAGCATGACAGCAAAAATGAAACAAAATCAAAGTATGAGAATTCATTGCAAAGTTCTCATTAATGTCCTTGTCAGGCATTAAACAGCCCTAACCCAGGTGTGCAAGGGGACAGCACCTGTCTGGGTACACCTGTGCCCGGGAGAGCAGCCTCTTCCACCCAGTGCTCCCAGTGCTCCCAGTGCTCCCCAAACTCCCCCAGTGCTCCCATGCTCCGACTGCCCCCAGTGCCCCCAGTGCCCCCAGTGCCCCCAGTGCCCCCAGTGCCCCCAGTGCTCCCAGTGCCCCCAGTGCCCCCAGTGCCCCCAGTGCTCCCAGTGCCCCCAGTGCTCCCAGTGCTCCCAGTGCCCCCAGTGCTCCCAGTGCCCCCAGTGCCCCCAGTGCTCCCAGTGCCCCCAGTGCCCCCAGTGCCCCCAGTGCCCCCACTGCCCCCAGTGCTCCCAGTGCTCCCAGTGCCCCCAGTGCTCCCAATGTCCCGGTGCCCTCAAACTCTGCCGGTGCCCGGTGCCCGGTACCTGGTGTCCCAATACCCAGTACCCGGTACCCAATACCCAATACTGAATACCTGATACCCAGTACCCAGTACCCGATACCCAGTACCCGATCCCAAATACCCAGTACCCGGTACCCAAATACCCAGTACCCGATCCCCAATACCCAGTACCCAGTACCCGATACCCAGTACCCGATCCCCAGTACCCAGTACCCGATACCCGGTACCCGGTACCCGATACCCAATACCCAGTACCCGATACCCAATACCCAGTACCCGATCCCAAATACCCAGTACCCGGTACCCGATACCCAATACCCAGTACCCAATACCCAATACCCGATACCCAATACCCAGTACCCAGTACCCAATACCCAATACCCGATACCCAATACCCAATACCCGATACCCAATACCCAGTACCCGGTACCCAGTACCCAATACCCAATACCCGATACCCAATACCCAATACCCGATACCCAATACCCAGTACCCGATACCCAATACCCAGTACCCGGTACCCAATACCCAGTACCCAATACCCAATACCCAATACCTGATACCCGATACCCAATACCCAGTACCCGGTACCCGGTACCCGATACCCAATACCCAGTACCCAATACCCAGTACCCAATACCCAGTACCCAATACCCAGTACCCGATACCCAATACCCAGTACCCAATACCCGATACCCAATACCCAATACCCAGTACCCGGTACCCGGTACCCAATACCCAGTACCCGATACCCAATACCCAGTACCCAATACCCGATACCCAATACCCAGTACCCGATACCCAATACCCGATACCCAATACCCAGTACCCAATACCCAGTACCCAGTACCCGATACCCAATACCCAATACCCAGTACCCGGTACCCGGTACCCGGTGCCCGGGTGGGACGGCCGCTGTCCTGCCGGGGAACACCAGAGGACAGCATTGCGTTGTGCTGAGCGCTGCGGGGACCGGGCCCATCCAGCAGCGCCCGAGAGGCTCCGGGAAGGCAGGAAAAGCTCCCCCGTGCCCCCGAGCCCAGCGATGCTGCTCACAGGGGACTGGAGGAGCCCGGAGAAACTGGGATCAAACAGCAGCACCGCCATGCAGAGGCAAAACTTCCACAAGTGAAAGTACACAACAGGAGTCGCAAGATACACAATTACAGGCATCACTCAGTTCTCCCTAACATTTGTGAATATTGTGGGGGTGAAAAACCCCATTGCTACCATGGCAATTAGTGACCAAAAAATAAAATTTAGAACATGTTCAGTGGGTTTATTCTCTCTTTCACACAACCAGGTACTTCCCTGTTTCAGAAAGGATTCACCAATACATTCTCTCCAACACGGCTTGTATCATATGCACATTGCAAAATGTGACACATAAATCATTAATTAAGTGCTTTTTATGCCAATGTAAAGGAACATAACAGCTTGTCTTGTATTTATATATAGCAATTTATCAAATTTCATATACTAGAAATGAAAAAAATAAGTTACCTGTAGGATTTTACAGTCCACCGTTATTCAGTGCTATAAAATCCTCTTGGTTTTCAGTAGAGTCTGAATTTTCAAGGGTACCATTACCAAAATAGGAATACGAAAAGTAGCAACTGAGAAAATAGAAAAGACTGATATTACTTTTGATCCTGGAAAAAACCCCACAAACTTTCAATAATAGAAAATAGAAAAGTTGGTTTGTATTCTATACACTCACGTCAAAATACCATTCATTCATCAAAAACAGATTTTATAATGATGCACATTAAACTGCTTTTATATTTTTCAGTAGAAAAGTGGATTTTTCCAGGACTTGCATGACCCTTGTTACACACCACAGAGGCTTGGTCACCTGCACAGAGGAGCTGCCTTGTTGCAGAGCTGTTCTTCCCTGTTCCAGTAGAATCCTGGGCTGCACTTACACATTCCTCAGCAAGAAATTTTTCTTTTACAGCTTTTATTGTTTCTTCTTTCAGCTCCTGAACTCTTGGCTTGGCCCCTTCCTGCTGCTGTCCTGCTGAGCCACACTGGAGCAGGACAGGTCACTGAGGGTCTGTTCCCAACAGGAATCATTGCCATGGAGCAGGACAGGTCACTGAGGGTCTGTTCCCAACAGGAATCATTGCCATGGAGCAGGACAGGTCACCGAGGGTCTGTTCCCAACAGGAATCATTGCCATGGAGCAGGACAGGTCACTGAGGGTCTGTTCCCAACAGGAATCATTGCCATGGAGCAGGACAGGTCATCGAGGGTCTGTTCCCAACAGGAATCATTGCCATGGAGCAGGACAGGTCACCGAGGGTCTGTTCCAACAGGACAGGTCACCGAGGGTCTGTTCCCAACAGGAATCATTGCCATGGAGCAGGACAGGTCACTGAGGGTCTGTTCCCAACAGGAATCATTGCCATGGAGCAGGACAGGTCACCGAGGGTCTGTTCCCAACAGGAATCATTGCCATGGAGTGAAAGGGAGATTCTGCAGCACAGCTCAGCTGCCTGGGCTCTGAGTAAAACCCTCTGTGTGTGGTGTCAGGCAGCCAACCCAATGGAAATGGGCTTCATTGCTCTACTTTATTTTAATACATGTTTTATTCTCAAGGATTTTTCACAAAGCAGTCTGTGTTCTGGAAGAAACCAGCAAACTCTTGATGTACACGGGCACAGCAGTGGCTTCCTTCTGGCAGATAATTAAAGGATCTCATCATTAATGGATTCACAGTTAATGGATCTCATCACTTGGCAAACCCTTCACCTGGATTTTATCCACCCCATCATGTAGAAGCTAATCCAAACTCCAATCCCTTTTGTTAATTGCTCAGTATTTCTGACACATGCCAGGGTTGAGAGCCCCCTGTCCTCACCCCCTGCAGACACAAACTCCTCAGAATTGTGTCCCCGTGCTGCCGTGGGTCCCTGGCTGCCCTGGCCATGGACACGTGGGCCGAGCACGACCCCACGTTGCTGCCTGAGCCTGAGCTCTGCCAGGTCACCACAAAGTCCAGCACAGCCCCAGCAAGGTTTAAATGTGTCACACCCAGGGACAAACAACAGGGAATTCTGAAACAGAGCAGGGCATGCCAGCGGAAAATCCCAGCTCTGTGCTGGGATCTCTGCTTTGAAGAAAAAGTGGAGTGGAAGCCAAGACTGACGTAATTAATGTGCATATAAGGACTGAGCTGGAGCCATATATAACCCCAACTTCTCTCACTTCATTTGCCTGCAGCATTTATAGCCTGCCAGTGCAGACTGGGGTATAAATAAGTATTACATGAGCTGTGTATGACTGAGTTGAAGACAGAGCTCTCTGCATGATGAATAGGAGTTAAAAATATGTTCCATGTATCAGAGGAAGCAAAAAGGCAAAGCAAACAGCTACAATAATCATTAACATACTACGAGGGCCCAGATGCAATCTGTGAGTCTAAACAAGAGAGATCTTCTAACTAATCAATTGAAATTTCAAGGCCAGATTAGATGGGGTTTGGGGCAACCTGGGCTAGTGGAAGGGGTCCCATGGCTTTAAGGTCCCTTCCAACCCAAACCCTTCTGTCATCCTGTGATTCTCAATGTGTGACATAATGCCATATCATGATGACAATCGAGAAACAAAAGCTTTTGCACACCTTGCATTTCATTTTAGCTGCCATCTCAGGTTAAATAAACTTAGCATAATCCCAAATTACACCTTTCTAGGTTCACAACTGAACTCATTCAGTGATCTTTCATATTTACCTGCTGCTGATTAATTCGAGGGTACATTACACTGTGCTCCAAAGCCTGCCTTACTCACTGGGGACTGTGTAAGGAATTCTTTGGGTGCCTGTGGAAGTGCCCAGCTCAGCAGCAGTTGAGCAGCCCAGAACTCAGCCACCCTTTCCAGGCAGTCTGTGCCCAGAGCTGCTGCTGCCACAGTCACTGTGCTGCCCAGGGATGGCGAGGTTTGGCTCCATCCAAACTACAGACGCAGGGGCTTCCCTGGATCCTGGAGCAGACACACTCTGGGATTCGCCTCCCTCCTCTGCTCACACTTGGGAGCAGAAGCATCACTCCCAGGCACACTCCTTTATTCCCTGCACACAGTGTGTAGCTGCTACTCCTCACCCACCCAACACACACAGATGGGCCACGTGGGAGGAGCAGGCAGCTCTCGCCTGTTACAGAAGGTTCCCAAACCTCATGTCCATGCCCACAGAGCCGAAATATTAAGACCATGGGAATATTTTTCTTTAAATACACACTGTCTAAACTACCATTAAATGTGATCACAGAACTAAGTCACAATGCTGTTCTAGACCATCATTTATACTTGGTTTGTCGTTCCAACCAATTTGAGTTAAACAGAACAGAACACAACTCCATGTACCAGTACAGACAAAATTCAGCAGGAGCAACACTTGATTTGCTGTTTTGAAGAACAGTAATCAAATCCTGAAAACCTTCCAGATTGTGTCTCACTGAAGGGGAATTAAAACCCAAAATCACTAGCTGGAGAGATTCAGGTATGCTGTTTGTTTGGAAAGGAAGGCTGGAACAAATGGTGAGGGAAAACAACAGGAACAGTTCACTTTACTACACAAGCAACACACACTTGTCACCTCTACTCTGCTCATTTCCAAACCAAACTCACTAAAATTCCAGTGTTTACCAAACCCCTGAAACACTGGAACTCACCCACTGCAGCTGCCTCCTCAGGACAGGAACCTCTGGGTGATTCCCATGGTTAGCAAAGGCGTGTTCTGATTCACAGAACCATGAATGGTTTGGGTTGGAAGGGACTGGAAAGCCACCCAGTGTCACCCCAGCCATGGCAGGGACACCTTCCCCTGTCCCAGCTGCTCCAGCCCCAATGTCCAGCCTGGCCTTGGGCACTGCCAGGGATCCAGGGGCAGCCCCAGCTGCTCTGGGAATTCCATCACAGACCTTCCCCACCCTGCCAGGGAACAGTTCCATCCCCATATCCCATCCAGCCCTCCTCTCTGGCACTGGGAGCCTTTCCCCTTGTCCCTCCATCCCTTGTCCAAAGTTCCTCTCCAGCTCTCCTGGAGCCCCTCCAGGTACTGAAGCATGGACAGTCCTGTGAAAGAGGGAATTTTGGAGTTCTAGCTCTATCATTAATACTAGATTTAAAATCATACTAGGATTTGACTTCTAAAACCCCCAAATATCTTTAAAAGCAGAAAAGTATGCTTTTAGAGGTCTATTTAATATATCATTGGTCTCCTTCCTGGGAAACTCTGTACAGGTTTCCAGATGGTGGATTTACACTAATTTACACGAATTCTGGCTGGAGGTGAGTGTGAGGAACCCTTCCTGCAGTCAGGTCTCCTCTCCCAGTCCACTTCAGCCTGACCTGCTGCAGAGCCCACCTCTGCTGAGCCTCCCGAGGGAGCTGGCAGTGTCCACGTGGAGCTCACAGGATCTGGGCTCTGGAGCAGCCTCACTTTAGGTCTTCTGAGAGAACAGCTTCGCTTGCAAACTGCTGAACACCTGAACCCTGGAATCCTTCACATCCAGCTGTGCAGACCTCGTGCAGGGTGGTTCTCCTGCAGGTAAGAAAGACAAGGCAGGAGGGTCAGACAGATGGTCTGTTGGTCTGGAACTCCGCCTGAGATCCTGGGAAGTTCAAATATAAAGTGAGCAGGTTTTTACATCCTGTGCACGCTAAAATAAATGTTCACTAACATGGAAAAAGTGATACAAACATTAAGCACGGGTAAGGCAGATAAAACATGTCTCCTTAGAAAAATGCACTGCTTGCTGTGGTAAAATTTGAAGGTAAATAGTGCTAATTAAGCAACACTGCTGCCTAATTAAAAAAGGACAAGAATTAATACCAAGCTCTTAAAACACAAAGACAATAATCATGTGACATTCTGGGAATGCATGTGGTTGCCTTTAATGATACCACACATGGAAGTGAGGTTTAATTAAAAAGGAGTCATACTCTTTTTTAAAGAAGAGTATTATACTGTATATCAGTTACACTGTTATACTGTACATCAGTATTTTGACTTTGTTTCCAGTCTCACGGTATTTTGAGCTGATATTTTTGTATTTTAATATTTCACCACATGGTTTAGCACTTCAGGTATTTACACCCCAAGTTTACTGCATTTCCTTGAATGATATCACATTTTAACACCCCTAATTCCAGTCTGATACTAATGGTACCCAAAGTAATTAGCCTTCATTACAGGAAAGCTTAAGTATGAGAAGAGGCATTCTGTGGGAATATGCCCAGTATTTCTATTATTAATGGCTTCTGGAACCCATCAGACCATAAATAATGCATCTTTCCCTCTCTGCTGACAACTTCTTAATTCTACCCTCCTAATGTAAATTTATAACTGCAATACTGGGGAAAAAAAGAGAAAGTATGAGAACAGACAAACACAATTTGCTCTAAGAACATGAGCTCAAACACCTTGTGTAAACACAGACAACGCTCGGGCTTCTGGTGTGTGGATGAACAATATTGAGCAGCTTCTAAAAATTACAGGGTATTTACAGTGTACTAAATTATTTTTTAAAGTAGGTCTGGGCATCAGCTGAACACAAATGTGATGATTATATCCCTTGACACACGAGCACACAGAAGGCATTTCCTCCATATGTGTCAGCCAGTAGTGCATTTCCATTTTTCCCCCGAGTCTTCTGCTAATTAACTGTCCTCTTTTGTTCCCTAATATCCTGATTTCCCCTGTATTCCCGGTAAAATGTCAGCTATCTGTACACAATCTGCTGTTGGGATGAAGTGCCTGCCATGCAAACAGCCACTTCTCATCCCAACAAAGCAGCCCAGCCTTCTGCTCCTGTTCTCTGCTGGCTCCAAAGAGCAGCCTCTGCCCAAAACCTGCCCTGGTGTTTAACACATTCCATGGGCTGAGTGCTTCTGTCCCTCGCCCATGGAAAGGCCATGGAAAGCTGTCCCCTGGCTCCCTTTCCCAGACAAGGAACACAAACACACCTCCAGCACAGCCAGGGGCTCCGTGCAGAGCAGCTCTCGGTGCCCCAGCCACCCAAGGAAGGGTTTTGGTGGCTCTGTGTGACCCAGGGGGATGGGGACAGTGGCTCAGCTGAGGGCTGGCACTGCAGGGCAGTTTCTGGAGCAATTCCCTGCTCCTGGGCCAGCCCTGGCACAAGGGACCCTGAAGGACTCGGTGCTGGGAAAGGGGGTCAGTGCCAGGGGCCAGAGCAGCTGAGCCAAGGACAGGGGCTGGGATTTGCAGGGTTTCTGAGTTCTCTGATAGGCACCAGTGCTACCTAAGCACACTCTGTATACTACCTTCAATTATTTACCTGCCCAATCCAGTGATTCTTAACTAGTCCAAAACAGAATGTCGTGCTTGTGGTGATTGCCTGCATGCTTTTCTCCTTCTTCCTTTTTTTGCTTAATTTTTTTTTGCAAATTTTCATGTTTTTTTAAACTTGGTTTTTAAAATTTTTGACTTTATCTATGCAAATTGTTTTCCCTATTCAAGCTTAGTAAAACAAAATGAACTTTTTCAGCTAACCCAGTTCTACCACCCATTCATAAATGAATGGAATCTTTTGATAATTAGTTTTTATACTGTATTCGTTTTCTTTATATGAAAGAAAAGGAACTGAGGTTTTATACTGAAGTTTTCCATATTTTCTTTCTAGCTCATTGTGACTTTCTGCCACTGCTGAAATCATGGGGTCTCTGTTGCTTCTCAGTCCCAGCATCCCCCAGAACAGTTCTTGCCCAAGGAAAGCAGGAGTAGCTGTTGTCTCATAAGCAGGAATATGTAATATCTCATAAGCACAGGTAGAGAGAAATCACCTGTCAGACCTTCCTCACTGCCTGCTGAGATGGGAACACAGTGCCAAAGTGCACAATCCATTCCAGAAATCAGATTTCTGCTGATTACTTACAAACATTTATAAATTATGCTTCATAGCAGTGAAACAAAAGAAGCAATCTTCTCTTTCTAAATAGATTTTGCAGAATTAAATAATACTTTCCATTATTTTTGATTCAAACAAAAGCACAACAGCTGAAATCTGGTAAATCTTTAAGAAAATAAATGTACCAAGCCTCTAAGAGAAAAGTAATATCCTACTTTGTTCTGACATTTATCTCAGAAGGATATATGGTTTACAAAGATGTATTTTGGAAGCACAGCACCAAAAGCCCCACAGACAGTCTCAATCAGGATGTATTTTTCAGTACTGCAGGAGTCACTGTGAATCTCCATTCCCAGCTTGACTGTACAGTCCAACCTGCCTCACCTTTGACAGGCTGGCTGCTTAAAATTCTGCCTGTGTCTGTCTGCCTCCCTCATTCCCGTGTGAAATAATGTATTTGCCCTTTTTGAATGTTTCTCTAAAACCTCGCTTGCAGAAATGACAAATACATTGCTAATGGCACAGCTCTTTGGTTCAAAATTACCAGTAATTAAAGCTGAAAGGAATGTTACAAAACAAATCTTGCAGTGTGATTAGCAGCTCCATTTGACAGCACTTCCCTGGAAATGTCAACTCCTGCAATATTGACAAGGTACATTTGAAAAGAAAACCCAAAGCCAGCAGGAGAGGAACTGCAGGTCAGGAGCAGCAGAGGAGGCTGGGGGGCTCTGGGACCTGGGAGTGTGAGAGTTTCCCAAGCACTACAGGGATCACAACAGCTGGATCCTTCTGGGCTCATTCTCCTGGCAGAGAGAGCTGAGGATTCCTCCCAGCAAGGGGAGGCTGCATCCACCCTGTGCCTGCACAGCTCCAGCCCATCCACCCTGTGCCTGCACAGCTCCAGCCCATCCACCCTGTGCCTGCACAGCTCCAGCCCATCCACCCTGTGCCTGCACAGCTCCAGCCCATCCACCCTGTGCCTGCACAGCTCCAGCCCATCCACCCTGTGCCTGCACAGCTCCAGCCCATCCACCCTGTGCCTGCACAGCTCCAGCCCATCCACCCTGTGCCTGCACAGCTCCAGCCCAGCCGCAGCAGCAGCGTGCAGTCCTGGCGCTGCCGTGGAGCCTGGATTTGTTTAAGAGGAAAGTTTAACTGCACTGCACGTGTGCCACAAACTGGCTGCAGAACTGGCACTTTATCTTACTGTAATTAAAGTTTATGAAGGAACAAGATGGAACCAGCCTCCAGTGTCTCAGAACAGCCTGGGTTGGGAGGGACCCCAAATCCCATCCCACCCATCCCACCCAGCCATGGCAGGGACACCTTCCCCTGTCCCAGCTGCTCCAGCCCCAATGTCCAGCCTGGCCTTGGGCACTGCCAGGGATCCAGGGGCAGCCCCAGCTGTGCCTCACCACTCTCACTGGGAATAATTTCTTCCTAATATCTGATCTTAACTCACTGTCTTTCAGTTTGAAGCCATTGCCCTTTGTCCTGTCACTACATGCTCTTTTAAAAAGTCACAGAGTTGTGAGGAGAGGTCAGGAAAGAGGAATTACCTGGGACCACAGAGCAGTGGAAATGTTCCAGGCAAGCAAATTGGCCAAGAAAAACCACAAAAAGGAAGAATTTGCCTACAAAGCAAAAATCCAGCCTAGAAGCCCAGAAGAGCCATATACGTAATTATGGTACAGAGTAACAGAAGTGGATCAAATTGAAAACACGTGCTCATTGCACAGACTAAATTTGCTGCTGTGTAATTCCTGCTGCTGTTTCATGAATGGAAATGTCTCCAGAGCTTCCACAGGACTGTGTGACTGTGAGCCCAGCAAGCATCCCCCGTGCCCAGCCCATCCCTCCCACGGTGGGCAGCACACGGTGGGGACAGGAGTGCTTGGCTTTGGGGTTTTGGCAAACTGAGTGCATTCCATCATCTAAACCCAAAAGTTTGCTAAGCAAGAGACAATTACCAGAACACCTTTTCACAATGCCATGAGTCACAAATTAGAAAATTACTTCAAATAATCATAAATTACAAACTCAGAAACGGAAGAGTTGCATTATTAACAAGTAGAAATGGGTTTGGAAATGCACCTTGTGAAGGACTCTTTGGGAATACAATTAGATTTTAAATAGTTTATTACAAAGAAACTGAATCTATTTTTAAACAGAAATTATCAAAATGAGTCACAGATGACTTCACTATTGGAAAAATGCAATGTTTTTTTATCTTGCTGCAAGCCACCGAGGTTTGAACACTGATGTGAATGCAGGGGGAAGTTTACAGGCAGCAGCTGCAGCCCTGGGGGACAAGCTGGCACTGCACCTTTCAGCATCCCTCACAAATTCAGCCACCTCAATTTCAAACCACAGCCCCTCCGGAGAAGCTTCACTCTAGAATTGTTCCTGAATCACTCACACCTCAAAAGAACTCTTGGGAAGAAGCAGCCACACAATTCTCCAGTGCCTGGGCTTCCTTTAGTGGGCTGAGGAGTTGATAACTCTATTCTCACCCCTTTTTCCAGCAGAGACAGGCCTGGCCAGTGAACTTTTCTTCTTTGCTATTTAATGACAATTCTACATCAATCAGGTGAACCAGATTTAGGAACAGAACACAAAAGTGCTTTGTCACTTTTCAGACTTCTGCCCCCCTTCCAAAGGTGTCACATTCATTGAGCAGGTGACTTTGAACAACAACAGAAAGTGAAAGTTTGATCAGTGAAGGTGAACACTGGGAATTCATTCCAGGTCTACATGAAAATGTGTCCAAGACTAAAAGCTGAGGCAGAATTATCATGGATCAGCCTCCAAAGTGACCTCAGGTGACCTTACAGATTTCTGATTGGTATGGATGGTACCAGTGTCACAGACCTGGTGTTGTGTTCCCTAGAGGAGGAGACAGCAGGGCAGCTCCTCTGAGTTAGTGCTGCCACTGCCCCTTTATCTCCTGCTCTGTCCCTGCAGCCAGGCACTTCTGATGGCAGCTGTGCAGCCTGGGGACAATGGGGAATGGAGGAGGAGGAGTGAGCTGGAAATTAGCTCATGAAATGTATCTTGTTCAGAAAAAGCCGCTTTGTGAAAACACGAGTGTTTTGTAAAAATACTCTCGATTTTGCCAACGCCCCCCTGTGTCCCAGGCACAATTCCAGGTGTTCTCCCAGGCACCAGCTGGAGTGCCTGGTGATGTCCAGGTCCCTGTGACTGCAGGATGTGCCGTGGGCTGCCTCAGGAGCCCCGACAGGCACAGCTGCACCGCAAGGAAATGCCTTTTGACGCGGATTAAGGCAAATCCTCGCTCTCCATCTCCTTTAGCGGAGGTTCGGGCTCACCCTAGCCGCTGTGGGAGCAGCTGGGCTCGGCTCTGGGCTCGGCTCTGGGCTGGGCACGGCTCTGGGCTGGGCTCGGCTCTGGGCTGGGCTCGGCTCTGGGCAGGGCTCTGGGCTGGGCTCTGGGCTGGGCTCGGCTCTGGGCAGGGCTCTGGGCTGGGCTCTGGGCTGGGCTCGGCTCTGCAGATCGTGGTGCAAACATCCCGTGTGTGACAGGGTGGCTGTGCCCCGTGCCACTGTCACACACCCTGGGCTCTGCCAGGGCCACAGACACACAAAGCAGGGCCTTGGACAGCAGCAGCCTGGCCCAGCCACGCTGCCAGCCTTCCCCACGTCCCTGGGACCGCTAAAAACACCGGGAGATGTGTGGAGGGCTGGAGGCAAAGGCTGCTGGCAGTCCTGGCAGCGGGGGCCAGCGTGGGCACCTCTGCCTGCCCAGGTGGGGCTGTGCCCGGGGCACAGGGGAAGCCTCGGTGCCATCTGTCAGAGCCGTGCTGCTGCCCAAAGAGCTGCCCTGGATCCCTGCGGTGCCCTCAGCATTGCTGAGGCCTCAACAAAGGCTCGGCACAGCGGGGGCCTGGCAGCGTTTCTGGAGCTGAAATGGCAAAATGCCACTTCTGGCAGGAAACCCCAGCTCAGAAACAAGCTGGGAAACCTGCAGGGATCAAAGTTCCTCACTGGAGAAATCCAGATCTAGGATCTGCCCAGAAAAGAGCATTGCATGAAGGCAGTTTCACTTCAGGAAGGCAGCAGACCTGTGGCTCATTCTGCTCTGAGGGACACAAAGGTATTTCAATAAAACAGAAACCCCCAAAGCTTTCCAGCGTGACAGGCTGAATTTGCCTTTATGCCCATTCATTCTACACTGCTCAATATTCAGTATTTGATCTTTGCAAATCCTGCTCATCACTTTAAAGTCTGATACCGACTGTCCCCATTATAAACACATCATTTGCTGTTGTTTATAATTTTGCTGAGATTTAGCTCTTTGGGTTTGCTGAGTGCCTTCCTCCGGCTAAATCTGAGCTAAAGCTGCTCAGCCGTTTTTGATAATAAGATTAGAAAGAAATATGCCCTGTTTTCATTTAATTTTATCAACTTCCTTTTTTGAAAAACTCTGGTGTTCCTGTTCTGGGAAGCAGCCTGGAAGATTTGCATGGGGCACAAAAGACATTCATATCACATATAAAATAATATTTTTTTATCTATCTGAAAACCTGTTAACATTTAGTCAAACCCTAAGCTTCTGAAAAATGTCAGCATGTCTAGGCTCAGAAAGCAGTTGTTGGTGTTGAGCTGTAAAATGCTCAGGGTTGCTGTGTTTCTGTTTGGAGCCTCTCCTCTGGGGGTACAGGCACACTTCATCCCAGCACGGGGAGGGTGACTGTCCCCTGTCCCCACTGCCACCAACACTGACTGAACCCACACCAGCTTTAACTATTCCTGATTTTTCACTGCTTCCATTTTACCATTTCAATGCCATTCCTTTAAACAGCTTTTATATCCAGCAGCAGATCAGCTCGAATGAAACTCTTCAGACAAAGGGCTGGTTTTATTTCCTAGCATTGCAAATTGACTTGTTTACTGTTAAAACTCAACAAAACAAACACTAAGGAAGCTTGGTAGTTTCAGTCATAATATTTCATTACCTCTAGGAAGGAGAAACAAACATTTTGGCAGCTGTTCAATACCACATTAACATTTGTGGCAATATTTTAAGACATTTCAATTCAGTCAAAGCCTGAAAGCACTGTGTTCACATTCACATTTTGAAGTGGGGAATTCAATGGCTTTTAAAGCAGAAAAAGGAGGGGAAGGATACCCACAGAATTTCCAAATACAGCTTGTGGAGCAATGTGTAACGAGGACAAAATGCAGCTAAGGAATATCCTGTGGATATTTCTGATGGGCATTTCCTAAAAGCTGAGCTGCTGGTTGAAGCCAGTGGAAAAACACCAACAAGACAAAGTACAACACATGGAGGGATAAGAACTGACATTAGATTTGAGGAGCAATGACCAACATACAATTTACAAACCGTATCAAAATACTATCAGTCCTGTCCAATTGAAAAACTGGACATGAGAGCTGCATTTCAAAACCTTGGTATTTTCCAGCTATTTTTGGAGGCATAACCTTCATTTGCTGCATTTGTCTAATCACGAGGAGAGCACGTAAGGATTCATGAACAGGAGATCTTAAAATACCTTTAAGCACCTTGTTGCAGTGGCAAGATAGAAAATTGGAATAGAAAGGTTTGGGTTGGAAGGGATCCCCAGTGCCACCCCAGCCATGGCAGGGACACCTTCCCCTGTCCCAGCTGCTCCAGCCCCAATGTCCAGCCTGGCCTTGGGCACTGCCAGGGATCCAGGGGCAGCCCCAGCTGCTCTGGGCACCTGTGCCAGGCACTGCCCACCCTCACAGGGAGGAATGCCTATGAAGAATTTCCCCAGAGGCACCATCATATTGTAGTTTGTTTTTTTTCTCTTTACTTTGGATAATGCTTTAGCATCTGTTGACCAAGGGCTGCCTCCTTTTCCTCCTCAGCATTCTCACAGAAAGGTTTATTTTAGTCCCATTACTGCAAACAAGCTGGCTTGTGCTGGTCATTTCTTTCCTTCCAGTAAAAAAAGAATTTCTTTGTTCCAGTTAATTACCAAATATCAGGACTTCTTATCTTCCGCTTCTGGAGCGAGAAGCAAGGAGTTGTCCAAGGACATCAGGAAACCTGGTGAGAAGTGAGCTTTGGTGGCAAGGTGAGAGCAAGAGCATCACTGTGGTGAACCTTCCTCCCTGCACACCTCATCTGCACAGGGACAGACAATCAGTCCTCCCTGGTAAACACCCTGAGCTGATAAACACCCTGTCAGACAACCATCAACAGCAGATTCATGGGAAACTCTCTGACAGAGCTGTCCTTCAGTGTCACCGAGGAGAGACACGGGCTTTGTGACTGCGGGTCTGCATTTCCACCTCCCCTACACCACCAGCAAAATAGTCACCAAATGAAAATGGTACCAATCTCACACGAAAAAAGCAACAGCTCTTAGATTTCTGAAGTTAAAAGAGTTTAGAGATTCACCCTGTGATATCAGCTGGACCTTTCAGTTCATCTGAGCTTCAGCAAACAGCATTAACCTTATCTACCATTTCCCTGCACCAAATTCAGTACCAAAACAACACATCTCAAAGTCTGACTGTTGCAATGAAATTCCAGTCAGGCAAGTGGAAGATAAATACAATTGTTATTAGATTGCCTGTGTGACCAGTGAACTTTCATGTGGTAACCAATTGCATGGACAAGCTTTAATCCTTTTGGACCTGAGAACCAGCCAAAGCAGATCTGGCAGCTTCCAGAACAAATTGTCAGGAACTGTTTATAGGACATTTTCTTCCAGATGCCAGTTCTGAGAGAGAAAAACACAAACATGTTTTAAACCCAGAAAAAGAGGCTGGTATTCCTTGGGATGTAAAATATGTGAACAGTGTAAGGGGTTCCACATTCTGTGGGAAGAACACGTGAAGGGCATTAAAGAGTGCACAACTACATCAACTGCACATGGAAGTGATTTAGCCAAGGATTTTTTTCTTAAAAAAACACAAAATCCAGGAATTAAAGACCATAGCTAAGAATCTGTGGGTTGCCCAGAGAAGCTGTGGCTGCCCCATCCCTGGAAGTGCCCAAGGAGGGGGGCTTGGAGCAAGCTGGGAGAGGGGAAGGTAGCCCTGCCCAGGACAGGGATGGGATGAGCTTTGATGTCCAGCCAGCCCATCCTGTGGCTGTGTGAAACACTGAATACAAAGTGCAAGCCTGGCACTGGAAAGCAGGCTCACACCTGCTTGTCTGCTCCCTGACATCTGTCCCCTGTGCAGGGGAGAACACTTCACAGCCTCACTCAGGGCACACTTGGAGGTGTAAGAACCATCCCACAGCAAAGCAGACAGCCTAGGAAATACATCTTTGGGCAAACAGCAAACATCTTATTGGATCCCATGCATGTACAGCTGGAAACTGAACACCTCAGCCAGCCAGGGATGCTGTCCCTGCTGCTCCCACCTTGGCTCTCTGATCAATCCCCTCCTTCAGGAGCTGCTGACCTGCACGGGCTGCCCTGGCAGGAGCTGCTGTGTATCAGAGCATGCTGGACCCTCCTGAAAGCTTCACAGGGAACCCTGGACTTCCTAAAAAACTCACCATGTCGTCCTGCAGTGCCAAATCGTGCTGCTGCTTCACAGGATGTACAACTAAATTGGCCTAAATCTTCATGGGCTTTTAATTGTTGTTGTTGTTGTTGTTGTTGGGGGCAGAAGCTCTTGAAGAATCCCCTTACCTGGACTGAATGAGGCAAAGCACCTGTTCCTCAGCCTGGATGCATCTCTGCTTTGAACAGACAAATAGTTCAAATGGACAATAAGAACAGACAAAACAGATGCTACTAAATAGGCTATTACCTGATTTTAAGAGAAAGCAGGTATGACTAGTCATTGTATCATGCTTTTCCTGGAATAGATTTTCTTTGAGGCTACTTAGGTAATTAAATCCTAGTTACAAGCAGTATTTGTAAACCAGAGTGCAACATTCATGGCAAAATGGATCAATGGCAAGGAAGTGCTGGAAGAAGAATTGCTTTGTATTCGTTTGCCCAAAACAAAAAATACTTGAGGGTAATTTTATTTAAGGTTGCATAAGAAAACACTTTAGGATTGAAAGCAATGCCATCATTCCATTAATTAAAGCAGGGATTATTTCAGCTAGTTTTGATCTCAGCATTGTGTTTAGAATTTTATAGCACAATAGTAATGGAGAAACAAGTTCACTGGCATTTCAGGGAGAGAAAGGAGATCGGGAAAGATCCATAACTTAGGTAAATCATCTTAAATCAGGACTTTCAGTGCTCCTTCTTCAAATCTGGCTGTCCAGTTCAAGCTCCTTACTGAAGCCCGAGTTCTCTGCAGCATCAGCACAGTAACACAATACCATTCCTTTAACATGGCACTGGCTAAGAAGATTTTATCTTAACGAGGCAGAAAGAAGTAGAAGAGCAAAAGTCAATAAATACATCCCTCCATAGCTTCATTTGACTTTCAGCAAGCCAGAGTCACGAGCTCCAGTCCAAAAGCAGCAGCCAGAACTAAATGACTGAATTCTCAGAATGCATCTTATTAAACTGTAGCAGCATATGTCCTTAATTTCTTAGAAAAACATTTGCTTAATCTAAATAAATGAATGACACAAGGAGAAAAGCAGACATGAAAATGAAAATAAAAACAACAACTTAAAAGAAGCAGAAGTCACAAAAAAATTAAAGGGCTGAATGCTCAAATAGTGCCAGAAATAAAATCACTCTTTCACACAATTAGGCAAGAGAAAGCATTACAGCATAGAGAAAATTAATCAGGATACATATTTGATACTGCAAAAGGCTAAACCAAAACAAGCAACTGAAGGAGCTGCACTTACCTCAGCAGCGTGGGAGGAGGCAGTTTGGCAGGGGAGGCAGAACTTTTATCACACTTGGGTTTTGAGCACCTGCTGGAAAAGGCCCTGTAACGCCCCTGGAGCTGCTGCTGGCACCTGCAGGCTTGGCAGGAGCCTGGAACTGCTGTGAGAGGTGCAAACCTGCCCCTGCCAGAACGTTCAAGCCCTGACTTCAAGCTGCATGAGCTCTGCTCCTGGTCCTGCGGTCCACTGCAGGTGATCACAGAACCATGGAATGCTTTGGGCTGGGATGTGCCTCAAATCCCATCTAATTCCACCCAGCCATGGCAGGGACACCTTCCCCTGTCCCAGCTGCTCCAGCCCCAATGTCCAGCCTGGCCTTGGGCACTGCCAGGGATCCAGGGGCAGCCCCAGCTGCTCTGGGCACCTGTGCCAGGGCCTGCCCACCCTGCCAGGAACAATTCCTGCCCAAAATCCCATCCAGCCCTGCCCTCTGGCACTGGGAGCCATTCCCTGTGTCCTGTCCCTCCATCCCTTGTCCCCAGTCCCTCTCCAGCTCTCCTGGAGCCTTCTCTCCAGGTGAGCCCCCCCAGCTCTCCCAGCCTGGCTCCAGAGGGGCTCCAGCCCTGGGAGCATCTCTGGAGCCTCCTCTGGGCTCTCTCCAGCCAGCTCCAGGTCCCTCCTGTGCTGGCCCCAGGTCTGGAGCAGCTCTGCAGGTGGGGTCTCAGCTGAGCACAGGGGCAGAATTCCCCATTCCCTGCTGCTGGGGACCAGCCCAGCACACACTGGGGTTCTGTCTTGCCACGTGTCTGGGCCATGTCCAGCACCCTCAAGCCCTTCTCCCCAGCAGCCTGTCCTTGGGCTTGCCATTGCTCTGGCCTGTGTACGGGGCTCTGTGCTCAGCCTGGCTGAACACAGCCCCTCTCTCCAGCCTGTCCAGGTCCCTCTGGCTGTCCTTCCCTTCCCTGTGGAGCGTGGCCCCAGCAGAGCCCGGTGTCACTGCCAGCCCCACTGGCCCCGGCCCCTGGGGGTGTCCATCCTCACTGGGGGTGTCCATCCTCACTAGGGGTGTCCATCCTCCTAGGGGTGTCCATCCCCCCTGGGGGTGTCCATCCCCCTGGGGGTGTCCATCCCCCCTGGGGGTGTCCATCCTCACTGGGGGTGTCCATCCTCACTGGGGGTGTCCATCCCCCCTGGGGGTGTCCATCCTCACTGGGGGTGTCCATCCTACTGGGGGTGTCCATCCCCCCTGGGGGTGTCCATCCTCACTGGGGGTGTCCATCCTCCTCGGGGTGTCCATCCCCCCTGGGGGTGTCCATCCTCACTGGGGGTGTCCATCCTCCTCGGGGTGTCCATCCCCCCTGGGGGTGTCCATCCTCGCTGGGGGTGTCCATCCTCACTGGGGGTGTCCATCCTCCTCGGGGTGTCCATCCCCCTGGGGGTGTCCATCCCCCCTGGGGGTGTCCATCCTACTGGGGGTGTCCATCCTCGCTGGGGGTGTCCATTCTCACTGGGGGTGTCCATCCTCCTCGGGGTGTCCATCCTCGCTGGGGGTGTCCATCCTCGCTGGGCACAGGGGCCTTGACCACAGCTCCTGGGATGAGACCATCCAGCCAATTCCATATCCACCGAGTGCCCCTGTCTTTAACACAATTTATTAGTTAACCGTGGTGCTGGTAAAACACTTTGAACAGCTGGCTCGGAGTCATTACTATTAGCATCTTTAAAAATAGAATTGGCAGTATTTACAGAGGCACTAATGATAGGAAAATATGTGAAATTTCCCTCTTATGTAATGTTTATTGAAAGAATTATGTGTTCTGTTAGAGGGGCTTTTAAAAATAAACATAGGCTTTCCTCTGTAGGCTTTCTTCTCGATGAAGAAGGCATGTGAATTCTGGGAATCACAGTAATATTCCTTTCATCATCTTAAACATGTTGCAATTAGAGCCATTATATTCAGGATAGGCCTTTTTAAGGAATTTAATATGGTGGTGTCTTGCCCCCCTTGTTTCTATGCCCAAATTAGGAGTTTCTCACAATATTTGCCTCCTTTGCAGTTTTGTGGTAATTGGTGGTATTTTTGTTTAGAAACCGCTTCATCAGCTCCCTGAGACCAGATAACCATGAAGAACATAATGCTG
Organism: Pseudopodoces humilis; assembly: GCF_049639895.1. Taxonomy (NCBI): domain Eukaryota; kingdom Metazoa; phylum Chordata; class Aves; order Passeriformes; family Paridae; genus Pseudopodoces; species Pseudopodoces humilis. The sequence goes on along the minus strand of NC_142208.1, from coordinate 35,847,552 downwards.
CCTCAGGCAGTTCTATTTCTATTTACACTGGTTTTATTCAGGATAACTTCACTGATACCAGGGAACCTGATCCTGATTCACAGAGCTGAAAGGAGAAAATTGTAATCATTTTGTGCCACCAGAAACACGACAGAATGGGAACTGTAATAGCTCCCAGTAGGGTACAGCATAACAAGGTAAACTCCAGCATCCGTGCTGCTTAGTGGAAATGTGAGATTAACAGTAGAAGTTTAAATATTATCTTCAGTTTCCCTCGTACTAATTTTGACACGATATAAAATACTCGGCTCAAGATGCTCGGGAATGAGAACGATCAGTCATTCCTCAAAGAAAGATTCATTCACTTGCAGAGCTGAGGCATTTGAGAAAAGTGGGATGAAATCATAACTGATACAAATACTTTGGTTAAAACTAAAATCCGTGAATTTAATAAAGAATTTCTTTGGCTTTATCGTGTCTCCCAGTTAAATGAATGCAGATTGGCTTTGCCCACTGAATCTCAGTGGATTTTGATGATGGTTCTGACTGGACAGGGAGTGACTTTGGCTCAGCATATGCATTTCTGTAAGACTGGAGATGATTTCATGGCATGAAGTGAAAGAAAACTCATCTCTTGGAATGTGTGAACACACATCAGTAAAGTGGATGGGCAGAGATGAACTCTCCCCAAGGCCCTGGTGTGGCAGTGCCCTTTGCCAGGCTGTGCCCTGAGCCAGGTGAAGCTCTGGGTGCAGCTGCCCTGCAGGGCTGCCCCAGCGCCAGCTCAGCGGCCACACTGGCCTGGCCAGCACCTTCCAGCACCTTCCAGCACCTTCCAGCGCCTTCCAGAACCCCCCAGCACCTCCCAGCACCTTCCAGCACCTTCCAGCACCTTCCAGAACCTTCCAGAACCTCCCAGCACCTTCCACACCTTCCAGCACCTTCCAGAACCCCCCAGCACCTCCCAGCACCTTCCAGCACCTTCCAGCACCTCCCAGCACCTTCCACACCTTCCAGCACCTTCCAGAACCTTCCAGAACCTTCCAGAACCTTCCAGAACCTCCCAGCACCTTCCAGAACCTTCCAAACCTTCCAGAACCCCCCCAGCACCTCCCAGCACCTCCCAGCACCTTCCAGAACCTTCCAGAACCTTCCAGAACCCCCCAGCACCTCCCAGCACCAGGATCACAGCCTGGAGCCCCTGCAGGGCTGCCCCAGTGCCAGCTCAGCAGCCACACTGCCCTGGCCAGCGCCTTCCAGCACCTTCCAGCACCTTCCAGCACCTTCCAGCACCTTCCAGAACCTTCCAGCACCTCCCAGCACCTTCCAGCACCTCCCAGCACCTTCCAGAACCTTCCAGCACCTCCCAGCACCTTCCAGCACCTCCCAGCACCTTCCAGCACCTCCCAGCACCTTCCAGCACCTCCCAGCACCTTCCAGCACCTTCCAGCACCTCCCAGAACCCCCCAGAACCCCCCAGCCCCAGGATCACAGCCTGGAGCCCCTGCAGGGCTGCTCCCAGCACACCTGGCACGGGCAGTGCCCTCGGGCAGCCGGGCTGGGCGCTGCTCTCTGCCCACCGCAGCAGCTCTGCTTTCCCTGAGGTTTTCTCCTGCTTTCCCTGGGAGGAGCAGAACCTTCTCGCAGCTTATTTGTCTTTTGTGATCTAAGCAAACCATCCAACCTGCTGTGTGCTCGCAGCTGCCACGACTGACAGACACACACAGAGGATCCCCAGCCCTTCCACTGGTGAAATGCTTGATTGTCTCTTCATAAAATAGAAACCACTAAAACAAGACTGGAGAACAAAGAGGAGAAACTGAAAAAAAGGAGTAATGAAGTGTCAGTGTTCTCAAGGACCGCCTGTTGCCAGTGACCCCTTTGGCCACCCAAACTGCACGTCTGCCCCTTAGAGGTGCAGTCAGAGCTACAGCCAAAGATGTTTGAGGAATAAATTACTGGGAAAGTCAGCTTTTATTTAAACTCCCTCATTTCAAACACAAAGTGGTTCTCTGTTTCCCTGGAGACCAGGATATGTAAGAAGGCAGAATTTTCTCTCCATTTCGCTTCCCTACACTGGACCACTGTAGAGCAGGTTTTGGATTTTCCTTTTTCCCTCCTGCAGAACTGGCATTAATTATGACTTGTCATTTTCCTCAGGTGACTGGAGCTGTGCCACTGGGGTGTGTGACCTGTGCTGAGACTCCCGACATGCCAGTGTTGCTGAGGGACCGACATCTTTCACTGCATGTTCCTCACTGGGTTTAAAAACAGTGTCAGACACGAGTGCCCAGTGAACAGAAAGGGAGCCACTTTTCACTTGAAGTAGAAATGAATACAATTAAAATGAATATAATTCTGTTGTAATGGAGCACTAAAAAAAAACCAAACAAGCAACAGAAAACTTTCAATATCTTTAATTTGTCTTCTATTCAACACCTGTTTAGGAAGGTAAAAGCACTTAATATGCTGCTCAATGAAGAATAAATTGAACAAACCCCGTGCTGCACTGTCTGCCTCTGCACTGGGAAAGGAATTAGGAGATGGAGTGGAATTAAACCTTTCTCTGGCATGAGGACAAACACATCCTTATGTCCCAATCCTTTTCCTATACTGCATCTTGAAAATTTATTGGGAAAAGACTTTGACTCTGTGCTCTGGATTTCATTGTCCAAATATTAGTGGAGAATGAGAAGGAAATGACAACTGACTGAAGCTGTTTGATGGCAGCTTTCATACTTTTCCTACAGAATGTAAAGGCAGGAGAAAGGAAGGAGGAAAGATGATAGCTCAGAGATTCACAGGGTATTTAAACACCAACCTATACCTAAACAAAGTTAAAATTACTGTCTTGTATAAAAGTGTTCTTTTTATTTGAGAGCAAATTCTTTCTGATTTTTCAAAGATGTATTCTTTGAGAACTATTCTTTGCCTTTGGAAAACTATTCTTAAATGATACCCTTCCATTGTAATCCTTCTACAACTTCCAGGCTCTTTGAAATAATGACTGCCTGCTCGCACACATTCTGCGAGGAGCACAATAACTGACGTATCCATTTCAAAACATGCTGGGAAAGAAAACAGCATCAATTTAAAATGAAAACTTGGGAAATAGCATCTCAGGAACCATGAAAGTACTGCTGGTGTAACAGCTGTGGTCTACTGGCTCAAGGGCTCTCTTGCTATGACGTTTGTGACGTGGTCTGCTGGCACTGAGTTATTTCTGAGAGATGCTTTTCACCAGCCATTGACGAGACATTCCAGTTCAGCAAGCCACGAAATCCCAAGTCAGGAGCATGTTCCAGCTCAACATTCTCATGAGCTTTAGCAAGACCAGGTGCTGTGCCCGGACTGGGGATCAGTGCAGGCTGGGGGATGAGCAAGTCGAGAGCAGCCCTGGAGAAAAGCCTGGGGTGCTGGTGGGTGAGGGCTGGCCATGCCCCAGCTCAGGAACCAGAAGCTCCCCTGTGCTGGGCTGATCCCCCAGCGTGGGCAGCAGGAGAGGGGAGGATTCTGCCCCGCTCAGGGGAGACCACACCTGCAGCCTCCAGCCCTGGGGACACCAGCACATCGGCCTTTTGGAGCAAGTGCAGAGGAGGCCATGGAGAGGGTTTGAGGGACGGAGCACCCGTCCCATGAGGAAAGGCTGAGAGAGCTGGGATTGGCCAGCATGGAAAATAAAAAGCTTTGTAGCGACCTTATGGTGCCGTTTCGGTGCCTGGAGGGGCCTAGGAGAAGGATGGAGAGACACTGTTTACAAGTGCCTGCAGTGACAGGACAAGGGGGATCGGCTTCTAGCGGCTGCCGATAGCGGGAGCGAGCCCTGGGGCCCGGCGCGAGAGGAGCGGTGTGCGCGCACAGAGCCGGGGCAAGGCTGGGCTGCGGCGGGGAGCCCCGGGCCCCCGGGAGCCACACAGCGGAGCGGTGCAGGGCCGGACACCGGGCCGGGGGGGACACGGGGCAGGGGGGGACACCGGGCCGGGGGGGACACGGGGCAGGGGGGGACACCGGGCAGGGCCGGGACACCGGGCAGGGCCGGGACACCGGGCCGGGGGGGACACCGGGCAGGGCCGGGGCACCGGGCCGGGGGGGGCACCGGGCAGGGGGGGACACCGGGCCGGGCGGGGCTCAGCGCGGGGAGCTGCGGGGCCCGCACGGCCCCCCCCGGCCCCGGCCCGGAGCGCCCCCCACGGCCCAGCCCGGCCTCAGCCCCGTGCCCGGGGGTTGCGGGCGGAGCCGGGAGGTGCATCCCGGCACCCCCCGCTCACGGCCCCGGTCCCGCTCCACCCTGCTGTCCGTATCCCCCGGCTCCCGGCCCCAGCCTGCTCCACCCCGTTGTCCGCATCCCGCATCCCCGGCCCCGCTCCCGGTCCCACTCCGCCCCACCGCCCGCATCCCCGGCCCCGCTCCCGGCCCCGCCCGCATCTCCCGGCCCCTCTCCCGGCCCCGCTCCCGGCCCCGCCCGCATCCCCGGCCCGCTCGCTCCCGCCCCGCTGTCCCCGCCCCGCCGCGCTGTGGCCGCCGCGGGCAGCGGGCGGAGGCGGCGGGGCCGGGCTCTGCCCTGCGGGCGGGCGGCACCGGGGCGCGGGGCGGCTGAGGGCGGCGGCGGGGGCGGCCGGGGGAGCGGCGGGAGCCGCGGGAGCCGCCGGGCCGGCGGGGAGAGGCCGCAGGGCATGCCAGCCGCCTGCCCCGATGTTTCACTGGAGCAAGTGGAAGAAGAGGATGGGAGCGAGCGCCTCCTCCTCCAAGAGACCCGTCTTCGACGAGCGGGAGGACGGTGAGTGCGGACCGAGATGCTCCGGGGTGCCCGCCCTGCCCTGGGATGCTCTGCCGTGCCCTGCCCTGCCCGGGATGGCCAGCTCCGGGGCACTGTGCACTGCCCTCTCCGGGATGGCCAGCTCCGGGGCACTGTGCCCTGCCCTCTCCGGGATGGCCAGCTCCGGGGCACTGTGCCCTGCCCTGCTTTGCCCCGGCGATGCAGTTCCGCGGTGCAGTTGCCGCGGTGCCCATCCCGGGGTGCCCATCCCGGGTGCCCATCCCGGGTGCCCATCCCGCGGTGCCCATCCCGGGTGCCCATCCCGGGGTGCCCATCCCGCGGTGCCCAGCTGCCCTGCCCGGCACTGGGGTCCCAGCGGGGGCTGCGGGCGGGGGCCGTGTCCGGGTGCGGGGTCCGGCCGGGCGCTGCCTCCCCGCAGGACGCAGGGACTCTGCCCACGGACACCCCACGGACACGGGGCGTTAAAGCAAGGGGGGCTGAGAAGGGGGGGCGAGGGGACAGCTCTGCAGCGAAGTTTCGGGCTGTGCACGGACAGCCCCGCCTGTACCAAGGAACACCCAACACATCAACACCCGAGTGCTGCTGTCCCTGCAGAAAGCTGCTTTGGGGTTATTCCTAAAATACAAGCTGGGTTTTTTTTAGAAATACACCGTGAAATACCACAGTTGCGTTAGATATCTCGGGTGCAGGGTGAAATTTCAGAGGAGCAAAGGAAGGAAACTTTGACAGTGGGTGGGGGAAGAGTCAGGAGAGCCATCGGGGCAGTCCTGGATGCTGCGTTGGCCCTGTGGCACCAACTGAGCACACTCAAAACTCTCTGTGTGGGGGCTGCCGGAATTTTGCAGTGGATAAAGCTGGAGTTAGATGTGTTAGAGTCTGAGTGCGGGGTCGGGGTCTGCTGGAATTCCCTTGGTGAAGGGACCTCACCTGTCTGTGCTGCTCTGGCAGCTGACAGGGGTTAAATCAGGCAAACTTTTCTTGGTACAAGAGCTGGTTTATTTCTCCAACACGTTTTTATTAGCAGTTCACACTGAGCAAGCCTAGTAAAGACACTTAATTCGGAGGCTTTGCTGCAATTTCATTTTGAAAGCAAAATTTCTTTCTGAAAGACTTTTAATTCTTCCCTGAGCCTGTGTGCAACCAACCAGGGCGAGTGAGCTCTGCAGCTGAATGGCTGCTGACAGGAGCCTGGGAACACCTCTTCAGGTACTTTCTAGCAGCGCTTTTGCTATGTCCCAATTATTGGCACATTGCTTCCTTGATATCTCCTGCTTTTCCATAATTCCTTGTTTGAGTGTGCTCAGAGCAACTACAGTGTTGTTCCAGTGAACTCATATTTACTGTCATGGCACGGTTGCTATGGTGATCTCTTAAGACATCCCAATAACTTCCTTAGATAAAGCAGCCAGTTGATACTTGGGTTTGTGTGTGATATAATGTGGAAGAGTTACTAGTGACAACAATTTAATGAGAAAGCAATTAAAAATACAAAAAGGAAAAGACTGTTTGGTATGTGAAATTTTGCCCATATGTGGTTCCTTGCAATGGATGTCTGCACAAGGATGAGCCTGACTGCTGAAATCCAGCAGATAATCCCTGTTAATTTTGTCAGGGTGTACGTAAATAGAAGGTTGACGTTTATTGTAGTCAGTAGTAACACAAGTAGTATTTTCCCTCAGATAAATCCGACTCGGAATCGTTGCAGACCTTACAGCCTTTGTCCCTGAGTTCCTGGGGGCTGGTTTTGGGACTTCAGTGGTTCCTGTCACGCCACTATGGCTGAGCCAGCGCGTGGGGGATGTCCTGGGGGTGAGCAGTGATGTGTTTGCTCTCTCTTGGTGTAAAACACCTGGCTCCAGGGGGTATCCACTGTTTACTCCTCCATTAAGAATTGCTGTTTCTCCTCAGCCTGCACCTGTCCAGCCCCAGCTGCTGTTGGATCTCCTCTGTGTAAATGCAGGAGCTCCTGTGTCACACTCCTCTCTGGGAGGGCCACAGCAGCTTGTCCTTGGTGGGACGTGTGGGTTGAGCTCTCTGAGCCCGTGATTCCAAGGGTAAACTTGGTATTCCAGAGTGTATCCTAAAGAGCTTCTCTCAACCCTCTCCAGTTCTTCAGCATCTTTTCTGTCAGTGCTGGGGCTGGGCTGTTCCTTGGCAGAGATGGAAGCTGGTGCTGGTTCAGCTGTGATGTGGGGCTGGCTCCTGGTCCAGCCAGGGCAGTGTGGAGCTGAGCTCTGGGGAGCCATGCCCAAGGGACAGCTGTGCTGCTCCCTCCTTGCTTCCCTTCCTGGGTGCCCCATCCCCAGTTTCCCCCGTGGCTGTGGAGCCAGGAGCAGGCCAGGTGTCCCAGCACATCCATCCCCTGGGGTGCCCTGCCTGGCTGCAGTGTGTGCACTGTGCTGCTCCCTGCTTGCACACACAGCCTGCGAGATATCTCTGGGTGTCTCCGAACTTGGGTTCAACTAAGAGGAAAGCTGTGGAAGAACAGTGCCTGTGTGCTTCCAGGGAGCCCTGGGATAGGGGAGATGGGTTTCTCTGGCTGTGGTAGCTGCTCCAGCTGGTTCCAGTCCCACAGAAAGCCTGGCAAGCTGCACATCCATCAGCTGGGAGCGAGCTCCAGCCTGGCCACATGGACATACTGCCCTGGGATGCCTTTCTGAGAGCTCGGTTTTGGTGAGGTGCATTGTACCCTGTACTCTGTTCACGAACAGAGGAAGTTCATGAACGGAGGGGAAGGAGGAAAAACAAAGTAAGGGGAAAAGTATGGGAAGAAGAAAACAAGGCAAAAGAACAGAAGGGCTGCAGGGTGGAGCACTCGGAGTTATGGTGCGCTGGGGTAAGGTGGGCTCAGTGAGCTGAAGTGATTTGCAGTGGGTTCTGCATTAGCACCGTGGGCTGTTTTCCATCAGGAAAAACACACCCTTGTCTGCAGTGACTTTTCAGGGTTTCTTATTTATACCTGAAAGTGTCTTTTAACAACTCCTCACTCTAGGAGTGGATTTGTTCTCCAGCCCTGCAGAAGGGTGGTCACTGCCTGTCTGCTGGCTGAGACGTGTGTCTGTGCAGGGCACGGGGCACTGGGGTGTCTCACAGAATCATTTGGGTTGGAAAAAGCCTCCAGGATCATCAAGTTCAAGCTGTGCCCACCAGGGGATCCCCACCGTGTATCCCCACCGTGTCCCCAGCCCAGAGCCCTGAGTGCCACCTCCAGCAATTCCTGGGACACCTCCAGGGATGGGCACTGCAACCCTCCCTGGGCACTGCCAAGGCCTGAGCTCCCTTTCCATGGGGAAATTCCTGCTGCTGTCCCCCCTGAGCTGCCCTGGCCCAGCCTGAGCCCGTTCCCTCTCCTCCTGTCCCTGTTCCTGGGAGCAGATCCCAAATCCCCCCGGCTGTCCCCTCCTGCCAGGGAGTTGGAGAGTGAGAGGAGGCACAGAGGTCATGAGGCTCATTTGTTATTTGGGCAGGAATTATGCTGTCATTCTGGGAAACAGCCAAGCAAGTTTTACTGACATCTCCCTCCTTTAAAAAAAATAATCAAAATTTAAAATTTATTTTTTATACCAAGTGATGAAAACCTGTCAGTGAAGCCAGTGGGAATGTTTCAACCCAAATACCTAAAAAATGCTTAGAGATTTGTTGTACTTGGGCACTGGGGCTGAGCAGGAGGAAATACAGGGCACACTTAGTGCTATTAGCATTGCCCACAGTTGTGTTACATGAGAGAGGGGGGAAACCACAGCATGATTTATCTCTCTATGAAATTGTGTCTGAAGAGGGATTTCAAGAGTGCATTTTGGATGTGGTTTCTCCTGAATCAAAGTGGTTTACTAAAAAAACTGTGTGTAAATATACATGAGAATCTGTGAAGCCATCTGCTGCTTTTTGCTTTGCTGTGCCTCCCCTCGCTGACACGAGGCAAGTGGTCCAGGGCTCCTGTCTGTGTCCTGATGCTGAATTAGTTTTTCTGCTGATGTACAAGGCTTTAATGGTGCAGCCCAGTGACTTTCATCATCATTTAGTATTTAGTCTCAATCACTTTTCCCACCCATCCCTTTTTTGATTCTGCCACAATGCAGATGGTGTTTTGTAAGGGGGTCAGGTGCAGGCGCCTGTGTTTATCCTACTTGCACCAAAATCAACTTTTAAACACAAGTTTCCCGTTCTCTAGCTCATGGTGAGGTGTCCCAGGGGAGCAGCGTGGCTGTGGAAGCGTGTGCTCAGGGTTAGCCGGGTCAGGAGGAGCCCCGTGGGTGTCAGTGCCGTGTGTCACAGCAAGCACGGTGGCACTGGGAGGAGGCACCAGGCTGGGGCTGGGGGCTGAGACGCGGCTGCAGGGGGACAGCAGCGTTTGGGGACGTGCAGGGTGGGAGGGAGCCGTGGTCACTGTGCCCCGTGGCCGCGGGTATTGCTGGATGTGGGGCTGAGAGGGCTCCGGGAGCCCCTCGGAGCTTCCGAGCGGAGGAGCCGCAGGGTGAGAGCGCAGGCAGCCCTGGCCAGGCCAGGTTAAGCTTCCACACTCTGCACACTGCTGGCCGAAGCGTTCCCTTGGCAGAGGGGCAGCTCCGGGAACACGCGGGGACCCTGCAGCCTCCCCTGCTCCTCACCCGAGGCACCGGCCCATGGAAACGAGCCAGAAGCCGCTTAAAACAATCCCCATTTTCATCTGAGGCCGTGTGTTGGCAGCCGTGGGGTCGCACACCGGGAGCGAGAGCCCCAGGCGGGGTGGGCACGGCCGGGGGCGATGCCCGGGCTGGTCCCGGTGCCCCCGCATCCTGCAGCCGCCCCTCGGAGCCTGCCCCGGCCGGGGGCGATGCCCGGGCTGGTCCCGGTGATCCCGCATCCTGCAGCCGCCCCTCGGAGCCTGCCCCGGCCGGGCGCTGCTGGAGCAGCTTCGGGCAGCTCCCGGAGCCCTTGTGTTCATCCCGGGGAGCTCCGGCCTTCGCTCCTCACAGACTGCCAAGCTGTTTGTGTTCCTGCTTTTACTCCTCTGTCCCGTGGCAGTGAGATGCCCAACATTCTCCACGGCTCTCAGCAGTAGTTTTTCAGCTTGGAATTCTTCCCCGTAGCTTTTTGTTCCAGGGGTTGGAACCTTCAGGGAAACGAGGGCTGCTGCCAGACAGGGAGCTTCAGGGCAACAGGGACATGGAAGGATGGGGAGCAAAGCCTGACCCCTCTTGTTCTGTGTCCTTCACCCGTGGGGAGACCCAAACCCTTCTGGCCAGCTTTGTGACGGGTCTGGGGACATCCTGCTGTGCTGGATGTGGGACCTGGAAGATGGATCCAAGGATCAGGAAAGGTTTCTCTCTCTCTCTCTCTCCTGAAGTGATCAGTGCCATAAGTCATGTGCTGATGTCGGGGCAGCCAGCATGGCCTGGCTGAGTCCCCTGTCCCTGTGTCCCTGGGCTGTCCCTGAGCATCTGCTCCTCCTGCCTTGGCTGCTCCTCGCAGAGCCCGACTCTGTCACCTACGCTGGGCAGGGCTGGCAAGCCCCGGGCAGGAAACGTTGCCCTTCTATTGGAAATCTATTCTTTAGGGCCCAGTCAGGCAGTGGTAAAATCCCAAATACTACTTATTTGGGGTCAGATACCGATGTGTTAAACTTCCAAGCTCTGCACACTGCTGACTGAAGTGTTCCCTGCTCAGACTGCAAAGAGAGCTTTTCCCATAGCCTGACTTTCATGGCTGTGGGTTGGGAGCACAGATGCCTTCCCTGATATTTAAACACAAGGGAAAAAAGCCTTTCTGTATTATCAAAGTGGTAGCTAAGTAAGTAAGCGGGGGGAGGAGGGAGTGGGAATTGCAAGGAGGTGTCAGCTAAGCTGTGTTTAGCATCGTCAGCGGGGCTTTGTTCCGGCTGCCCCCGGATCTGGGATGTTTTGCCTGTGCTTTGCCCAGGGACTCGCTCCCTCCGTGGGCTCTCTGTCCCTGGCAGAGCCACTGCCCCTCATTCCCACCAAGGATGAAAAACTTCTCTAGGCGTGAAGCTTTGCAGTGTGCCATGTAACGCAGAAATAGGTGAAATCCTGGGAATTGGGCAGTTTCAGGTCCTGGAGGTGTGTGGTACCGTGGGCAGTACGGGGTTGCTGGCCCTGAGCTGGTTAATGACTGTGCTGTCCCTCTCCAAGGCTGGCTGCGGTCCCTTGGCAGCGGTGCTGGCTGGAGTCTGAAGAAAAGCCATTCTCGAGGGGCTCGTGTGTCTGTGGGAGATCTGAGGAGATCAGGGGGGGAAATGAGCCCTCAGGGCAGCTGAGACTGTTCACGTGGAGCTGGAGAAACAAAAAATAAACAAACACAGCAGCAATTTGAGGGACATTTGATGGATAGGGAGGGACAAGGACAATAAAGAAAAAGTCACTGGAAGTACCATTCAAGTGAAATATTAACTCAGATTAATACTTGGTGTATTCTGTGGAGGCCACAGTCCATGGCTAGCTTGGCATGGGCTTCCTGTGGTTTGGGAATAACATGCAGGAGCACGTTGCTGGGGATCTGCCCACCTTCCTCCCACGTTTCCAGGGCTGGCAGGGTGACCTTCCTGGGGCTGGCACTCCTGGAGGAGCTGTCTGGGGTACATGTCCTGGCACACGGAGCTGATGGGCGCTTCTAGGGAGCAGCAGGGGCAGCTGCGGGCGGGAGAGCTGTGCTGGCAGTGCTGCGGAGGAGGCACAAGGTCATTTCGCCTCCTGGAATGTCAGTGAGCGGCCCTTGACAAGGAAAACCTCCCCAGAAACGAAAGAAGCTGCTCCTTTTGCAGTTTGGTACTTTCACCATCTCAGACTGGGGTGCTGAAGCGGCTGGCTGGGTTCTCGGTGTGTCGCGTTAGGGGAGGAGGGGTGTGGAGCTGGTGTGTGCCCACGCAGGGCTGGGGAGAGCCTGCCTTCCCTTCTAAATATTGCTTTATTTCTTGTGGGAATGCCTGAAATGGAGCATTGCTCACCCACAGTGGTGTTGTGCCCTGGGTCAGGGCTGGGCTTTCCACTCTCTGTGGACACAGGTGAGTCTCTGTGAGCGTGGCCCCGCTGGACTCGGCCCGGGGCTGTTGCTGAGCCCGTTCATGGCAGCCTGGGATGTACAAGCAGCTCTGACTTGTCCCACTCTTTCCAGCAGAGCTGCTCTCCAGCTGGGAGGGCACGGTCCCTCTGCAGCCTCTCGTGGCCGTGGGGGCTGTGAAAGCACAGTTTGCACACCTGGCTGCCTGTCCTGTCCCGAGCCACCCCCTGGGCCATCGCCACCAGCTTCCTGTGCTGCCGTGTGGCCACAAGCCCCAGAGGCAGCACGGGGAGCCGTGGGGGGCTGTCCCTCCCAGATGTGTGCCAGCTGTGTGCCAGCACCTGCGCAGCTGTGTGCCAGGGAGGGGATCTGCGCTGCCTGGGCCCTGCCTTGGCACCCGGCTGCTGAAGAACGGTGTCGGGACAGCCTGAGAGCGGCTCAGCCTCTCTGCACAAGAGAAGATAAATGTCAGTGTCCTCTTTCCCTCTCTCACTGTTCTTCAGGAATGAAATTGCTTTCGGTGACAGTTATGGAAAATTTAAAGTGCTTCGGATGTGTGGGAACAGCCGTCTCTGAGCACTGCCAGGCAATGAGGTGTGACAGTGTGACAGAGTGTGAGTGTTGATGTGTTCATTTACATCTCAGGTGGAGTTCAGGGCTCTCCCAGTACCTGGGAGTGGTGAGGAGATGCAGGCACTGAAGGATGTTCAGAATTATGTGGCTTGTTGGTTTCCTGTGCCCATGAATCCTTACAGGCTGATAGTTAGCCCTGCTGTGTAATTAAATTAAATTAAATTAAATTGAACTGCAATGTAATGTCTTTATAGCTTTGCTGATGTTTCTGGAAGCTGATAAATTTCATTTATTCTTCCAGAAAATACCTTTACTTGGTTCTAGTGGCTCCAGCAGAGAGCTCCTGAGGCTGATGGTGCCTGAGTGACTTTCAGGGTAACCTGCAAAGGGCTGTCCCAACACAGAGTTACCTTATTGTCCAAGGTTTGCATGTGGTTACAGCTGAGCTGTCCAAAGATACAAACAATATTTTGTATCTACGTGGGTAATATGTGCATTGGAGCACTGGAGAAAGTGTCTGGAGTAGCTGTGGAGCAGAGTGGGGAGGGCAGGAGTGAGGCTGTGGAAGCACTGCAGGCACTGGTGTGTTCCTTTGGGTCTCCCATTCCTGCCTGAGCTGTCTTTGCTCAGGAAAAAATATGTCTTTCTCCTTTTCTTTATTTCTCCAGACCATAACTCCCTCCTCTCCTCTGACAAAGAAAATGCACAACTCAACAAAATTTGCCATCACTGCTGAAAATACTGGGGTGTGATTTGTGTCCTGGGATTTTAGAGGGATCACATGGTGGCAAAAGTCTATCATATGAGTATTTCAGATATCCAGGGTGGGGAAAAAAAGCACAAAGGAACAGGGAAACTTGGTAGAAACTGGGAAGGAACTTAGGTTGAGAATAACCTGTTGGAGTGTTTAGGAATCCAAGAGACAAGACCCTTCCCAGCATCAGCAGTGAATAGCGTTGGGGTGCAGGTGGGACAGTCAGCAAAAGGCACACGCTGGTTCCTTGCAGGATTCCTGTATTTTTAATTCTGGTGTCCGACAAAGGTCAGACAGGTGAGCTGGGCAGGGCTTGGGCTAAAGCTCAGGTTCCTCCTCTGAGCAGGCAGTTCTTGTGAGGATTAGGAGACATTTATGGGTGAGGGTGACTCTCCTCTGGAGCTGGCTGGACACAGCTTTACCCCCAGGGCTCAGTGTGTTTCACTGCCAGAAGGATATAGGTCATCTCCCGTGTGAGAGATGTGGCACATTAAACTGCCTTGTGAAGCAAATGCCACAGAATCCTCGGGAAAGCCACGGCCCGCACCTTGGCTTTTTGTGTACTGGTTCCCGGTCTTAATGGGAACTGGCAGGCAAGAGCAGCGAGCAGGGAACACAGAAAATGATACACATTATGTTTGGATTGTTTGCACTGTTGGAAAATGTGCTTAATGCTTCACAGAAAATAGGGCCAAAGCTTGGTCCCGAATAATTTGCACTCGAAAGGCTCAATGCCGCATATGGTAAGCACATGAATAATTCATACACATGCCAACAGGCCCCATGGTTTCATATTCAAGCCTGATTCTAGATCCGCTCAGAACTTTGAACTGGCATGGATTAGTGGCTCTTCCAGCACAGAAGAGGTTTGGCAGGATCTTCAGCACACGATGAAGCAGTCCCCTCTCCTGACAGTGCTGGCTGTGTGTCTCCTGAAGGGCCGGGAGCTTCCCTGTCATCCCTGCTGGGGTGGCTCTGACCGTGTCCCCAGCTCGGTGCCCGACCTTGGGGCCGTTTCCTTGCGGACACTGTTTAAGCAGCGCCAGATTTTGGGGAGAGCTGTTGCCGTGGGCTCGGCACAAGGCTGCGAGCTCCCCGAAGAGCAGGAGAGCGTGTGAGGAGCGAGTTCTCGCTGTGGAGAGCAGCGGCCGTGCCCCGGGGTGGGGGTGCCTGGCTCTCCCCTGCCCCTGTCCCTCGGCCATCCCGGGCTGCTGCAGCCCCCCGGCAGTGCCGAGCTCGGGCACAGCCGTGCGGGGAGCGCCGGGCAGCGGTGCCCGCTCCGGGGTGCTGGGCCAGTGCTGGGTCAGTGCTGGGCCGGTGCTGGGCCAGTGCTGGGCCGGTGCTGGGCCAGTGCTGGGCCGGTGCTGGGCCAGTGCTGGGCCAGTGCTGCTCGCACACCCTCCTGGCTCTCGGAGCCAGAGCCACGGGCCAGCTCCTGCTCCAGCAGCACCAGCAGCAGCTCCAGCTCCAGCTCCAGCCCGGCTCTGCCCTGGCCCCGCGGGACTGCCCTTCCAGCAGCAGCAGATCCAGCAGATCCAGCAGACCCAGCGGCAGCAGATCCAGCAGACCCAGCGGCAGCAGATCCAGCGGCTCCAGCAGATCCAGCGGCTCCAGCGGCAGCAGATCCAGCGGCTCCAGCAGATCCAGCGGCTCCAGCGGCTCCAGCAGATCCAGCGGCTCCAGCAGACCCAGCGGCTCCAGCAGATCCAGCAGACCCAGCCCGGCCCCGTGGCACTGCCCTTCCAGCAGCCCCAGCCCTGTGGCCGCTGTGCCGCGGGGCCGGGGCCGCTGCCAGGGGCTGCTGCTCTGCTCCACTGCCTTTTATTCCACGTTAAATGCCGCAGCAGGAGCATCGCGAGCAGGTGTCAAAACAAGCCCAGCTGCAGCGACGCAAACTTAGGGATTGATTAATGAATACTTTCAGCCTGTTGTGTGTTTCTCTACATGGCTTTCTGATGTAAAGATCAATCTGTGAATTTATTTAAAAAATAGCAGGTTTCTTTTAACTAGAACAAATTGCTTCTGTTTATCAAAAGGCTGAGTAACATCAACAAACTGTTCGGTCTCTGTTGCCCCTCAGCACTACTTGGGAAATCATTTTAGTTAGTTCTTCTTCTGGCCTTGGGCTGGATTTTTCCATGCTCTTAGCTTGGCATCTCCAAAGGCACCCCTGCCTCCCCCGCTGCTCTCTCCTGAGGCCACTCTCCTCCTGCTGCTCTCTGTGCTGAAGTGGGGTTTTTCCATCGCCAGCTCTTCTCTGGCTCTCTTGCTGAGGCTGCACAGGGGTTATTCCCTGGGCTTTGCTCTGTGGGGTGTCCCAGGGCAGTGGGCAGAGGGGTGGCCCTGGTGCCCAGGGGTCAGTGCTGAGCTAACACAGCCCCAGGGATGAGCTCGGGCCCCGTCTGTGCCCACGCAGCAGTGCCCGAGGTGCTGTGCATGTGAGGAGGGGGCTCTCCCAAGGGCCAGCTCTGCCCCCCTGCAGCCCCCCATGGTGCCCAGCACGGCTGGAGGGGAAGGCAATGCCCTGCTCCATGTGCTGCTGTGAGACCTGGCTCCCCTGCTCCCTGTGGCTGGTCCTCTGTCAGGAGATGTTCTTTCCTTCCAGAGTGAGTTGCACATCACTGTACTCCAGAGAATTTCTTATCACAGAAGCAGGATGTCTGCTTTCCCCAGAGAATCTGAACTTGGTGAATAATTCCGTTTGACATCTGCTGTGAATTTGGGTCTGCTCTGTTCTTGTGGAGTTGGAATGAATCCTGAGTGGTTATGGCCACCCGTCCTGCAGGTGCCAGGTGGGTCAGCCCAGTCCCTGCGGCACTCAGGTGTATCAGTGAGGTCCTACCATGGAGAGAATCTGTTCTGACATCACCAAAAGAAGGAACAGGCTTCTTGTAGGCTACAGGGGGCACCAAAGGGGATCACTGCTCCCACCTGGGGTCAAGCAAAATATCTTCAGGTATTCATCACTCCCTTGTTCTTTTTTCCCTCCCAGAGTTCCTGTCATTGCCAGCATGTGTAAGTGATACCTCTCACACTGTCTTGCTATTGATTCTTCCTTCTTTGCCAAAAAGAGCCTCTTCCATTGCCAGAACTGTGGGAAATGCCTGCCCAACTCAATGTGTGCAGAACACAGACCTGCATGTGGGGACACCACTGGTCCCAGAGACACCAAACCCCCTCTTGGTGCTGCCTCAGTGCTGGTGCTCAGCCTGCTCGGGGCACTTGGGTTCCCTTCTGAGCCCCTGTGAGCTGCTGCTGCCCCCGTGTCTGCCCTCTTCAGCTGAGTTTGTGACAGGAGTGAGGGCTGGTGGAGAAGCAGCATTTCCACAGCCCCCGAACTGCTGCAGCAGCAGCTCTGCCGAGCAGCACATCCACTGATCCCAGCCAAAGGTATTTTGGGAGCATGTCTGCTGCTCACGAGCCTCTGGGACAAAGATAGGACCGTGTGCCTGAAATAGCACCCTGGAGCCTGCACACCCCACCAGTGGCTGCTCTCGAGAGGGAAATCCAGAGTTTGTTTTCAAGTCATCATCACTGTGTTGACAAGGCTGTCGTGAGGAAAACGGTCTCAACTGGGAATGTCTGAATTAACTCCAAGTGCAGTGTGCACATGCAGAGAGTGCACGCTGCTCACTGCCAATGTGGGCACACAAAGGGCTCTTGCCTCTTGGCACAGTGTTTCACACACAATCACACAATCATGTAGGCTGGAAAAGCTCTCCAGGATCATGGAGTCCCAGCCCTGCCCCATCCCCACCGTGTCCCCAGCCCAGAGCCCTGAGTGTCACCTCCAGCAATTCCTTGGGAACCTCCAGGGATGGGCACTGCAACCCTCCCTGGGCACTGCCAAGGCCTGGGCTCCCTTTCCAAGCCATGGAGGAGGTCATGATGGAGGCTGTGCGTTCATCAATGTGCCCAAGTTAAAAACCCCAACCCCAAACCAGACATCACTATATTTTCATGGTGCTGATCCATCCAGTTGCCAAGAAATGAGCACAGCTGCCAGTTCAGCTCTTTTTCTGATTTTTATTTCTATTCTTTTTGATATGCCGTTTGGTGCTCCAGTGGTGTGAAAGGCTGCAGCAGAGACCATTCTTCAGTGCTGTAATCGCAGTGTGTGCAGCAGTGCTGGTGTGCTAGAAAACAAGGAAATGGCATTTCAAAACGAGATGTCTCTTCTGTTGCCTCTCTTGCAGCTCAAATGCAGCATGGCTGGTGCACAGTTTGACTTCTTGGTGTATTTTCCCAGTGTTCTGGTAGGTGTCACCAGCCCCAGTGACACAGCAGGAGGAACAAGACTGTCTTTCATGACCCACATCAAATTTGCTGGCGTGGCAAATAGTAAAAGCCTCTTTTGATGGAAAACCAGAAGCAGCTGATTGTAGAAAATATTCTTGGGCTCTCTGTGTTACAAAGAGTTGTTGTCCCAGGGCTGTTACACATTGCAGGAAACTCCAATGCTTCTGGATTGATTTGGGAAAAGCAATGATGATCAGGAGACATAAAATAAACAATAGAATATGTGATATCAAATGGAATGAGGCAGATTGTTCCCCAAAAGACCTGTGTTTGCCTCAGACCTCTCAAATTCTCTCGTGTAATTTAAAAAAGAAAAGGGAATGCTGAATTCTGTTTTGTTATCAATGGTTTTTAAGTTCTCACTTAAAAATGCTTGTGTGTGATCCATCACACACTGGTTGCTGCTGTGAGCCCAGCAGTTTTGTCACAGCTTGCTGTTTGTTGCCGCATAGAACACAAAGTTAAACAAGGTGTGGGTGGCTCCTTCTTCTCTCTGCCCCGAGCAGCTTTTGTGGCTCTCTTTGGGTGCACAGCAAAAAAAAACCACCAGGTCTGAGGGCTTCAATTACCTGTGGTGACTGGATTTAATGTGGCTTTCTTGGAAGAGTGTTCCTAATTATTAACATTGCTGTTTTTTCTATTAATTAATGTTTTAAATCATTCAAATACAGGGTCAGGGCCTTCCCAAGTGCTGTGGTACTGAAGTTAGCCATGGTCTGTCTACTTTGAATGCCCTTGTGAGCCGTTTCCTGATCTTTGAATACAAAGCTTTGTTGTTTTCCCTTCTCCCAGGCGGCTCCTTCTCTGCAGGGCGCAGTTGTGCGGTGGCAGGAGGGTGGGATACTGTTACAACATGAAAAAGTGCATTGGATTTCACGTTAGCAACTGGTGCATCTCTAGGGTGACTCGTGCTGCTCGTTATTATCTGTATTTCCATAGCAACGGGAAGGGCTGGCCAGGCCCCGGGGTGAGGGCAGGGTCCCTGTGCCAGCACAGCCCGGCACCGGGGGACAGGGCTGGGCTGTCCCTTAGAGAGCTCCAGCACAGTTCTGTGCTCTGTGCACCGACTCACTTTGCTCTCACTTTCCGAGCAGACTGCAGCCCTCCCTAACTTTCTGTGCCACACCTGCTCCGGATGAGATCCCCGAGCCATCCCGGCCCCATCTCCAGGTGTGGTCCTGCCTGCCTGCCAAAGGGAGCTGGCAGGGCACGAGCATCTCCTGCTGACCTTGGTGTGCCCCTTGACAAAGTGTGAGTGTCCCTACTGCTGCTGAGCCTGTCAGCCTGTGAGTGCTAATACAGCCCGACACCTCAACAAAAACCCAACTGGAGAATCTGTCCTCCCGCAGTCTCGGGGCGCTCTTCTCCACAGGTTGGCTGTTGCTATATAAAGAAGTAGTCTGTTGTTTCTAAATTTACCCTGCTAATGTCACAGAGCATGAAGAAAAATGGCAACAATAAGCTGGCATTTCGGGCAGTGGTGGCTGTGGCCAGCTGGCTGGGTGCTCTCCCCTCTGGGTTTCAGTACCTGAGGGTCACCTGTGTGTGCCTGTCTGCACCCCAGACACCCTGCTCTGGGTGCCTGGCAGCCGGCTGGGGCTCGGAGCAAAACAGCTTTGTCAGGATTTTCAAAGGAACCAGGAGGTGAGTGAGGTGCTGCTGGGATCACAGCGGGCCGTGGGACGTGGCCCTTCCACAGGCAGGGAGGAGCAGAGCCCTGGGCCAAGGGGAACTGAGAGCCCTGTCCAGGTTTCAGGGAAGCCTCCCTCAGGTTTCATTAGCGCACAGATAGTGCCAATCTCCTTGGCCTTGGCAAAATCTGGATACGGGCATCATTCTACCTGGAGCTGTGGGTGTGTCTGAGCAGTGAGCCTCTTCTCTGGCACCAGCCACAGCCTTCTCACTGGATGGGGACAGGTCAGGTCTGTAACTGCAGGCAGGAATAGTCATGAAACACAGGAAATCACCTATGGTGCCATAATTACAGACAATTTGCAAAAGAAGTAATTCTTTTGTTTAGGACAGGGATGTACCACGGAGGTACCTCTCTGGACAGCTTCTCTTTCTGCCCTTAGGTGCCCCAGCTTGTCTCACTGCAGTTCCTCACCAGGACCTGCTGTGAGGAGTGTGACTGGGGCCGTTCTGACACACCCAAGATCAGATCTCCCATGTGTGACCCGAATGTCAGCTCCATTCCCCAGGATTGTTTTTAAACCTTTCAGTGAAGCCCCACTGCTTTCAAGTTCTTTGTGTCTCAACACGATGCAAATGCAGTACAAGGTTTGCTGCAAAGTAGGTCTCAATGCAGCAGCATTTGTTGGTGTTGGGCTCCAGTAGAGCTGTACAGTGTTGTCAGATCTGCATCCTACATACCTGAATTCCTTCCTGCTGGTGCTTCCAGGGGGGAGGTTTGGTCCATCAGGAGGTGGTACACCTCTGCCTGCAGGTGAACTCTTAATTGTTTTGTTGGCTCTGAGCACACAGAGGTGGTGCCAGCACAGCCCAGCAGTGATGCTCTTGCTTAGACCATGTCGGTTTGTCCTTGGTCATGAGTGTCCCTTTGGGTCACAAAGTCCTCTCCTTAGGCACCTGAGTGCCAAGGTGTTACAGATGCCAGTTTGACTGATGAGGTGGAAGTGACTCATTTGCCTGTGTAGGGACCACCAGCTGCTCTGGGCTTGGAGCCCCCGGGCTGTGCTGTGCCCCCATGCTGGACCTGTGCTCCCCACATCTAGCACCAGGAGCGTGTGGGGGTCCTGGTAGGCACCCCTGCAGCCGGTGTGCTGGGACACGGACTGAAGGAAGAGACAGGGAACGGGAAAATGGTACCTGGTTCTTCTGTTGAAGCTTCTGCTTCTTTTAGACTGATCACTTAGTGTTGTTCTAGACTCACCCCTCTCTCTTGGTCCCTCTGACACTGAGGCTCTCCCAGTGCAGTGCCCTGGCTGCACACTGCATCTCCAACCTCTGTGTGCATCCAGCCTGGGTGGTTGGAGTTGTTTTGGGTGGTGTTAAGGGATCAGTGTGCCCCAGCAGCGACACACACGCAAATCCTCCACTGCTTCCCCTTCTGGGAACCCAGTGGCTGCCCTGGGGCAGCCTGACCAGCAGGCCAGCTCCAGGGAGGTGGGCTTGGTGCCACGCAGACCCAACAGCCTGGCTGAGATCACTCCTCATTAAAGCTGTGTTTGGAGGGCAGCGAGATGCCGTTGAGAGGCACTCTGCTAGGGCTGCTTGGGTGACACTAATTGCTGCAGTTAATTAAAAAGCAGTTGAGAGGAGAGCTCTTTGAGGGATAGTAGTGAGGGCAGAGGGTGCTTGTTGGGTTGATCTCGTTACCATTTCTGTGTGGCACCACTGGCTCTGCCCCATGGCTCTTCCCTGCCTGATGGAACTCGGGATTTGCCAGAGGACCAGCAGCTGCTCCCAGCACCCGGCCATCGTCACTGGTCACCCAGCCCACCGCCCTCTGCCTCCTTCTGTCCTCCACAGCCACCCCCAGCACGTGCAGTTTTCCATTTCCACTGCAAATCTATATCGGCAAATGAGCAAAATAAACGTTGCTTGTTTGTTTTGACAATTACAGCAGAGATTTAATTACACTCCTTCCTCGTATACTGCCGAATGTCATGTGGTGTGTTAGGCGTAAACAAAGATGTTCTGCTACCGTGAGATATGGGTATTGAAGACAGTGTCAGCCTGCAGCCTCGTCTCTGGAGCTGCTGTCAGCTGGAGCCCAGCTTCCAGCACCTGTATTCTCGGCTCTGTGTGCTGTGTGCGAGGGAGAGGCAGATGCTGAGCAGAGATGTCACTGAGACTGGCTGAGTGAGCTGTGGGGAAGTGAGCATATAACTGAAATATAAGAAGAGAGAGAAAACCACATCTGTGTTTTCAATGATTTTGAGGCAGCTTCAGGTATCATAACAGGAATACAATATTTCAGTCTCTGAGTAAGTTCTCTGTTCAAAACAGTGGGGAACCTCAATTGCCATCGTGAAAAGGGCCTGATTTTCCTGCTCATCACTTACTGCCTTTGAAGGATCTGTCTTAAAGCCTGAGCCTATTGTATCGTGTGAAAGCAGCTGTAGCATTGTCTGGCAATGGTAAATTGGCAATGACTTTGCATTTCATAATTAGTTAACAAGGAATCATTTACAATGCACACGTCTCTCAAACCCCATTGAAATGTGCAGCACATGTCTGATGTTATTAATTGGAAATAGGAAGTTCAAATGCTCTCTGGCAACCGTTCCTCTTTCCCCTCACTCCATGGGGCCATTGACAGGGACAAGGCTGGATTAAGGCAAGGGTTTGAAATTCTTTCTGAAAAAAATACTTTGAGACTCCAGGGTTATTCAGGAGGGCATAAGAGACCATTGATGGTGTTTCAGATCCCTCCAACCCTTATTCTTAAGCTCCTGAACAGGGCTCTGGGAGCTCCCCCCACTCCCAGTGAAGGTCAGTCTCTCAATTACATCTTGTCAGAAAACCTCTCAAAGAGGTAATTCAAGGGAGAAATTATTTCTAGAGCTTCTTGTCAAATTACAGAGAACCTTTAATTAAATATGTGTCCATTACTTTATGGCAATTATGGAGAGAAAATCCTTACTTGTGAAAGAGGTGAAGCTCCACTTTCCTAAGGAAAACTTACTTTTAAAAATAATAAGATGAAGATGGCTTGTTCTGCTCTAGAACTGCAGCCTGAAATAAATGAATGTGCATCCTTGGAGGGATTTTGTCTGGAAAGGGAAGAACCCTGGCAGTATTTCTGTGTCCTGTGGGAGCAGCCCTGCCTCAGAGCCAGCCCTCACAGCTTCTCCCTGCCCTGGCACGGAGCTGAGGGGCCCATCAGTGCTTTTGGGGTGCCAGCACCCCACACCTGGCTCTGGGTTTGTGCTTCTCCCCCAGCCATTCAGAGCATTTCCCAACATTTTCCAGTCAGCCTTGAAAGGAGCTGTGTCACCAGAGGGGTGTGAGGAGGGCAGGGGTGGCAGGGTGCTGAGCCGAGCTGGGGAAGCTCCGGGGGTTTGAGCCCTGCTGGCCACGCCATGGCTCGTCCCAGCCTTATCCCTGGCTCACTGCAGAGCCTGGTGTGGCAACGAGTAAGAAAACATGGCCCAGCCTTACACAGAGGAGTGTTTGTGAGATTTGCCTTACGTCTTTCGGGTATTTTTATCGTCTGCCTCATCCAAACGGTCTCAACTGAGTCATCTCATCCCTAGTTTGGATTTATGCTCCCTCTACGCCTACTCGAGCAGGACCCAAATCCTCCTGGCACAGCCTGCTGCTGGCCTCACTGGAGTCATGCAAGTCTGGCATTAAATTATATGGGCACTAGGTCAGGGAGTTATGCATGTTGATACATTTTATTTAGCAGCCTTCTGGATTTAATGAGTGTCCATAATACAGTAATTCATAATTTATCATAAATAAAGACAATAGATTAGGTTGCGGTTAAATTATTGCTTGTTTTTGTAGCTGTTGTGGGGTTTGTGTAGCAAAATAGAGACAGGAAAACCAATCTTCCCTAAATTCCAGCTTAAAATCCCTTTCCTTTGTGCAGGGTTAGGGGAATAGCTGTACCCCTTCCAGTGGCACTGCTCATGGGATGAAATAACAGGACCCCTGGCTGAGCAGGAGCCTTGTCAGGTTTTGTCCAATATTCATTGATTATTTGTCCAATAATCATTATTCCAATGTCTTGGTAATAGCAAATCAGGGGTTCACTAACACATTTTTTGTGCTTGCATTGGCAATCTCTGGCAGGATGAGAGGAAACAGTTCAGAGCAGGCTCAGGGGGGACAGCAGCAGGAATTTCCCCATGGAAAGGGAGCTCAGGCCTTGGCAGTGCCCAGGGAGGGTTGCAGTGCCCATCCCTGGAGGTGTCCCAGGAATTGCTGGAGGTGGCACTCAGGGCTCTGGGCTGGGGACACGGTGGGGATGGGGCAGGGCTGGCACTGCCTGGATGGGAGGGATTTTCCAGCCTCAGGGACTCTGGGATTCTGTGATTTTCCTTCCACAGACACTTGGCTTCTGGTTAGCTAATGAACAGAAGCCCTCCAAGTGGGACAATGGACAGCTGCTCCTCTCGTTTAATTCCAAATGGTGAATCTTGTATTTATGAGAGATCCAAATATGGTCCATCTGGTACAAGTTACTCAGCTGTTCACTTCACGGAGAAGAGAACGTTTCCATATCTCTCCCATGATGTTCACATGAAGAGCTGAGTCCTTTAAAGCTGTTTAATGTTTGTCTTTGCTGAGGGGTTGCATCCACGTGAGAAATTCCACTAAATGTGGCACTTTGTGTTCCCAGACCAGCAGGGCTGCCCAGGTGTGTCAGGCTCTCACAGCTGTGTGTGGCTCAGGTGAGCTCTGTCCCACCACCCGTGACCAGGCAGCTCTGCTGGCAGCACTGCTCCAACGCCTCTTTTCCAGTCACCGTGCTCCAGGGTGAAGGGGCCAGATCTGTTGAAATTGGGCAAAATCAGGCAGAGCCATCACACTGTGAGTGCAGCCGGGCTCAGGACAGCTGTGGAAGGTGGCTGCTGGTTCTGCTCCTGCCTGGGGAGGTGAGGGCTGGTCCCAAGGGGTGTTGGGGGAACCACTCCCTTCCCCCAGTGTCTCCTGGGCTGGCTCCAGACGCCTGGCAGCTCCTCTGGGGTCAGCTGAAGCTCTGGTGCTGGATGCCACGGTTAGAGATGGATGGTACAAAAAGCTTTAGGAAGTGCAGGAGGAGTATTTTTGCCAGAGATTTTAATTTTGCATTGAGCGTAAGGGGAGCGGAAGGAGTCAGACATATTCAGGAGAGAGCGGGGAACTGTCCAGAAATAATGCCCTGTCTTTGCCTCTGAAAGCTTTGAGAGTTTCTGATTGATTTCAGGGGAAGCAGCACTGGAGACTGAAATGAAGGAAAGCTGCAGAAGATGTGGTAGGTCAGAGATGAGATGGTTTCAAGGATTGGTGATCTGAGAGTTGCTAAGAATAGAGCATGGCAGAGACAGTGTCAGGCAGTCTGAGGGGATGGATGCTCCTGCAGCTGCGGCATCTCTGGCGACGGCAGCAGCAGCAGGGATGAGGGATTTGGAGGAAACTGGGTAGAAAGCAGCTCTGCAAGAATAGAAGTTGTGCCTGGAGCTGGAGTGCGTGATCCATAATAAGGCCTTGACATGGCAGCAGCCTGGGGAGGAACTGGAGGTGGACTCTGTCCAGCAACCTCGACCTGGAAGGTTGGCCTTTGGTCTGGGAGCAGGCCACAGTCCCAGGGGGAGGGAGGCACCTTTTGTCCATCTCCATCAGCAGCAACACAAGCAGTAGCTGGTTTAATAAACAGGAAGGAAACAGTGGCTGGAGTTGTGGAAGGTTTCCTGATGGCATGGGCAGCCAGCTCCATGGGGTGGGCTCCCAGGGCCAGCACCACATGCAGAGCTGTGGGCACCTCAGGGTCTCCTCGTGGTGGATATGCCCAGCTAGGTAAACAAAACCCTCTGCAGGTGTATCTGCAACTTAATGCTTTTCCATAAAATATTCATTATTCCATTTTAGAAACTAATTTTTGCTGAAAATTATTTCTTAAGAATTCTTGATCACCTCAATTAGAAAGAAGAACAATTCCACCACACTCAGAAATGCACTGGCATAAATGGGAATAAAAGCTTTTGGTTTCCTGTGCTGCCTGGCAATCGGGGTGTGCTGCGAGTAACTGCTGCAATTGCCATTTCCATAACACACACACGCACACACATTAAATTTTGATTCACATCTCTGACATCTAGAAAATTGCTCCTTAACAAAAGGAACATTATAGGCGTGCTACAAAATACAGGCTTGGTCTGGCCACATTTTGGATAACTCTACCCTATTCTTTAGAAAATTGGTTTTATTGCTGATAATTGGCCTAAAAGGAAGACTATTTAATCCTGGCCAACCCAACTTTCTGGGACATTAAGTTCTAATAGGCAGATATAAACTGGTCTTAATAGATGAATCTGACATCATCTGGCTGCTTATTAACTATTAAACCTTGTTTCAGTAATTCTCTTGGCAGCTCTGTGTGTGTTGCCATAGTTTCTTTGTTAACAGAGCAAGACATTAATGCATTTTGAGTTCTTCTTGCCCAAAAGACATGAAAAAACACCTTGTGTTTAATGCTGCAAACTGGCACCTGCTCCGTGCAGTGGCTCCGCAGCTGGTGGCACCCGGGGCGTGGCTGTGCACGATGGAACAGCTCTGGAACCTCTCTCGTGTCACCTCTGCCACCCTGGAAATGTGAGGAGCCCCGTAGTTAGCAGTGGCTGGGCCACCAGAGTGGGGATTCCCAGTGCTGCCAGGGGTGGCTGGCTGGGGCAGGACGGGGCTCAGCAGGTTCCTGACTCAGGGACCATTCCACAGCTCCCACCTGGGAGATGAGCCATATCCTTGTCATTCCCTCTCCTTGCTGGCACTTGGCATCCTTGTGAGAGCCATCGCCAGAGGGGACCGTGGCCCGGGGACCTCCACAGCCACACCAGCCTGGGCTGGAGCTGTTGGAGGACTTTCAGTGAACATGAATAACATCCATTTGGTTCCTTCTCATCTGTGGGATAGATCAAACTGGAGGATAAATAGGCTGAAATCAACTCCTGTCTTTCAGCTGACAGTCATCAGCTTCAGCCTGAACTTCCTGAGGGAAAATCTGTGGGAGATCTGTACAGTAGTGAAAGGCTTTTCTAAGTAATTACAGGCTTAAGGGAAGTTGTAGCATTGGATACTGACAAGTGGTATTTATTCCATATTTTGTTCAATATTGTAAATTACATATTTATTTAAAAAAAAAAATAACAGGCATCAGCTGGACCAGCATCTCCTCCCACACTGGGGATGCAGCAGCAGCTGCCTCTGGACTCCCCAACTCCTGCCAGAGCCAGTGGAGGCAGAAAGCAATTAACACAGCAGTTTTTAAAGGAGAAGCAATTGCCTACGTACATGCAAAGTCAACCTTGGTTTGCCTGAAGCAGCTGGGAAGGGCCTTTTGTGGAGAGGTTCCTGTCTGGGGATGATTCAGTGTCAGCACTTGGTTCTGTTTCCCTTGGAGATGCTTTGTAGGAATTCCAAACAGGTAGCTGAGACACCCGCATTGTTTACAGAAAAAGGCTGAAATGCTGCTTTGCTGGATGGGATTTGGGTCTCTGGTGTGGATGAGCAGGCTCTGCTGGGCAGGTGCGTGGCCACATCCCAGAAGGGTGGGAGGCTCTCGGGGCAGGGAGGTTGTCCTCTGCTCAGTGCAGTGCTGTGACCAAGCTCTGATTTCATGGACTGTTCTGCTCCTGTGGGAATTCTGTCCCTGTGTGGTGAATGGTTCGGCACAGGGAGGTTGGGAGGGGAGCAAGAGTCTCTCAGCACTTAGAGCCTTGTGTGATCCCCAGCGGCAGGCGCTGACAGGCTTCATTCTGTGCTGGGGTAAGCGCAGCTCAAGGGCTACTGGTTTAAACTCCTCCTGGAAAAGCGGCACACAAAGAGGAGCAAAAGGCAAGAAAAAGAGGAATTTTTGGAAATGCAGAACTTTTTTCCCCCGTGTTTTTTTCCCTATGGCCCCATGAGTATCATTTGTGCTGGGATGAGGCTGTGGTAGGACACTGGTTTTGAAGCTGGAAGGGACAAAGCAGGTTGTGCTCTCACAGCTTTTGCAGGAAGGGTGCCCCTGCATGCCTGTCAGACACTGGATCTCCATCCTTACCATGAGCACAGCACTTGGCCCCTCCTCTGGCAGAAAATGTATATTCTTCACTGTATGAAGATATATATATATATCCATTATAATGGCTTTTTGGTATTTCTGGGTAGTAGTAGGCTAATTTAAGAAACATTTAGTCTTTTTCTCTCTGTTTCTTGATCAAAAGGAAGCAGATTTAGAACAATCTTTTCCCCAAGAGGTAGAAAAGTAGTATTTGCCTTTAGGGAATAAAAAAGAGAACACTTTCTGTTCATTAAATCTAACTGGAAAGTGCTCGAGATGTCAAGTGTGAAAACAGAGTCTGAGAGAAGGGAAGGGTTTTGATTTCATTCAATTGATTCTACAGTTTATCAGGAATTTGTTGAATTTGATATTTCTCACTGCTGCTCATGGTGAGATGCATGACAAAAGCTGTGACCCAGCTGTAGGGAAAGCAGACGGAGTATGAGGAGATGAGCGGTTTGGGGCAGTGTCACAGGCAGGTGAGAGGATGGGACAGCCCCCAGTGTTGTCCCCACCTGCTTGCTGAAACTGTCTCCTAGTCAGTCTAGGACTTTGTCCTGGGGGGAATTGCACTAGTTTGCGCAAAGGCAGGACTTCATTGGCTTCATTTGGGGCACTTCAAAGTTATATTTATAGCATTTCATAGGAGTTTATTCTTTTGTCTGTTTACTTGGGTGCTTCTGGCATCAGTTAGATGCTGGGTTTGAGGTTTTCCTATTTTGGGGATGAGTCATGGTGTGGCTTCACAGTGCACTGTCCTGGCAGGCAGGCAGAGTTCCTGCCTCCGTGACCAGGCTGGAGAGGCTGTGGTGCGGTACCGAGAACCTGCGAGCTGCCCTTGTGTTTAATCGCTCTGCTTCGCTGCTAACGAGGATGGGAGGCTGGCCCCGGGCACAGCCCCGAGCAGTCCCCAGCTGTAAGGGCTGCCCCGCTTCTGTGAAAATCTGTAAATTCCGGTGTGCAGGCTGTGGGTGTGGGCTGCTATCCGGGGACATCATCATGTGAGGAGCTGCTGTAAATCCAGCGCATCTGCAGCCACATAATCTGGAGGATAAATCACGGTGACATGTAGCCGGGAGCCCATCAGCTCCAGGTGACACCGTCTGCTCGTCCGGCACCGTCACACTGATCCTGGGCTTTTCCCAGTGCATCTTCTCGTGCCTTCCCGTGGCCTGGGAGGAGGGTCCCGGTGGCTTTTTGACAAGTTCCCTGCTGTGCCGGGACCGAGAACCGGGCTCTGCCGTGTGGGGCGGCTCCTCTGCCCGGGATGGGGCACCCGGCGGCAGCGCTCCTGCCCGGGCCTGGGCACGGTGATCTCCTCACACAGCCCTGCTTCCCTTGGGCCTGGGCACGGTGATCTCCTCACACACCGTGCTTCCCTTGGGCCTGGGCACGGTGATCTCCTCACACATCCCTGCTTCCCTGGGCACGGTGATCTCCTCACACAGCCCTGCTTCCCTTGGGCCTGGGCACGGTGATCTCCTCACACATCCCTGCTTCCCTTGGGCCTGGGCACGGTGATCTCCTCACACAGCCCTGCTTCCCTTGGGCCTGGGCACGGTGATCTCCTCACACACCGTGCTTCCCTTGGGCCTGGGCACGGTGATCTCCTCACACATCCCTGCTTCCCTGGGCACGGTGATCTCCTCACACATCCCTGCTTCCCTTGGGCCTGGGCACGGTGATCTCCTCACACAGCCCTGCTTCCCTGGGCACGGTGATCTCCCCAGTGGAGATCCCTCACGGTGGTCCCTCTTGGAGATCCCTCAGAGAGATCCCTCACGGTGATCCCTCATGGAGATCCCTCACGGTGATCCCTCATGGAGATCCCTCACGGAGATCCCTCACAGACATCCCTCACAGTGATCCCTCACAGTGATCCCTCACGGAGATCCCTCACAGTGATCCCTCACGGAGATCCCTCACGGAGATCCCTCACAGTGATCCCTCACAGTGATCCCTCACGGAGATCCCTCACAGTGATCCCTCACAGTGATCCCTCACAGAGATCCCTCACAGAGATCCCTCACGGAGATCCCTCACGGAGATCCCTCACAGACATCCCTCACAGTGATCCCTCATGGAGATCCCTCACGGTGATCCCTCATGGAGATCCCTCACGGAGATCCCTCACAGACATCCCTCACAGTGATCCCTCACAGTGATCCCTCACGGAGATCCCTCACAGTGATCCCTCACGGAGATCCCTCACGGAGATCCCTCACAGTGATCCCTCACAGTGATCCCTCACGGAGATCCCTCACAGTGATCCCTCACAGTGATCCCTCACAGAGATCCCTCACAGAGATCCCTCACGGAGATCCCTCACGGAGATCCCTCACAGACATCCCTCACAGTGATCCCTCACAGTGATCCCTCACGGTGATCCCTCACGGAGATCCCTCACAGTGATCCCTCACGGAGATCCCTCACAGAGATCCCTCACAGAGATCCCTCACGGAGATCCCTCATGGAGATCCCTCACAGAGATCCCTCACAGTGATCCCTCACAGTGATCCCTCACAGAGATCCCTCACAGAGATCCCTCACAGACATCCCTCACAGTGATCCCTCACAGTGATCCCTCACAGTGATCCCTCACAGTGATCCCTCACGGAGATCCCTCACGGAGATCCCTCACAGTGATCCCTCACGGTGATCCCTCACGGAGATCCCTCACGGAGATCCCTCACAGTGATCCCTCACGGTGATCCCTCACAGTGATCCCTCACGGTGATCCCTCACAGAGATCCCTCACAGTGATCCCTCACGGTGATCCCTCACGGAGATCCCTCACGGTGATCCCTCACGGAGATCCCTCACGGAGATCCCTCACGGTGATCCCTCACGGAGATCCCTCACAGAGATCCCTCACGGTGATCCCTCACGGTGATCCCTCACGGAGATCCCTCACGGTGATCCCTCACGGAGATCCCTCACAGAGATCCCTCACGGTGATCCCTCACGGTGATCCCTCACGGAGATCCCTCACGGAGATCCCTCACGGAGATCTCTCACGGAGATCCCTCACGGAGATCCCAGGCTGGCTGAGGAGCAGCACAGGAGTCTGCTGCTGCTTTCCTGCCCGTATGCAGGAGCTGGGGCTGTGGCTGGGATCCAGATGGGTTCACAGCTGCTGGGGCGGTCCCCCGGGTTTGGAGTCATCCTTTAATCAGCAGTATCTTGATACCGATTGAATGGTTTGAAGTATTTCTTTTTGCAGACTTGTAAGGCAGCTCAGCAGTTTCTCAGAGCAGGATTCCCTGATGCTTTCCAAACGGGCAGTGTCGGTGCTGTAATCACAGAGCCCAGTGTCTAACAGATAGCTCCAGCAGCTCTTGGGCACACGCAGATCCTGCCTTGCTTTTCTCAGTGGCTTCAGCCTTGCAGGTGTTTGTTCATGTGGGCCATTTTCCATGGTCAGACGTGTCTGCTGAGCTTCCAGGAGCACAGTGTGCTCTGCAGCCCTGCCTGCCAGGCCATGGCCACTGTGTGCCCACTGCCCTCTCCTCGTGGCCACGGGTGGGACACGCCATCAGGGCTTGGGCACAGGCAGCTCAGAGCCCTTCCAGCCCTGCCTGCGCCAGTGCTGCTGTGACTGAACTCCTGCATCTGCTGCCCACGGCAGAAAGGTCACACAGGGTCTGGGGATGCCACAGAAATACTGTGTGGGGTGTTGGCATGGAGACCTTATATTGGGTATCAGGGAAACTTTCTCCATGGAAAGGGATGCCCAGCCCTGCCATAGGCTGCTCAGGGCAGTGCTGGAGTCCCCATCCCTGGAGGGATTTAAAATCCATGTGGATGTGGCAGCTGGGGACGTGGGTTAGTGGTGACCTTGGCAGTGCTGCAGGGGCAATTGGAGTCGATGGGTTTAGGGGGCTTGTCCAGCCTGAACGATTCTGTCATTCTGTGGGCAGCACTTTTCTGAGCTTTTTCCTTTCTCCCAGCAAACATTGTCGGGTTTTGCAGACTCACAGGAGCGAGTTGTCTCGCAGAGCCTGGGTGCGCAGCATGGCTTCTGGAACATTTTGTTTTCAGCTTAGACAACACTGGAAAAGTTGCACTTGGCCCCCCAGGAGTCCTAATTAGCTCCATCAGTGAATGTACACAGGAATCATTAAATGTGTGTGGTTGGGTTTAGCTAAGGAGGAAGGAACACCAAGAGCCACCTGACTGCATGTAATTAAGTTTAGAGCATGAAGAGTTAATCCTGCTGTCAATTAGAATTTGTGCCATTTGAGTGTGAACTTCTCAATACACAGGTGTTAAAAGTTGGTGGGAATTAGTGTAAGCTGTTATTGAGCCGAACAATCGGAACAAGCTGAATGCTGGAATACGATTGGGACCAATACTATTATTAGCACTCGTGTTCCTGAGTTGGTAATGATCTCTTCGACCTGCCATGGGAACAAATGATACAGTAATTAATCTGCTGCATATGGCAGGGCAGCTGCGTTCTGTGATCAGCATCCCTCTCTCTTGGCATGAATCACAAACAAACAGCATCCCGGAGCAGAGTCAGGCTGCAGGGATGGGGCTTTGCCAGGGATCGGGCCAGGCAGGGCTGGAACCCTGCTGGAGGTGCTGGGCTGTGTCACTGGGCCTGGCCTAAGGCAGGTCCCCAGTGCTAAACCAGACTGAGCACCCAGCTGCTGCAATGGGCTGGTCCTTCCCAGAGCCTTTCTGGGAGAACCTGAGTCACATTAAAGTCAGTCAGAAAAGTCTCCTGTGGATTCCATGGGGCCAAAACATCCCCTAACTCTGCCTCTGCTATTATGCACAGAGGACCTCTCATTGTTTTAGCTTTTTCTTTCCCTGGGAACTGCAGGCACTGCCCCAGGAGCAGAAACCTCTCCAGCCTGGGGATAATTCTGCTCCAACATCTTTGCACAGTTCCTGTGGGCATCAAGAGCCCCTGTGTAGCTCCTGTGGGTGGCACAACTTGGGGATGCTTGGCACTGCAGAGCTGTTCAGGCAGACAGGCAGTGCAGTTCTCTGGATCAGAGGGACACCAGCAATGGAGCACAGGGCTGGTGGCTGTCCATGTCCTTGGTGACATCATTGAGGTGCTGTGGTTCCCTCCATCCTCCCTTGCATGTGCCAAGCTCAGTTTCCTGTCCTCCCCTGCATTCACAATGGGCTTGATCTTCAATTTCCTCTGTCTCATCAGTTCTAGTGATGGTGTTGAACATTTCCAAACCTGGAAATATCCAAGGCCAGATTGGATGGAGCTTGGAATAGCCTGACCTAGTGGAAGGTGTCCCTGCCCATAGCAAGGGATTGGAGCTGGATGAGCTTTAAGGTCCTTTCCAAGGGAAACCAGTCTGCAATTCTTTGATTCTGTTAAAGGTCTCTTGCTTTGCACTTTGGTTTCATGTGCCACTTCTTTCTCCTGGGCTGAATCTCATTCCTGGAGGCTGTAGGCACCAGTGTAATCCAGTGTAACCAGTAATCCAGCGCTGGCACTGCCTGGGCAAAGCGCAACAGGAGCACAGAGCTTGAACAGGGCCCTTGTTCTGCGGTTCCCAGTGAGGAAAAATTCCTGTGGACCAAACAGACAGCAGCAGCCTGTGCATATCCTGGCTGGCAGCTTGCTGGGAACAGGCCTTGGCCAATTGTGTTTTGTTTGGGGATGTGTAAAACCAGAAAATTAAATGTGCCAGCAAGAAGCAGTGGTGTTTTTTTTCTTTTGGTCTTGTTTTTTTTTTTTGTTTTTTTGTTGGGTTTTTTGTTGTTGTTTTTTAATGTCATGTTAAAATCTGTTTACTTCGGAGATATTTAGGTAGAGAAAATGGAAAGAAGGAAAACTACAACCTGCTCCCCCTCTCAAGGCAGGTGCAAACCCCACTTGGCCAAGGGCACTGGTGGCTGGACTTCAGGCAGGATGGAGTGTTCCCAAGCCAGGGTAGTGGCATTGTAAAACTGGGGTTATTTCCTTTGCAGTTATCATTAAAACTTTGCTTGGGTCTACAGGAACACCAGACAGAAGTTGGTCTGTTAATATTTTTGCTGGGTACAGTTTATTAAAAATGGAAAGTCAGGGCACATGGTGGAGACAGTGGGAGCAGCATGAAAAATGCAGACAGTTTAAATTTGGCCCATCCTCACGTGGAGCTGAGCTTAAAAATGGCAACTGGGGAGGGGAGCACATGAAGTGTATGGTAATTCTTCTATGGGATGAGCATGACCTATTTCTGTAAGTCATTCTTGGCTGCCAGCTCTAAGAAATGAAAATGTATTTTCTGAGCAGTGAATAATTTAGCAACTTTGAAGTGATTAACATAGAGGAGAGGCTGGAGCGTGGAAGGTGGAGTGCTTTTGGAGTGAGACATGCTCCTGGGCAGGATGGCAGCACAAACCCTTTGCATCCTTTCAGCTCTGTGAATTCGCTCAGAGAAGGTTCCTACTGAGAGAAGGGCCAAGATTTAGGCTTGTCTCATCCTCAGGGCACAGGTGGACTGGAGACCTGAGGGTGGGGAACACTTTGTGTGTCAAACCCTCAGAGGGGGCTTTGTCACAGAACAACTTTTCTTTAAATTGTGGATTGAAATGATTTAAAGAATTACCTTCTTGTTTAATGGTTTCCCTTGTACAGTCAGGACCACAGAGTGAGCCAAGCTCATGGAAATAAGCAGATTTATTTCTGATATAAACCCTGTATTTATTACACTGCAAGTTGGGGACACTCAGTGGAACTATTACTGTGCCACAAATGTTTAAAAAAATCTGTCCTTGTTGTATTAGACAGAACTGAACTGTGATAAATGCTTTAAAATGGTGCCAGAACAACACAGTTCAATCTGCCCCACACCCAGGCAGTGTGTGCTTTATGGGCACAGACAGAATTAAACCTTACAGCAAACACCAGAGGAGGGATGGATGGATGATGGATGGATGATGGATGTATGATGGATGTATGATGGATGGATGGATGGATGATGGATGGATGGATGGATGGATGGATGGATGGATGATGGATAGAGGGATGGATGGATGGATGGATGATGGATGATGGATGATGGATGGATGGATGATGGATGATGGATGGATGATGGATGGATGATGGATGGATGATGGATGTATGATGGATGGATGGATGGATGATGGATGGATGGATGGATGGATGGATGGATGGATGATGGATGTATGATGGATGGATGGATGGATGATGGATGGATGGATGGATGATGGATGATGGATGGGTGATGGATGGATGATGGATGGATGGATGATGGATGGATGGATGGATGATGGATGATGGATGGATGGATGATGGATGGATGGATGGATGGATGGATGGATGATGGATGATGGATGGATGGATGATGGATGGATGGATGATGGATAGAGGGATGGATGGATGGATGGATGATGGATGATGGATGATGGATGGATGGATGATGGATGATGGATGGATGGATGGATGGATGATGGATGGATGGATGGATGGATGGCTGATGGATGGATGGATGATGGATGGATGGATGGATGGATGGACGATGGTTGGAGGATGAATGGATGGATGGATGGATAGAGGGTTGGATGGATGGATGGATGGATGGATGATGAATGGATGATGGATGGATGGATGGATGGATGGATGGATGAATGATGGATGGATGATGGATGGATGATGGATGGATGATGGATGGATGATGGATGATGGATGGATGATGGATGGATGATGGATGGATGATGGATGGATGATGGATGTATGATGGATGGATGGATGGATGATGGATGGATGATGGATGGATGATGGATGTATGATGGATGGATGGATGATGGATGGATGATGGATGGATGATGGATGGATGGATGGATGGATGGATGATGGATGGATGGATGGATGATGGATGATGGATGATGGATGGATGGATGGATGGATGGATGGATGGATGGATGGATAGAGGGATGGATGGATGGATGATGGATGGATGGATGGATGATGGATGATGGATGATGGATGGATGGATGATGGATGATGGATGGATGGATGATGGATGGATGATGAATGGATGGATGGATGGATGGATAGAGGGATGGATGGATGGATGGATGATGGATGGATGGATGGATGAATGATGGATGGATGATGGATGGATGATGGATGGATGATGGATGGATGATGGATGATGGATGGATGATGGATGATGGATGGATGGATGGATGATGGATGGATGGATGATGGATGGATGATGGATGGATGGATGATGGATGGATGGATGGATGGATGGATGGATGGATGGATGGATTTGGAATGGAGGGATGGGGCAGGATGGAGCCCGATGGCTCGGGTAGCCAGAGGCTCCTGCACCACTGCCTTCCAGTGCTGTGCCTTCTGGAAATATCAGACAAGGCAGTGGGAGGTTGCCTGGTAGAATTGCTCCCCCACAGAGCAGTAAAATCTGCCATGAATTATTTTCCTGCTTGTGCTTAGAGGAGAACCCAGCAGAGCTCCTGCCCAGGTGAGCCACACTGGCTGGCAGGTCCCTGCCGTAGCTTTTGGCCCTGCAGCACAGGCTGTGGGATGCTGATCCTTCCCTTCCCTCTTGGGAAATACATCACGCTGGAGTGGCTGCCAATGGCAAAGCCAAGCAGGACAATGGCTGTTGGACAGGCTGCCATAAGAGCAGCTGCTTCTGCTCCTCCTGCCTGCAGGGCCTCTCTCGCGTGTCGGCACGAGAACGGCGCTGGTGGCATCCTCAGAATGGGAACCCAGAGGCACCAGCTCTCCAGCAGGTCTTCAGACACATCCTCCCTCCACCTAAACCTGGGTTTGCATAAGCTCAGCTGCCAGCCCTGCTGGCGTCCCGCCTCCAGAACTCATTCAGCATGTCTGGATGGGCTTAAATATTTTACAGTTCAGCTGCAGCTGGAGGGTGCAGGGCAGGTTACCTGCTCCAGTGTGGAGGCTGGGGAGTGCTGCAGTATCCATATTTTATGAGCGACAGGTCTGGTGACGACGGTTGTGTTGAAGGAATGAGTCAGGGGTCCAGTCCAGCCTCTGCAGAGCCTGGGCCAGGAGGGCAGTGCTGAGGACTTGAGCATCTTCCAGTTCCACCCTTTGCATGCTCCGGGGGCTGTGGCTGATGGTAAAATACAAGGGTGTGCTTGTTCTTAACGGAGGACTCCTCTGAGTGGGCTGCAGTAACACAAACCATCTCTTG
The DNA here is from genome assembly GCF_049639895.1 of Pseudopodoces humilis. Classification (NCBI taxonomy): domain Eukaryota; kingdom Metazoa; phylum Chordata; class Aves; order Passeriformes; family Paridae; genus Pseudopodoces; species Pseudopodoces humilis. The sequence goes on along the minus strand of NC_142208.1, from coordinate 35,811,289 downwards.
CTAAAAAGCACTTTTTGGAGTCAAGTTTAAGGACGTGAGCTGTTGAACTGAGCTCTCATGAGGTTACACACACATCTCATGAAGGGGGAAGAAAATGCTGCCTCAAAGGGATTTCTAATTAAATCAGTTTTTTTGATTTTCTAAGATTAAACTGTCAGAGGTTAAATTTAATTTAGATATATGGGAGGATTTCTTCCCCGGCAGGGTGGGCAGGCCCTGGCACAGGTGTCCAGAGCAGTTGTGGCTGCCCCTGGATCCCTGGCAGTGCCCAAGGTTGGGCACTGGGGCTGGAGCAGCTGGGACAGTGGAAGGTGTCCCTGGTGGCACTGGATGGGCTTTAGGGTCCCTTCTCACCCAGTCCAGTCTGGGTTGCTGTGACTCTATGATCCATCTCTGCCACGTGTCTTTTAATTTAATATTGGAGATGCTTCTTGAACTTCCATATCCTGAATTTTATTACAGTTTTCAACAATGTTTTCTTAATTTCTTCCTCTTCAAGCTTTCTGCTTCATCACAAGGGTCCCCTGTGGACTTCTGCTTCATCAGGTGTTAGTAGCCATCGTCTCATAGAACTGGGAGGGCTGGAGCTGGCTTAGAATAGTCGTGATGAGTTTCTTCCTGGAAACAGTGTGTGTCTGCTGGCTGCATTTTATTTCTGATTACTAAAGGCTTCTACATCCCTCTGAGAGTTCCTTAATGGTATTTAAGCTGGGCTTGCTCAGCAAACCTCAACACTGAAGAGCCAGAACGTGCAGAACATGCATAAAACCATGGATGTTTTCCAGGGATGGGGGTGAACCCAGGCTGGCAAACCCCAAACATCCTCTGGTGCTGAGCAAAGTTGGTTCTCAGCTTCCAGTTTTGAATAGAAATGGCAAAGACACCCCAAACTTTGTTCTTAGCCTTATTTTTGGCATTGAGGGACTGGAGTATGTGCAGAGAAGGGAATGGAGCTGGGAAGAGGTTGGAGAATTCCTGAGGGAGCTGGGAAGAGTTTGGAGAATTCCTGAGGGAGCTGGGAAGGGGCTGGAGAATTCCTGAGGGAGCTGGGAAGGGGCTGGAGAATTCCTGAGGGAGCTGGGAAGGGGCTGGAGAATTCCTGAGGGAGCTGGGAAGGGGCTCAGGCTGGAGCAAAGGAGGCTCAGGGGGAATTTCTGGCTCTGCACAAGTCCCTGGCAGGAGGGGACAGCCGGGGGGATTTGGGATCTGCTCCCAGGAACAGGGACAGGAGGAGAGGGAACGGGCTCAGGCTGGGCCAGGGCAGCTCAGGGGGGATATTGGGGAAGAGTTTCCATGTAAAGCGTTGTGGGGTCCTGGCACAGCTGAAGTCCCCATCCCTGGAAGTGCTCAAAAACCGAGTGGATGTGGCACTTGAGGTTTATTAGTGACCGTGGTGCTGCTGGGGATGGTTGAACTGGGTGAACTCAAAGGTCTTTTCCAACACGAATGATTCATCTATGATTGTTTAAGTTTTTTCTTTTTGTTTTTGTATTTTAATAAAAGTGTTTCCCCCAAAACCAAAGTGTGTTCCCTGTGGCCCGTGGGGGTGCTGGCCAGGGCTGGGGAGTCCCTGCCTGCACAGTCAGCATGTGGAGCTGAGAGTGGGGCTGGAGCTTCATCAGCATTCCACAGAAGTGGAGAAAAATACCCAGTTTAGGTATTCTACCTGAAATTCAGCTTTTTTCAGAGGAGAAGTGAAAACTTCATTTGAGCTCAATAATTTAATTTTGTGTAACTATTCTTTTCATACCTTTTAAAATAAAACTGTGAAAGACTCTTTATTGTGCTAAAAAGTGCTGGCATGGCCTGTATTGAAAACATTCCAGAAGAGACAATTTTACATGTTGTAAACAAATGAATGGAGGTAATTAATTCAGGGTCCTGGTCCAGGCAGCTTTACAATCCTTGCTGGAATTAATCTGTCTAAAATTACATAGCTTTACAAAGGTGCTTCTGTTCACTTTGGGGATTTCAGCAGTCCCAGCCAAGCCCTGAACATGGTACAGCCTCAATCTTTCATGAGGCACCGAAACTCAGCCATTTATCATTTCTAACATATGCTGCAGAAACATTAAGTAACATCCAGCAGCTGTTTATTGCTAATGTTATACTACCATAAACATGTGCTATCAAGGCATTTTTTTCCCCATAAATCAATTATAGTTCCTTGAAATAAAGTTTTAAAGTTTTCTTATCGGTAGAAGTAAGGAAAAAAGCACCACTCCAAGAATCGAAGTCCGGCTCTGCTGCAGGGAGGAGGAGCTGAGTGCGCTGCCCAGGAGCCCAGCCGTGTGGCACTGCCTGCAGGGTCTGGCACTGCAGCACATCCCAGGAGCTGGGATGGAGCTGCTGCTCCTGTCACTGCTCCTGTCACTGCTCCTGTCACTGCTGGGGGGGCTCCAGGTACAATCCTTCCAGCCCAGATCACGGTTCTGGGATCAAACGCCTGCAGCTCTCCTGTACTTCTCAGGCTCAGCCAAAGGGCTCTGATTATTTGCCAGGGAGGCTTCATTCCAGCAGCACAGGAAGTTTTCCATCCCAGAGTGGTGCTGGCTCTGGCCAGGACGCCGGCAGTGGCTGCTCCTGGGAACAGGTGAAGGAAAGGTGTCCAGGTGTGTTGTGCTGCTGGTGCTCAGGGCTCCTGCAGTGCTCCTGGGCAGCAGGGCTGGACGTGCTGGCTGTCCCTCTGCCAGCCCAGCACCTGCCTCCTGCCCTGGCCTGTGGTGGCCCCGAGCCCTGCAGGGTACCCGGGGTGTTCACAGGGGCGGGGGAATGCCTGAGTGACCTTTGCTTTCCCAGCACCTCCGCTCTGGACCTTCCCTGGAGGCTGTTTGACAAGAGGTACCGCTGTGAAATGGATCATTTAGCGGGCAGGTTTGCCCAGGGGCAGGGCCCTTGTGGGAACACCAGCCAGACATGTGGCTGCACAGGGAACCAGAACCGTCCTTGCTGCTGGCCTTGGGGCTCTGCTCACTCACCTGGGGCGGTGGAGGGCTCAGCCAGCCCCGGAACACCCTGACCCTGAGCCGGGGAGGCTGACTGCTGAGAGGCTGCGTGTGGAGCAGCCCTGCTCACCCAGCCTGGCTGCGTGAAGCTCATCCTCCTCTCCCGTGCCTTTGGGACCACTGCGAACTCATTTAGTGCTCGTTAATCTGCACCAGCCGGGGCTCAGTTATTATGTTATGGTTAATGAGTCACCTGTTGGCCTCCCTGCTTGTTGTTGCACAGGAATGTGTTTTTCTAACAGAAGTAGCTGGTCAAGCACACGGAGCTCAAGGGACAAGCTGCGTTCCTTCTCCATCTCCATCTCCTCCTGAGCTTGCTGATGGAGATCAGGGGAATGCAACGCCCTCACACTCCTTGCAAGGGCTCCTGGCCAACACGAGGGGTATTTTTTGCTAATTAGGAATGGTTTCTAGCCAATTCAAACATTTTTGTACTGTATATCAATTACCCAGTCTTCCTAAACTGACTTAGCAGTTGTTTTGCATGGTGTGTTTGATTCCTTGTGGAGTAGCAGGGACTCATTTTTAATTATACAATAACTCTCTGTTTTTATGTGACTTTAGAGTTGCTTCCTAATTTAAGTAGTTTTGAGTCTGTGGTTTCTAAAGGGGCTCACTTACAGCACATTGTACCTTTAATTTCTTCCATTATCTACTAGCATTCCCTGGATTTCTGGGTACTGAATGCTCACTTGAGGTTCCTGACAGTCGTATCGCACTGTATTTCCATTTCCCTCACCCAGAGAGTGTCATCTTCTCTGTGGATATGAATAGGCAAAGCAGATTGGCCCGGGATGCTGGAGACTAAACATGCTGCTTGTGCCTTCTCCAGGGACAAAAGGGAAAGCAGTGGTTTCCTGCACTGCACGGAGCCCTCTGTGCGGGTGGGATCCTTGTGTTCCAGGGGTTTGGGGCTCGGGAAGGACTGCTGACATCGCTCCCCATCGCCCTGTGCTCCCTCTCTCCATCAATGTTCTGTATTTGAACACAGACCTCGCTTTTGATCTTCCCAGTTCACCCAGGCTGATCCTCATACCGAGCTTCTCGTCCCGAGTCCTCCCATCCCTCCCGCTGTCCTGCCCCTCTCTCCCTGCTGTTCCTGGCAGGTCCATCCCATCCTTGGGAATGCTCGGAGCTCTCCTGGATGGGCTCTGCCTGCTTCCCTTCTGTGCCGCCTGCCAGGCCCCTCTGTGGCTCCAGAGCTGCTCCAAATGCCCACATCTGTTCATCTTGGCTCCTGCCCTGCCCGCCGTGCCCCGTGCAGCTCCTGGTGCCCCTCTGTCCCTGCCCGGGCCTCACCCCTCCTGGCAGCCCAGCTGGGGGGTGGCTTTGGAGCGAAGCTGGAACTCTCCTTCCTGACAGATGTAACTCTTGGCATTTTGTGGCAGCAAACTTGTGGTTTCTGTGGCCACAATTTAATGTTTCTACACCAGTTACTGAGGTGCTTCTTCCAAGCTAGATTGCAGAAAGACAGTGGGTAAAGAAATGCTATTAATTATGCCAGTGTGTAGAGATACACTGGTAGAAAGTAGATCTTGTCATACTGCCCTGACACATTTGCTGTTACGACATTTAAAAAATAATTTCTTAGGCCTTTTGTGTTGAAGAGAGTCATTCTTGGAGTTAAATGTCCCTGTTGATATTCATGAAGCTGGAAAACATGGAGCTAAAGAGTGAGAGGTTGACTTAAAATGTGAATTATTTTGTTGGCTTCCCCCCATTTGAGGGTGTTGTAGCAGGTTTACTAACTGTGTCCTATTATATTGCTCTCCTGCTGCTAGAGATTAATACCAGGTCCCGATGTTGAACACTCACTGGGAGTCCACTGTGTATCTGAAGTGTTACTTTTAGGAATTGTGCAAATAAATGCAGAATAAACAGCAAAAAACAATGAAAACTTTCATAATTTTAAAATAGTGAAGACAAAGCCCTCTTTTTATTTTTGTGCCACTCATCCTTCTGTAAAATGAATTTTTGCAGGGAAACGTACTCTTCATTCTCTCTATTTCACTGGCAAGTGGAAGCTGTGTATCCAGCCTGCTTTATCCCACAGTACATCTTGTGATTACAATGAGATCTTAATTACAGGGATGTCATAGCAGCACCTGGCACTCTGTTGTGCAGTGGGCAGGGCTGGGCTGCGTGAGGTTTGGGGAGGTCCTCTGGGCACGTGGAACCCTGCCATCCCTGCCATCCCTGCCATCCCTGCCACCCCCTGCCATCCCTGTCATTCCAGGCATCCCTGCCATCCCTGCCATCCCTGCCATCCCTGCCATCCCTGCCATCCCTGCCACCCCCTGCCACCCCCTGCCACCCCCTGCCATCCCTGCCATCCCCTGCCATCCCTGCCATCCCCTGCCATCCCTGCCATCCCCTGCCACCCTGCTTGTCACGCATTCCTGGAGCTGGAAAACAAAGCCACAGCACACAGAGCAAAGGCAGGCTATTTATCTTTATTTGTGATTCATGGTTTGTCACTTGGTGCCGGGGAGAGCCAGGAAGCAGCACATGGCAAATGCCAGCGTCCTGTGTCCCGTGGTTCCCTCCCTGCCAAGGTGGCACGGTGAGAAGGAGCTGCTGGAGGAGTCTGTGGAGCGATTGGTGTCCTGCTCTTGTGAGCAGCTGAGGAAACACCCGTGGGGCATGGCGGGTGTGATGGGCCAGTCAGCTCCTCCTGTTTGCACATTGCAGTGGGCTTGGGATGGAATGGGATGGGACAGAAGAACAGAGTATTTTCAGTTGTAAGGCACCTACTAGTCCCACTCACCTAGACTCATCTAGTGCCTCTGTTTGCGCTTCAGGACTGCCCAAAGCTAAAGCACGCTCTTAAGGGCATTGGCCGAATGTCTCCTGGGCACTGCCAGGATCATGGCTGTGCCTGCAGGAGGCCTGTTCCAGGCCTTGAGCAGCCTCTTTGCTTCCCAAAGCATCCAGGTTCCAGGTCCCCTCCCGGGAGTCTCCGGCTCGTCCTCGAGCCAGGGCATTTCTGCCTCTCCAGATTGTGGCTGCGGGAGCCGTGCTGGAGCCAGAGCAGCGGGTGAGCAGGGCTGGGAGAGGCAGCAGCTGTCACCTCCTGCTCGCTGCCACCAAAGCCTCCGCTGGCGCCTGTGACTCAGGCTCGTAGCAGTCACCCCCAGATAATCAGCTCTTCTGGCTGTGGTGAATGACAGCTTTCTCCTGTCAGCGCCGAGAGCGGAGCCTCTGGAGCATACGCAATTGTTCCAGGCAGGTTCAGGATTTCTATTTTTGGGATAATCACATATTCTGTAGTGATAAGTTAACATTCTTAGTAATCCAGTGTGTTGTGCACAAAAAGCAACACACTGCTACTATGATTTTCTTCTTCAGATGCTGAGATTGATTTTGCTTTATTGGGATCATGTAATCATAGAATCGTTTACTTACATAGAATTACCAGATTGCCTCCTGAATCCTGCAGAAAATACTGGAACTGGGAAACCAGTCAGTGCATCATCTGAACTTCCCATCAGCAGAACTCTGTGCTAATTTATTAAAAGTGACATCTCTGCTGATAGGTTCAAGGACCTGGTGAATATTCATATCTAGGTTTGTTTCCTGCCTGCTGACTCCAGCAAGCTTCCCAGATCAGTTGTAGTCATGGATACATGGAAATGACACTTTGGGGTTTGTTTTCTCAGTGGCAATGCCTTTTTACACAGTATTCTAAACATTATAGCAAAGAATCCTCCAAAGCTCTCTTCCTGGAGCGATGGCAGATGACGAGCACTTGCACATGGTTTAATTGTCAAGAAAATGCTGCCCTTCCAAGGGGCTCACAGTAGCTGGGCATCCTCTTGGTGATGGGAGGTCAGCCAGGGGATTTGATTGCACGTGGAAAACATTTCATCTGTTGCTCCAAATGCTTTGGTCAGAAGATTTCAGACAGAATATTTCTGAAGCTGAAGCTGCAGTTTTGCATTGCTCACTGCAGCTCCTCTAGTAGGGGTGGTAGGTGAATTCTCAATAAACAAAAGGCCCCCAGAGAAGGGAGGTGATGAGGAGGTGACACCACCCACGGAGCTGAGCCCTCGCCCTGGGGACTTGGGAGGCTGTCAGAGGGGTGGGGGCACCGGTGTCCCCACGGGGTCTGCTGTGGGACCTGCTGGGGAAGTCTCGGGCAGATCACAGAGTCATTCAGGTTGGAATAAGATCCTTCTCCACCATCAGGGAGTGCAGCCTTTGACCGATCACCACAAAGTCAGCTAAACCAGCCAAAGGAAGACGTGGGGCATCAGCATCACTGGGGGAGGGAACCGCGAGTGCAGGAGACACAGAGTACGAGCTGGCCCACATTCTGTTTTCAGTTTCATTTGGCAAAGTTTTCTGCGCTCTCCTGCAGAAAACGTCCCACAAAAGTGACAATAGCAATATTTTGGATATAAGCCTAGCACAAAAGGGTAATAGGAACTCCATGGGCATGCGTGGGCTCTTGATTCATCCTCAGAGATGACAGATGTGCATTTATTTAAGATCTGGGAGTGGGACTTGTAATATTTATAGTGAATTCTTTGTTCCCACTCTTCCTGAGTGGTTTTGGTCTCCGTGGCCAGTCAAGAGGCTCAGTGCTCATTGTTGACCATCTCATGCTGCAAACCGCCAAGCCCATGCCGAGCATTTCTTCTCATCCAGACATCTGGCAAGGAATGCTGAGGGTCCCGTGCACGGTCAGGGTCTCATGGTAGAGCTGTCAAGGGCTGACAGCTATCTGAGCAGGTGGGCTCAGTCCATCAGCAAGCTCCTCCTCACCTTGTCTTCTTTATTTAAAACTGATATTAAATTAAATCACAGCAGTACTTTGGTATAAAAATAATTTTGTTTGCAGCAGCAGCTGATGGAGGCAGTGGCTGAGGTGTTAGAGCTGCACGATCATCTCTTGTCATTGCTCCTCACGCTGGATCTGGAAAAACAATGGATCTCTTCCAGATGGGTTTGCACAGAAGGGACTGGAGGCTGTCCCTGTGCCCTAAATGCTGTCCTTTGGCAGCACCAACACCAGCACGGCCAGCACTGCCTGAGCAAGGGAGCAGGGGCAGCGGCTGTGGGGCAGGGACAGTGTTTGTGGGGCAGGGACAGTGTTTGTGGGGCAGTGTTTGTGGGGCTGGGATACTGTTTGTGGGGCTGGGACAGTGTTTGTGGGGCTGGGACAGTGTTTGTGGGGCTGGGACAGTGTTTGTGGGGCAGTGTTTGTGGGGCAGGGATAGTGTTTGTGGGGCAGGGACAGTGTTTGTGGGGCAGGGATAGTGTTTGTGGGGCAGGGACAGTGTTTGTGGGGAGTGACAGTGTTTGTGGGGAGTGACAGTGTTTGTGGGGCAGGGACAGTGTTTGTGGGGCAGGGACAGTGTTTGTGGGGCAGTGTCTGTGGGGCAGGGACAGTGTTTGTGGGGCTGGGACAGTGTTTGTGGGGCAGTGTTTGTGGGGCAGGGACTGTGGGGCAGTGTTTGTGGGGCAGGGCTCTCCCCACACTCCCCCTCTGCCACACTCACAGTTGGCCTCTGAGCTCTGGGAAGCTCCCCCTGGATCCACAGAGGCCGAAGCTGTATTTTAACCTGTGCTAAACCCCTCATTTTGTAACCTCATCCCACCTCTGCCAGCCCCCTCAAACGCGAAAAGAGACTTGAAAGGAAAGCAGCTGCTGTCCTGCAGCTTCCCCAGAGGAAAACTTCTAGTAAAAGCTTGGCCAATGCTCTGTAGTTGTTTCCCCGTCTTCTTTTAAATGCAAGCTTATTTGTAGTGAAGCATTCACAAATGTAAATCCTTTTTTCTTTACCTTGTAGTGAACTTTGACCACTTCCAGATTCTCCGGGCGATTGGGAAGGGAAGCTTTGGCAAGGTAGGCTCGAGCTCTCAGTCTTGCATGGTTTATCAGGTGTCTGCTGTTATGTACTTGTGGTTTATTGGAACAGTAACGGGGCCAACATTGGCTATTTTTGTATTTTTCTACGATGGCTGCTCAGTCAACACAGGAAAAATGTTCAGGAAAATACCTTGTTGCCATTTGGCATTGCTTTAATTCTTGGCATCTTGGTGCAACAGATGTGTTGTAAATTACCAGCACAATTGTGACCGTTTTACAGCAAACATTCTTTATGTTTTCAGTTTCCTGTGGGGATGTCTGGGTTGTGGGGGGCACAGTGAGGCGGGAAGGTGCTGGAAGTTGTCCTTGGTGATTGACTGAGCTGCCACTCTGGTCAGAGGAGTTCTGTGAAGTCCTGGGCTGTTTTCCCAATCAGGAATCAGTTATGCTGAAGAGGTTTTGTTGTTTATTTTTAACTGGTTTTTCTTGCCAAGCATGTAGGAGGATGTGGGAGGTGATGATCAAAGAGCTGTGCATCTCTGGGAGTCGCTTACTGGTTGCTTCCCTGGTGTCAGTCGTTTTCCATTCCCCGCGTCTCCGGCTCTCCCTCCGTCCCTGTGCAGGTGGCTCTGGGTGTTTGCCCCCTGTCCTGGCGGTGCCAGCACGGCGTTCAGGGGATGTGCACGAGCCCAGGGCCGCACTGGGAGCTCTGCAGCCCTTGTGTCACCCGTGTTGTGCAGTGAGCCAGCAGCAGAGGTGGCTCTGTGCCGCCAGGTGAGTCCCCGTGTGCGCTGGGGCTGGCAGCTGCCGTGGGCAGTGACCTCCGGGCTGCTGTGCTTCTGTCACCTGCTCAGGGGCCTCTTGTGCAGGCTGGGGCCGTGTGCCAGCACTGGGGCTTTGGAGGAGAAGGGCCTTGGAAATCGTGTGAAATGTGCAGTGCCAAAGCTGTGCAAGCGCCCAGCCTGGCTCAGAGGGCATCACAAGCGTCCCCACGCACCGGTGCCACACGCGGCACAGCTGGGTGCCTGCTCACCTTCCCCCCGGTCAGCTCGTCCTGGCTGCTTTCTCCCATCATACTCTGATCAAAAGCTGATGCTGTGAGGGTGAGGAATCCAGATCTGGCTCTGGAGATGACCCACACTGTCCTTTGCCTTCTCCCTCTGTGGTAAAGCCTGACGAGGTCTTGTTCCACTGGGCCACGGCCCTGGGAGCAGCCTGACCTGCTGTACTTGGACAGCTGGAAGATGGAAACTTTGCAAAAGCAGAAATTTCCCAGGAGATCTGAGACCTGTTTGGTCAGAACACAATTTTTTACCAGTTACTGAAAATCTCTTTTAGGATACTTTATGTGTATGAAGCAGTTCTGGTGCTGAATAACGGCAGCAGCACAAAGTCAGCTGCGGTCTGCATGGGGAGGGTGCAGCTGTTCTGAGAGGCAGGAGAGGGGAGCCCAGTCCCAGAGCTGCCATCAGTGCTCCTTTCTGGAGAAGATGTTTCCATACAGCCTCAGTTTCCTGATGAACACCAGGAGATCGATTACCCTGCTCTGGCACAGCCCACCCACGTGAATTCCTGCTGGGCTTCCATGAAAGTCTGCCTGGGACTTCCAGGGCTGATGAAAATGGATTGCCAGCAGTGTGCAAGTCACTGTGACGGTTTGAGGGGGTGGTTTGGAACACTCACCCCTCTCTGCAGCCACATCCCTTGAGCAAGGAGAGGTGAAAGTTTGCAGCAGAGCTCTGTCAGATTTCTGGGCTCCTGTTGAATGATGGTGAATGGTTAAATACCAGCTCAGTCCTTGTGTATGAGGATGAGGCAAACAGCAGAAGGGAGTCTCCCCAGACACTCCTGGTGAGAACAGGAATACTCAGGGTCTTGTGTCTTCAGCTCACAATCAAAGACCAACCACTAACTCAAAACCTTAGTGGAAAAGAGCAGCTCACGTTTTTGTTTCAAGCTGATAGGAGAAGATTCATACTTCAAATATAAACTTTCCAGAGAAGGAGGTTTTATTCTTTTAAGGAGCAGCACCCAGAAAATTAATTCTGCTCAGAACATGAAACAGAGAAAAACCAATTCTTGTCCCAGGGCAGGACTCTTGGCTTTGAAGAGAGCTGTTCCTTGTGGCTGCTCCCTGTGGCTGCTCACTCTGCATTTTGCATTGCAGAAAGGTTAAGTCTAGCATGTGGCAGTCTATCAGGCATCAGAACTGTACACACACTTTCAACAAAATGCTGAAATGATTCATCTGTCATCTTTCTGGATGCTTATGTCAATATGCTGAATTTCCTCTGACGCTGAGAAAAGCTTTTTGCGTTTACAAGTAATTTACAACTCACATTTAATTACAGAAAACATAAAACTACCTTCCTGGCAAGTGCCATTAAAAATTTAGGAGTGACTTTGTTGCTTTGCTTGATTTAACTACTCTCTGCCCACATTCAGGAGGATATTTAGGAGCCAGTGTCTGAGTAGACCCTCAGTGGGAGCTGTGACCCCAGCTGTGTGACCCCAGCTGTGTGATCCCAGCTGTGTGACCCCAGCTGTGACCCCAGCTGTGTGACCCCAGCTGTGTGACCCCGGCTGTGTGACCCCAGCTGTGTGACCCCAGCTGTGTGACCCCAGCTGTGTGATCCCAGCTGTGTGACCCCAGCTGTGTGATCCCAGCTGTGTGACCCCAGCTGTGACCCCAGCTGTGACCCCAGCTGTGTGACCCCAGCTGTGACCCCAGCTGTGTGACCCCAGCTGTGTGACCCCAGCTGTGACCCCAGCTGTGTGACCCCAGCTGTGTGATCCCAGCTGTGTGACCCCAGCTGTGTGACCCCAGCTGTGTGACCCCGGCTGTGTGACCCTGGCTGTGTGACCCCAGCTGTGATCCCAGCTGTGACCCCGGCTGTGTGACCCCAGCTGTGACCCCGGCTGTGTGACCCCAGCTGTGACCCCAGCTGTGTGACCCCAGCTGTGACCCCAGCTGTGTGATCCCAGCTGTGTGACCCCAGCTGTGACCCCAGCTGTGTGATCCCAGCTGTGTGATCCCAGCTGTGACCCCAGCTGTGTGATCCCATGGTGACAGGACGTGGGAGCAGCGCCTGGGGTGGCCTTGGGCACTCTGGGCACAGCATTTCCTTCCACGGTCACTTTGTGCAGCTCTCAGGACAGACTGTGACGTCCTCGTGTGGGAACCGTAGAAAAGGAAGGAAAAAGTAGTTCAGAAATCCCTTAGAAGAGCCTGAGAGCCCCAGAGCTGTGGCTCTGGTGTATCTGCAATAAATGTCCAATTTCTGTTTTCTAGAGATGAGCTTAATCAGCTTTAAGGTACAATTAATCAAATGAAGGTCAGGTTCAATTCCATGTTTACTCCAATTAGCAAGTGTGTAATATTTTCCACACATAGTAGGGGTGATAGTATCTGATTTTCAGTGATTTAATATCAGCATTGTGTTGCTCCTGTTTTCCAAGCAGCAGCAGCAGGAGTTGCTCAGCTTTTGGCTGCTCTGATGCCATTTCCCAAGGAGCAGCAGCCAGGAGAGGGTTTCTAGAATGGGGTGCAGTTTGTGGCCCTGTTTTAGTGGGAAATGTGCTCTGAGGTTCACTGTGCTTCACGAGAGACAGGATGAGACCCAGCAATCTCTGAAGGCAGTGGTGGCATTGCAGGACCAGGACCTCTGCCTGTTAATTTGGCCTCTCCTGGCTTCAGTCCCCGAGAGGCAGCTGGGGGTGTTTGCTCCTGAACTCCTCCTCCCACCTGGGCTTCCCTCCTGCTTCTGCAGCCCCAGCCCCAGCTGCTTTTTCCAAGGGATAAGGAGCTGGATGGGGCTGTGGGAATTCATTATTTACACTTCACTGCTGTGAAGAAATACAAGCACATCTGAAGTTTTTCAGCATGGATTTGCGCCTTTGTGTGCCATTGGAAATTAGGGATTAAACCAGGGATGGGGCTGGAATGAGCAGCAGCAGGAAATGGAATATTCCAGAAGGAACCAGTATACCTGGGGCAGGTGCTGGAGGCCCGTGGGGGCTCTCAGCTGGCTCCAGAGGGGCCTGGGGGTCCTGGTCCCTGTGCCCAGCTCCACACTGACCCTCCCAGGGTCCCTGGCTATGTGTGGGTTGCTTCGTACAAGTACTTCATCTTCAGGATTTTGTTGCTTTAATAATTCACACAGCCTGGAGCTGGGTACAGAAAGGCTTTAATCCATTTTCTAAAGGTCACAGATGCCCACCCAGTAGCTGCACCATAAATAAAATGCCCTTCAAGTCTATTCTCAACTGAATCCCTCTTTGACATCAACACTAGCTTGATCCATTTTCTTATTTCCCAGCTTTATAAATGTTGGATTTTTCCCCGTAAAGAAAGGCTGGAAACTTAATCCCTTGATATTTAGCTGCCACACATATTTTTTTCCCCTCGATTTTTCCTTTGATTGATTTTTCCTTTATTGTCCTGGATCTCACATGTGGCTGAGGGTTTGCCAGAGCCACAGGCAGGGGCTGGACACAGGCTGGACACTGCTCCTGGCGCTCCATCACACACCATGCCATTGGCAGGCCCCAGGGTGCCTGGGCTTTGTCAAAGAGCACCCTGCTCATGGAGAGGGCAGAGCCAGGTGAGGGGTGTCTGTGGGTCCTGGGGTGGGCAGAGCTGCTGGTGCTGGGCCATCCAGTGCTGGTCAGGCCCCCCTGCCCGGCCCAGGGAGTCCTGCAGGATGCAGGAGATGGGCAGCTGCAGCAGGAGTGATGTGAAGGACATTAACACTGGGGAGAGGTTCATCCCCAGAGGTGCTGGCACTGCCCGGGGAATGGGCACCAAGGCTCTCAGAGCTCCAGGAGCCTTTGGACAGCGCTCCAGGGGTGCACAGGGGGATTGTTGGTGGGTCTGGGCAGGGACAGCGGCTGGACTCCTTGTGGGTCTTTTCCAGCTCAGGATATTCCATGATTCTGTGATTCTCTGATTCCACAGCACAGGAGCAGCTGCCTGAGCTGGGGACAGTGGCCAGGAGCAGGGTGTGAGAAAACACAGAGCACACACAGGGGGATCCTCCCTCTGGTACCATCTCCCAGGTTGTACCAAGTGATTTTTCTTCTTTCCTGGATGTTGCTACACTGTGAGTGTGTCATCGGTGGAAGCCAGGGGAGGGAACGGCAGAGCATGAAAGGTGCAGTGGTGATGGGGTCCAGCAGCTCCTCACTGTCTGCATCTCAGGCAGCAGCAGGAAAATTACAGAGTGGGAAATGCCACTGAAGGGTCTGGAGCGACTGGGGGAGCAGTGAGCTCAGCTGGGAGGAGCTGGGGATTATCCTGCCCTTCCCCACTGGGGACATGTTTGGGTTTCTGAGAGATCAGACTTCAAAAGGCCACGATTTATCAAACCAGCTGCCCACTTTTGTTATTATTATACACCCGGTGCCTTATTAACATTTGCATTCGAAGCTGCCTGGGGTTTCTTTGAGCCCCCATCATTCCCTGTGGGTGAGTCAGGCTGGTGTGGGTGTGCAGGTGGGGTGGGAGGTGCGAGGGACCCTCACTGCAGCAGCCAGGGACCTGTGGACAGGAAAGAGCTGCGAGAGAGCAGAGGGCAGAGCATCGTCCTCCACACAAACACACACTGCTAGCCCTGGGCCAGCCCTGCAGGGCTCCACGGGGGCTGGCACTGCTGGCAGCGGTGCTGGAGCGTGGCAGGGGCTCGGGGCAGGTGGGGACGAGGTGTTTGGTGTCCCCAGGGTGCTGGGCTGTGGCACAGATGCCCTGTGGTGCTGGCTGGACGGGCAGCACGCACAGTCTGGGAGCAGAGCGGCATCCGCAGCTGGACCACAGGGAGAGAGCTCTCTGTGGCAGCAGGAGTGTTTTCTCACCTGAACCCCTGTGTGTGCATCGAGCCTCCACAGCACTTGGCTGCTCAGATGCTTCCTGGCTCTTAGATGAGTTTTTTCAGCATTAGATTCCGAAACAAAATCCACCACACCCTCCCCACTCCCCCCCCACTCCTGAACCCAAAGAGATCTCATTTTGAGGTCTTTGATTAAGGAAACCTTTTTATGGATCAACATATGCTGCCTGTTGAGTGGCAGATGGGGCTGGAACCAGCCCTGACCCTTTGTCAGAAGAGGGGTAAGGGATGGAGAGCTGCGAGGTTACAGGAGGAGCAGGAGGAGCTGCAGAGGGAGCAGAGGAGGATGGAGCTGGGTCAGGGTGACCTGGCTTTGGAGACGTATTGGAATGGGCTACCCAGGGAGGTGGTGGAGTCCTGGGTGTGGACTGACAGGACATGGCATTCAGTGCTCTGCTCTGGTTGGCAGGGTGATGTTTGGGCAAAGATTGGACCTCGATCTTGGAGGTCTTTTCCAGCTGAAAGGATTCTGTGATTGTGAGGCACAGCCTGAATGCATCATGGAATTCTGTAAACATTCACCCACCTGTAAGGACAAAGAGCAGAATGCTTTGGCATTGATGAGATTAATAATTGGAAGTGTGATGATTGTTCTGTTAGCACTGCCCTTGGGAGAAGCTCCTGTTGCGTTGTGTGCTGCTGGCAGAGGCTCCTCCTGCCCTCAGTATGGCCCACGCAGCCACACCAGACTGCAGCTCCCACATGGCCAACAGAAAAAACCCTCCAAGTAAAAAACCCATCCTTTGTCACTAATGATAATTATAATTTTCTCAGAGGCTGAAATGTGACCAGCATTTGGATCTTGTTTTCGTTCTGACAAGCCATCATAGCCCACACCCCCAGCAGCTCGTAAATGGAACTGAGAGGTGGAAGGTTCCAGCGTCAGATGCGGCTTTTGGCAACAATAGAATTGAAGCTGTGTTGGACATCGAGGTCATCTACAGGTCCTTGGAAGCTGCAGCTGGTGATTTTGGGATGTTGTGTTAGTGCTCGTGGTTGGACAATCCAATTACAAACCACTTAATGTCATAAATGATAAGGAGCAGTGTCCTCGGTTCCTATGAAATTATGGCTGCATCATCATGATACAGCAAATAGAGTTTATTAAGGAAAATACTGCCTGGGTTTGTCCAGGGCATTGCGGGTGTACCCTGTTGTTACTCTGGGCAGTGGTGTCTGTGGAAGGAGACTTTCTCCTCTTCTTCACAGGATTTATTTCTTCTTGTGGGTCTAAAGTTCATGAATCCTAATTGAAGTGTCTGTGCACTGCTTAGAAACTGATCTGAATCTCGTGGGAGTTGTATGGACACAGCTCCAAAAGGCTGGACACAGCTCTGCTCTGGTTTTTCTGTGGTGAAGGCAGGAGCTGCCCACAAGCCACTACAAGGCCGTTGGGAATTCCTGTGTCTCAGCAATGAATTAAAGATGGAGCATGAAAAATAGAAGCAGAAGCTGATGCAAATGGTGCACAAGTGACAGTAGAAAGGAGTGTTGTGACGAGGGGTTTGGCTTTGCTGCAGTTTGAGGGAGCCGCAGCCTGGGCTGGGCACTGGAGCCAGCACTGCCACGGGCCAGGGCCTTCATGTGGGTTTGCTGGGCAGTGTCCTTCCCAGGGATGGGCACTCCAGGAGCTTTCGTCCTTCCCAGTTCTCCTGCCAGCCTTTCACCTTTGAAATCACCTCTTTTGCTGGCTTCTGAGGTGGTGATCTGCCTGCTTCACAGATGAACGATGTGGCTGGGCTGCGGAGATGGGCTAGAAGAAGATGTGGGAAAAGCTGTTGTGGGACAGACGTTTAGAGGTGGATCAGAGATCTGGTGTGGAGGGCCAGGTGTCCCCTCCAGCTGAGGAGGTGCCTTGCACAGAGCCCCCCCAGCCCAGCGTGGGCTCAGCCGTGCCCCATGGCTGGAGCCCCACAGAGCCCCACACCCGCCCAAGCAGCTGTGCCTGATCTGCCCTACAGAACCTGCTCTGCCCCACAGCACCTCCTCTGCCCCACTGAACCTCCTCTGCCCTACAGCACCTGCTCTGCCCCACAGCACCTCCTCTGCCCCACAGAACCTGCTCTGCCCCACAGCACCTGCTCTGCCCCACAGAACCTGCTCTGCCCCACAGCACCTGCTCTGCCCCACAGCACCTGCTCTGCCCCACAGCACCTCCTCTGCCCCACAGAACCTCCTCTGCCCCACAGCACCTGCTCTGCCCCACAGCACCTGCTCTGCCCCACAGAACCTGCTCTGCCCCACAGCACCTCCTCTGCCCCACAGCACCTCCTCTGCCCCACAGCACCTCCTCTGCCCCACAGAACCTGCTCTGCCCCACAGAACCTCCTCTGCCCCACAGAACCTGCTCTGCCCCACAGAACCTCCTCTGCCCCACAGCACCTGCTCTGCCCCACAGCACCTCCTCTGCCCCACAGAACCTGCTCTGCCCCACAGAACCTCCTCTGCCCCACAGAACCTGCTCTGCCCCACAGAACCTCCTCTGCCCCACAGCACCTGCTCTGCCCCACAGAACCTGCTCTGCCCCACAGCACCTCCTCTGCCCCACAGAACCTGCTCTGCCCCACAGCACCTCCTCTGCCCCACAGCACCTCCTCTGCCCCACAGAACCTGCTCTGCCCCACAGAACCTCCTCTGCCCCACAGAACCTGCTCTGCCCCACAGAACCTGCTCTGCCCCACAGAACCTCCTCTGCCCCACAGAACCTGCTCTGCCCCACAGAACCTCCTCTGCCCCACAGCACCTGCTCTGCCCCACAGCACCTCCTCTGCCCCACAGAACCTCCTCTGCCCCACAGCACCTGCTCTGCCCCACAGAACCTGCTCTGCCCCACAGCACCTGCTCTGCCCCACAGAACTTGCTCTGCCCCACAGCACCTGCTCTGCCCCACAGAACCTGCTCTGCCCCACAGCAGCTGCTCTGCCCCAGCCCGATGGACTCATCTGGGAGGGACACAGCAAAGGGAAATTCTCCTGCTCTCTCTGTCTCTGTGCTCAAGGCCACTCTCAGCCCTGGGGAAATGGGGCAGAGGAGGATGGGCTGGGGAGAGCTCAGGCTGCTCAGGCTGTCACTGCAAAGGGCTCCAGAGAAAACAGCCAGGAAATGCAGAACAAGCTTGTGAGCTCATGGGGATCAGGGTGTGGGTTTTGGTGGGTCTGGGGTCCTTCCCCCCGGCTCTTTCCATCGGTGATGCTGTTGATGAGCCCAGGGTGAGGCGTGAGGGGCCCTCAGGTGCAACCCAGAGTTGCTGAGAAGGCCTGGACATCGTTATTTATGCAGTGTGCATAGCAGAATCACGCCTGTTTCAATAGTTCCATAAAATTAAAATATCAGGAGTGAAAATGCTGACAAATTCTAAATTTAGTGCTTTCCATTTTCATACCAACTGGCCATTTTGTTCTCTGAAATAAAACTGTAAGTACAGGATCACTTTGACAATTATAAATTGGCTTTTCTCATTTTTTCTTAATACTTTTTTATTCTTACTGACCCATCACACTTGGGATAGACTATATTTTATCTCTATGAGCCAGGATTCTACCTCCCTTTGGAAAACCCTCTGGACTGTAAGTCCATGAGATTTTTTTAAAGAAAGAAGAGCATGGAAAGAAACCATGCTTATTGAACAGAAGTCTTTTGTGTCTCTGCTTTCCACCCTCACCTCCCGTTTACTTACTATTTATGTCCAAAATCCATCGAGATTCCTTCTGTTCCTGTCGTTCTCTCAAGGAGTTGCAGTAAGATTGTTGTGCCATATTATTACTTTTGATCTAAAAATTGTTTTTAAAAGTAAGTGCTAAAAATTCCTCTCAATAAAGGGCAGTGCAGTATGAAATACTTATCTGTTCATGCACAGCAAGTGGTGCAGTTAAACCACAGCACCCTGAAGATTACCCCCCAGCAGCCCGTTCTCCCCAGCTGGGCTGGAGCTGTTTCCAGGGTGCAGGAGCTGCAGCCAGCCCTCTCCCCAAGGTGGGATTGTGCCCCCTGTGTGCTCCTCGCAGAGGTCTGGGCAGCTGCTGCATCCTCAGGCTCTCAGATCAGCTCTGCTCTGCCCTGAAACTCCATTTTAGCCCCTGCTGCTATCTTTGGGCTTCTCAGAGAGGTTAAAATTGGTGCCCAGAGAAGCTGTGGCTGTCCCTGGATCCCTGGCAGTGTCCAAGGCCCAGGGCACGTGGCAGGGGTGGCACTGGATGAGCTTTAGGGTGCCTCCCAACCCAAGGGATCCTGTGACTCTGTGATTATGAGATTTGCAGGGTGTTCCTGGGCAGAGGGGTCCCATCCCTGGAAATACAGAGAGATAGAAAGCACATCTCTTTGTCCTGGTCACTTGAGGTCATTCAGTGCTGTCTGTGGGTTTGCTAGGGAGGCTTGTGGAGGCTCCCTGGGGACAGGCAGCCCCTGTGTGCCGGTGACTGCTCGGGCTGGGCTGGCTGCGGTGATGGGGAAGGAGAGCAGCCAGAGGAGCAGGGGGCACAGCACAGCCCCTGGGCCCTCACTCTGGCAGGGATCTCCAGCTCCCCAGCCTCCCCAGCTGCCCCTCCAGGGCTGGTCCCTTTGTGCAGCCTGCTGGGAAACACCAGCTCAACGGAGCAAGCTCCTGCCAAGGGAAAATCAAGCATTTGGCTGCAAGTGGCACTGATTCCTCCTGAGGGTTTGTGCTGTGAAACACCAGTATCCCCTTCTTTCTTGGCTGAAAAGAAAGACCTGTGTTTATTTCCCTCAGAAGGGAAGCTTTGGTGCCTGGGGGTGTGTTGTGGCAGCAGCACAAACGAGGACATTGGGGCCACTTGGGTCTCGATGCCAGTGGCCGTCAGGGCTGGATCACCATGAGCGATGAGGCTTTTCAAAACAGCACAGAGAGTGTTCTTGCCTTGGGGTCAGGGAACTTCAACATCAATTTACCTTCAGAGATTAAATAAGGCCCTCCAATCTTCATTGGAAGTAATTAGATTTCTTTCTGTTCCCAATAGCTGTCAAATATGTAGCTAAAGAAAATAATTTTGCTTCTTTAACCGGGCTATCACAGAATGTAGTCAGGGCCATAAGGAGAGATGGCTCCAAATACTAGACATAACTCAAAATGCTGTCACCCACAGGAAAATGCACAATTTATTCAGACAGTGCTCATTAGCTGTGCACAGGGGTCCAGGTGCTCGTGTAAATCTATGGAGTGCTGCTGAGCTGGAGGAAATGGTGGGCCCAGGTTTGGATCCATCCAAAAGGCAGAAAGATGGGTCACAGTGTCTTCAGGGATCTCTGCAGGTTGGTCTGAATTTTCATCATTCTACTTTAATTATTGAAAAAGAAAAGCCCAGCAGAGATCTCTGAGCATGTGATTAAAGCCAGACAAAAATGTAGCTGCCTAACAGCCTTTCTGTAGGCAGTGTGACAGCTCCAGAACGCTTCTCCTGGGCTGTCCTCCTCCCTGCTCTCTGCTGTGCCAGCACAGCCCTGTCCTCTTGGAGCCTCTCAGGGGGCTCCATGGACTCGAGGTCAGCAAGTCCACACTGTGCCATCCACAGACGTGCCCAGGGCTGTGGCCAAAGGATGATCCCAAATTTCTACATCTGTGTTTTAACACTGGCTGGAGACACCAGCTTTGGGGTGTCTGGCTGGTGATGAGCCAGCATGCAGGGGGACAGGTGGAGAACCAGGACAAGTAAAAGCAAAGAAAAACACCTCTCTCTCCTTTTTGTTCTCTAGGGTTCTCTGCTGTCGCTTCTTCAGTTTCTCCTTGTTTATTTGGATTAGTGTCTCTCCTGAGGAAAAGAAATCTACGTGTGTTTTGGAGCTTCAAGTCAAATAATCCCCCATATTCAAACTCAATTACAGAAACATCTGCTTAGTGTCTGATGGGACCTTATTTTCTGAGCATGACATTAAAGGGAAATGCTTACTCTGAACCACCTTAAATTGCATTAAATCACAGCATTCAGACCCTGTAGATAACATTCTGCAGCCCCCTGCCATGATTTCTTGCAGGGAAATTAGGAAATGTTCCCTGATAGATACCTAACTGGAAGGGCCTGGCCCCGTTTGCAGGGTACCAACAGGGAGAGCTTTTCCTGACATAGTTTCAGTGTGCTGGTTGTCCCATTTGTGTGAGAAAGGCAGAATAAGGCTCATTCTGGTTAAAAACAAAACAAAAACCATGGAAAAGGTTAGCTTTGCATGTGTTTTGAGCCACTCCAGCTGCACACGTGGTGTCCTTTGCCAGCACACAGAGTTCTGGGCACACCCAGGGGGGAAACAGATCCACTGCTGAGCCCAGGGAGGGCTGTGGCCCTGCACAGAAACACAGGAACACATTCTTAGGACTCCAGATTGAAGCTGTTGAGATTGCCCAGAGCAGCTGGGGCTGCCCCTGGATCCCTGGCAGTGCCCAAGGCCAGGCTGGACATTGGGGCTGGAGCAGCTGGGACAGGGGAAGGTGTCCCTGCCATGGCTGGGGGATGGAAGAATGTGATTTGGGGTTCCTTCCAACCCAGACCAGTCTGGGATTCTATGATCCCCTGATGCACAGCACACTGAAGTGCTGTTGGGAACAGCAGGTGTTATTTTGGGTCAGAAGACTTTTTTGGCTCTAGCATAAGCAACTGAGAAAGAGATTTTTTATGGAAGTGTTGACACGACCTGGAAACACCAACAGGCTTGCTGTGAATAAAAGTTTCATCAGCTGCTGTTACAACTTGGCTGCAGCAAACAACAGTGCTGCATAAAAGAGATTTTAATGATTTATGGTGCTCTGACAAACGAGTCCATCAATATTGTGGAAAAGCACAGCTTTTCAGCAGGGAAAAACTAAAGTTATAAGGTTCCATGAAAAATATCATAAGGAGTGAAATTTGGCAAGGTGTCTGGAAATGGAAACAAAATCAGCACTTAAAGATGTGATGGCAGATCTGTCAAACTGATAACGTTGTATTTAGAGCAGGGCTCCTGAGGGTCACACTTGTTTGGCTACCACTGCAACTTCAGAGGTTTAGATGGGACATTGGGCAGGAATTGTTCCTGGCAGGGTGGGCAGGCCCTGGCACAGGTGCCCAGAGCAGCTGGGGCTGCCCCTGGATCCCTGGCAGTGCCCAAGGCCAGGCTGGACATTGGGGCTGGAGCAGCTGGGACAGGGGAAGGTGTCCCTGCCATGGCTGGGGTGGGATGGGGGGGATTTGGGGTCCCTTCCACCCAAACCCTTCTGTGAGTCCGTGCTCCTGTGAGCTGGATGGAAAGGCTGAGGAGTGCTGTTGTCACAGGCAGCAGCCCTCCCACGTTGGTGTCCCCTGGGCTGGGTCACTGGCACATGGAAAGGTGGCCGTGGGAATGGCAGCAGATGTCCTGCTCCTGCAAACGGGTCTTTGTGTGCTGGAGATAATGGCTGAGAGAAACACTGCCAGAGACACTGCTGCCAGAGCTGTGCCCAGGACAAAGTGCTGCTCAGTCAAGCAGTGAAGGGTTTTGATTGGTTCAAAGTGAGTTTTGATTGAGGATCAGAGGGAGTTTGGGTTCCGTGTCCTCGCTGGGCCGAGTGTCACTGGCACGGGCAGGTTGTGTGCAGCTGCAGCCCCGGCCCAGGAGCTGGTGCCACGGGTCACTCTGGCTGTTACCAGACCCCTTCCCACTGAGGGTCTGACAGGATCTGCCGTGCCCAGAGCTCCCTCCCAGGAGCAGCCCTGAAGGGATGGAGAGGGGCTGCACAGGCTCCTGCAGGTGCTGGCAGCCTTCAGCTTCAGTCCCTGGTGCTCGTGGCACCAAGCTGTGGGTCAGCATTGTGCAAGAGGAGCCCTTCCCAGGGACCAGCAGCATCCCAGAGGGGCTGTGTGCCCATTGGGGGCTGCTGGTGCAGGGGAGCTGCTCCTGGGGTACCTGTGGGAGATGTTTCATCCGGCTGTTCCTGCGGTTCCCGTGCTCAGGGAACCCTGAATTGTCTGAATTGTCACTGCAGATAAAACTGCCAGGCAGCTTTAGGCTTTGTTCTCTTGGCTATGCCTAAAAAAAATTGATCAGCCAATTTTATCCTTAATATTTGTGAGGATTGTAGAACAAATGATTATGAACTTTTTGATTACCAGTATTTCAAGATGCTAATTACCAGGGAAGGGTTGTATTTCAATTTCAATTCAATTTCAATTCAATGGCACTATCATAATACAGGATGGATACACAGATGCATTTGAATGCCAGGGGAAGCAGTTCTGTGTCCTGTGCAGCTGTGGCCGTGTCCAGAACAGAGTGATCCTTGTTTGCAGCTTTCCTGACAGCAGCTGAGAGTTTAAATGATTTCATTTATTTATTTATTAATAGATAATTGGCAAGATTCTGTGTGCAGTTCTTGGTACAAGAGCAAAGCAGAGGGGTCCTAGGGATGCTGGGTGACAGGGATTTCCCTCCAGCCACTTCCTAAATGATGGAAACCCTGGGAAAAGGGAATTATGTCTTGGTATAAGAGTTGATCTGTTCAAGGAGAACTTGGCTAAAGGAGATGAACTTGTTAGAAGTCAATATTGAGGTTATCCTTTCAGCAGTGCATAGGTGCAGTGAAGCCCCTCTCACCTGCTTTACTCTTTGCTCAACAAGCTCAGGAAGCCGGTGAACACAACTGTGCAGCCTGTCCTGGCCCTTGCAGTCTGTCTCCAAAGTAAAATTTAGTGTTCAAAAATGGAATCAGCTGTCAAAAAAGCTTGAGCTGTTTCTACATCAAGGTGAGTGCCTTCCCACTGCTTCTGGTCCTTCAGAATGACAGACAGTTCTTCCAGAGGCTGCAAATGTCCCATTTCCCCAGCACCCCCTGAGGCTGCTGCCGTGCTTCCCCCACAGCAGAGACTCCTTTCCCCACGCAGTCCCAGAGCCTGCTGATGTTTCTGGCTGCCATGGGCAATTTCATGTTAATGCTCTGCATTTCAAATTTCAACCTTTCTGGTAAATGGCAGTTCTATAGATATTGAGGAAAACGGGAGGCATAAATACCCGGCAGAAGCTGGAGGGGAAATCAATGTGTGGGCAAGGTGCAACCACTGCAAATAAGCATTTTTATAAACCAGAGCAGTGCCTGGCCACGGTTCAGAGCTGGGTGGGATTAAGGTGTTTGATGGAGGTGTGTAGTGTTGGCTGACTCTAAGCCTTGACTCTGCTCTGAAAACAAAAAGAGTGAAATCCAGGCTTGTAGGCTGAAATGTCCCCGTGGCTCTGAGCCGCAGTCAGCAGTGGCTGTGTGTGGAAGGATTACAGGGCATTGGGCTTGTCTTACACAGGCAGAAGCCAAAGGAGGAGAAATTCAAGAAGGAAAGCCACTGTTCCCAGTTCAGACCTGAAGACAGATCCCTGAGTCAGCTGTGGGTTTGTGCACCAGCCCTGACGGTGACATCCCGCAGGGGGTCACCAGTACCTTCACTTTGGGTGAGCTCTGCAACTGCAGGAGGAAACAATGTCCATGTGCAGCCGAGGCAGAGCGAGCCCCACATGCATGGATCCTGCCCAGAATGCAGCCACTGGCTTTGTTTGAGCCCAGGAAAGCTGTGCTGCCCCTGACTAACACAGGTCTGATTAGGTGACCTCTCACTGAGTGGGATTTCAGCCTGATGGATTCCTTCAGAATCAGCAGGGCAAAAAGTTCTTGGATTTCTAAAGGAGAAAAGGCAGAGCCCACTTGAGGCATTGCACCAGGCTGGGAAATGTAGGGATTGAGATGGGCTGCCAGCTGGGGTGACAGTACAGGTGTTGTTACTGTCACAGCACAGGTGCTGTCCCTGTCACAGTACAGATGTCCCTGTCACAGCACAGGTGCTGTCCCTGTCACAGCAGAGGTGCTGTCCCTGTCACAGTACAGATGTCCCTGTCACAGCACAGATGTCCCTGTCACAGCACAGGTGCTGTCCCTGTCACAGCACAGGTGCTGTCCCTGTCACAGTACAGATGTCCCTGTCACAGTACAGATGTCCCTGTCACAGCACAGGTGCTGTCCCTGTCACAGCAGAGGTGCTGTCCCTGTCACAGTACAGATGTCCCTGTCACAGCACAGATGTCCCTGTCACAGCACAGGTGCTGTCCCTGTCACAGTACAGATGTCCCTGTCACAGTCCAGGTGCTGTCCCTGTCACAGTACAGATGTCCCTGTCACAGTACAGGTGCTGTCCCTGTCACAGTACAGATGTCCCTGTCACACTCCAGGTGCTGTCCCTGTCACAGTCCAGGTGCTGTCCCTGTCACAGCACAGGTGCTGTCCCTGTCACAGTACAGATGTCCCTGTCACAGTACAGATGTCCCTGTCTCAGCACAGGTGCTGTCCCTGTCACAGTACAGATGTCCCTGTCACAGTCCAGGTGCTGTCCCTGTCACAGCACAGGTGCTGTCCCTGTCACAGTACAGATGTCCCTGTCACAGTACAGATGTCCCTGTCACAGTACAGATGTCCCTGTCTCAGCACAGGTGCTGTCCCTGTCACAGTCCAGGTGCTGTCCCTGTCACAGTCCAGGTGCTGTCCCTGTCTCGGCCCGTGGGCTGGAGTGGGCCTGGCAGGTGTCCCATGCCGTGTCCTGGCTGGAATCGTGGGGATCTCCAGCTGTCCCTGCAGGATGGGCAGCTGCTCGAGAATGCTGGGGGTATCTGGGGCTCTGGGGAAGCTTTTCTGTGCCATGTCTTGGGAAATCCACTCCCAGCTGCCGCCCGCCTTCTGCCTCGCAGGTCTGGCTCCCTTCCACTCCTTTTCCTAATGGCTCCATTTATCCACCAAACATTCCCTTTGTGTAGCTGCATTGTCAAGAATGAGGACAGAGTCATTTCTGCTTCTTGCCCTGCTCTGCATTGTGGACTCGCCTGAAAATGGATTAATTGAAAAATGCACTCTTGACTTGTTACCAAAGAGATGTTTATTCCTTCCCCAGGAACAGATGCACGAATGGAGAAGCACAAAAAGATAAAGATGTGTCTTGTGTCACTGACATTTTGGGGGGACACAGACACATTGATGCATTTCTGTAAAGAGGGGCGTTAGGAATGGTCTCTGCCTGTGCCAGGGGCACCGAGTGGCTGAGCCCAGCACGGGTTCTGGTGTTGGTTTGATTTGAGTCAGACCCCGGCTGAGAGCGGTGTGGTGTGGTCAGGAGCTGCTGCTGTGGACACAGCGCTCCTGACCATCGGCTGTGGGGCTCACTGTGCCCTCAGCCCCTGCTCGTGCCACGGGCTGCAGGAAGGGCCTCACCACTGACATCCACTTCTCCCCCAAGAAATCAGAGAACAAACATTTCCAGAGGGCTTGGAGCTGGTGCTGCTGTGTGTGGAGGTGATGCTGTTCCATTACAGAAAACTGTTTATCATAATTACAGAGTACATGAAGTTTTCATCATATTCTCATTTATTATGCTGGGCTTCCATTTTCACTGTGGAGAAACAAGAGACAAATGACACCAGAATAACATGCAATACTCATTAAGGTACAACAGTCA
Organism: Pseudopodoces humilis; assembly: GCF_049639895.1. NCBI lineage: Eukaryota > Metazoa > Chordata > Aves > Passeriformes > Paridae > Pseudopodoces > Pseudopodoces humilis. The sequence continues at coordinate 35,785,146 of NC_142208.1, read as the reverse complement.
CAACCTAAAGTATAAGCCACCTAGAAATTAATGAGCCTCCAGCAATAATGTGGAATAAACTGACATCAGGAGAGAATGTTGCTCCGTGACTTGATGGCTGTTACCCAGAGGATTGTTTTCAGAGCAGTTCTACAACAATGACCATAATTTTAAAGGCAAATTGTTAGGGCTTTGCCCTTGCTCAAAGAATTTATAAAATTTAAAGTTATTTTTGCCTGGTTATTGAATGTACAACCAATTCAGCCTGCTCTAGGCAGGGGCTGGATCCTGCTGGTGGCGTGCATTGCTGTAGGTGGTTTATTATTATTATTAAGTTTGCACAAAGAAGGTTTTCCCTTATGTTTTGTACCTGGAACGGTCCCTGGCAGCCGGAGCTGATGGGCTCTGCTCGCCCATGGGCACCGGAGGGGTCCAGACGCAGGGAAGCAGCTCAGGTCACTCTGCCCACGAGGTGCCCTTACCGTGAGCTCTGGGGTGTGCAGAGAGTTACGGCAACAGCTGATTTTCAGCTCTCACCGTAATTGTAACGACGGCGGAAAACAATCCTGGTAATTCCTGTGCATCGCTAATTGGGGGGTTTATCAGGCTAACGATAACCACCCATTATTTTGTCACCTCCTTGCGGCAGCGTGTCCTTGATGATATTGTAGCGAGCACCATTAGCACTTGCAGATGGTTATTATCCAGGCTCCCAGCCGGCTGCGGTTCCCTGAAATCCCCAGAAATTCCCTTTGCTGGTTCGGCACGGGCTGAGCGGGGCCCGCTCCCTGCCCATGAACGGCTCATCCTCATTAGCGGCGTGTCTGATAATGAGCAGAGGGCACACATCATTACAGCACATATAGACACGCCATTAGTTCATTTAAAAATAGTCACCGTGAGAGCTAATTAGCTCTTTTACAAGCAGTCACCTTGGTAATTAAGGTGTCATTAGCGGAGCTGAGGAGGCAGCCAGGCCCCCAGCGGGCTCCGGGCTCTGTCCGGGGTATCCCCCCGGGACACGGGTTCCTTCTTGTCACACATTCGCATTTCAGTCGCTTTCTGCTGACCCAAAGGGGTTTTTTTCCCCCTTCCCGAGCACGGGGATGTGCGGGGCAGTGAAACCCTCCCTGGGCAGCAGCGGGACACGGGGCTGGAAGGGAACCCTGTGTGTGCCTGACGCCGCTCTCCATGCAGAGCCAGCACACCCGCACAGCTCCCAGACACGACTGTAGGAAAAGCTGTCCCTCCGGAACGCTGTCCGTGCCCCTGGTGCCCTGCAGCCGGCTGCGGGCCGGAGCAAAGCGCTGCTCCCCCAGCCGGGCCCGGCGCTGGGAGCGGGGATGCTGCTGGCTGTCCCCAGCTGCCAAGCCTCAGCCTGGCGATCGGGGGTGTTCGGGGGGCTGAGGGGCCGAGCAGAGCGAGTCTGGGCTCCCAAAGCAGCGGATGAGGATGTGGAACGTGTTCCTGACGGTTTTCTCCTCCCCGCCCCAGGTGTGCATCGTGCAGAAGAGGGACACGGAGAAGATGTACGCCATGAAGTACATGAACAAGCAGCAGTGCATCGAGAGGGACGAGGTGCGCAACGTCTTCAGAGAGCTGGAGATCCTGCAGGAGATCGAGCACGTCTTCCTGGTGAATCTCTGGTGAGCAGCTCCCTCCCCTGTGCCTCCAGTGCTTATACAGCCACACACCTGATAATTCCAAGGGCTCCCATAACATTTTCAGCAGCAGATCACTGCAAGGAGTGACATTTCCAGTTGCTCAATAATGACTTCACTGTGTGTGCACTGGCAGAAGTATCCTCATTACTGAGCAACGTTTTAGGGTCTAATTTTAAAAAACACTCTTAAAATCAGGTTGTAGTCTAACAAATAGCTTGAGTCATCGATGCCTGTGAAATGTGTCCTGTCCAGGCAGTGCCAGCAGCAAAGGCTGCAGTCTGTCTCACCTGCCCTACCGCCACACCGACCCCTCAGCCCAGCAGCATCCCTTGGTGTGCTCTGCACCACGCTCGCTGGCCAAATGAAACACGTTCCTTTGGGGCTCAGACACATCATTACCAAATTTTACAGGAAAAACTAATTCACAGTTTTAGGAAGTAGAGCATTATACCCTAAGGTCATTGGTTAGTTGGGGGTGAGCCCTAGGCCTTGGCACCTGCTGCTCCAGGTGATGATCTGTCCTTCCTCAGCCTTGCTGCCCACTGAAGGGTCCCCTCCCACTCCAGCAGTGCTGGATGTGTGCCAGGCTGGCGGGGAGGGGGACACTTCTGAAAACTGAGGAAGTTTTATACCCAAAGTGATGGAAGTGGGTGATGTGTCACATTTATTTTGTTGATCCATTGCTCCAGAATAGCCAGTAGAGTTAATATTGATATTTTTCAGTTTCTTAGCAATTGTGAGTGTTTTTCCCAACAAGCAATGAAGTTCTGGGGAGAACTTGCTCCCGCAGCAAACCCTTTCGGCTCATAGTTTTAGAATAAACCTATATTTAAGATGGGAGCAGAAGTGAGTGATTCATGAGTATTATACAATCCCACATACTCTTTCTTTGGAACTACAGTCACCAAATATAACAATGAGCGTTGTTTTGGTGTATCCCCACTGCTGTCAGTCTCCCGTGGGACCCACGGCAGATTTAGAGAGGCGGTTTACTCCATAGTAAATATAAATCTCTTTTTCTGGTTTATCTGGTTAAATTAGCAGTTGTGTTTTCCAATTCATCTTCAAGATAGGGTGAGATATTTTAAGTAGGTTTTATGAGATTGTTTGCAGTTGAAAATGTGAAGTTTCTCTGAAGTGTCTGGCTGGCAGAGCCTGAGCTCTGTGCTGCTGGGCTGACATGGCACAGCTGCTCAGGGATGGGGTGAGCAGGGGGACATTACCTGGGATACTCATCTTTCCAGGGAAGCATTGCTTAGTGGAGGAATTGATTTGAAAAACAAGCGAGCATCTTGAGCTGGACTTGCTTGATTGTGAAGGTGCAAGCAGCAAAGCTGCATCTTCAGTTTTGGGCCCATCACTGCAAGGACCTGGAGGGGCTGGAGCATGTTCAGGGCAGGGAATGGGGCTGGGAAGGGGCTGGAGAATTCCTGAGGGAGCTGGGAAGGGGCTGGAGAATTCCTGAGGGAGCTGGGAAGGGGCTGGAGAATTCCTGAGGGAGCTGGGAAGGGGCTGGAGAATTCCTGAGGGAGCTGGGAAGGGGCTGGAGAATTCCTGAGGGAGCTGGGAAGGGGCTGGAGAATTCCTGAGGGAGCTGGAAAGGGGCTCAGGCTGGAGCAAAGGAGGCTCAGGGGGAATTTCTGGCTCTGCACAAGTCCCTGGCAGGAGGGGACAGCCGGGGGGATTTGGGATCTGCTCCCAGGAACAGGGACAGGAGGAGAGGGAACGGGCTCAGGCTGGGCCAGGGCAGGCTCAGGGTGGATACTGGGGAAAATTTTCTATCCAAAAGGGCTGCCCAGCCCTGGAACAGCTGCTTGGGGCAGTGGTAGAGTCCCCATCCCTGGAGGGATTTAAAAGCCACGTGGCTGTGGCAGCTGGGGACGTGGTCATTGGTGGCCTTGGCAGTGCTGGGAATGGCTGGACTCAGTGGTCAGAGAGAGCTTTTCTGGGATTCTGTGCCCATAGTGGGGCCTTGTGCAGTTCTCCCAGGAGCTGTGTAATCAGGAGAGGGAAAAGCCTGGCTGGGTTTGTGAGTCTAGTGAGGCTCAGCTGCTCCCCACTCCCGCAGGTATTCCTTCCAGGACGAGGAGGACATGTTCATGGTGGTGGACCTGCTGCTGGGAGGTGACCTGCGCTATCACCTGCAGCAGAATGTTCAGTTCAGTGAGGAGACGGTCAAACTCTACATCTGTGAGATGGCGCTGGCTCTCGACTACCTGCGGAGTCAGCACATCATCCACAGGTAACCCACACTGCTGCTGTCCTCGGGCTGCTGTCCTGCTGCTCCTGTTCCCCACCACTCACAGCGAGTCTGATGCTCCACCGGGGGGCTGAACATTTCAGGGCAGGTGTTAAAGCCATCCAGGGCTTCACACAAATACCCACAGAATTGTTATTCCTTCTCCTTGGGAATGAGGCCTGAACAAGTCTAATGCTTCCAGTTTTTCACCAAGTTGCCCAGGAAAAGACTATTCCTAGTCCATTATAAAGGGGATTGCCTCATGTGAGAATATCTTTGTTTTATTTGTTCCTAATTTTTGATAGATAAACAATTGCAGGATTTTTGTCATTGAGTCTCATCCCTGGTCTGGCTGAGATTCCATCTGCTGTAATCTTCCTTCTTTTCCCAGAGATGTAAAACCGGACAACATCCTCCTCGATGAACAAGGTAGGATCGCTCTGCTCCTCTTTGTTTGCTCCCTCATTCATTCCAGGGACAGATTCTTTGTAGTCCTGGGTACTGGGCATCTTTTTACCTGTGGAAAGTGTGGGGAAAGCTGCTCTGGTTTTGGTGGATCATGTTTGGCTGAACATCCCTGTGCTTTTTAAGGTGGGGAGGATCACCCACCTGGCCTGTTCGGTGTGCTGTGGTCAGCATGGATAGGCAGCCCTAGTTCAGCCCTGGGAACCTGGAGCCATTGCAGTTCAGCAGCTGCAGTGATTGGAACACCCATGTCTAGTGGAAGCTCCGTGCCAGGAGTGTGGAACAAGATGATGTTTTAAGTCCCTTCCAACCCAAACATTCTGTGGTTCTATGATAGTGTTTCCCTGGTGTCTTTCTCACTCCTGTAGCTTCTGGCCAGAGCAGTTTGGCCAGTGCTGAAGCTGCTGGGGGTTACTGGCTAGCTCCAAGTGTGATTTAAAATCAACACCCAAAGCTCCCTACCCTTTAATCACCTGGCCAGCCCAAATCCTGGGAAACCTTTTATGGCTATTCCATAGGATCTGATCCTGACCTGACCATGTCTGTGCTACCCTGTCTGATGGCAGAAGCTTATGAAATAAATGTGTTCTGACTCTGCATTGCCACTGCACTGCCATTAATCCCTTCTTTAAATGTGTCTTTATTTAAGGTCATGCCCATTTAACAGATTTTAATATTGCAACAATCATTAGGGACGGTGAAAGAGCGACAGCATTGGCTGGGACAAAGCCATACATGGGTAAGAAACAATCGCTGCTCTCGTGCCTGTGTCACGTTTTGAGTGCTCAGCACACGCTGCCCGACGGGCCCTGCCTGGGGCAGGGGTGTCCAGGTAATGTGGGGCCTTGGTGCTCGTGCCCAAGTCCTCCAGCAGAGCCTGACTGTCTGACAAGGGGAAGTCCCAGTGTGAAGGCATCATGGTTGGCATGTCACCCCGTCCCATCCTCTGCATTACATCCTGTGCAGTCCCCTCCAT